>NC_081568.1:68652459-68708045 GCF_022355385.1 Mustela nigripes | reverse complement strand
GCTCAGGTCATGACCTGAGCCGAAGTCAGAGGCCCAACCTACTGAGCCCCCAGGTGCCCCTGTTTCTTTTTTTAAACTGCAGTCTAGAATTTCCTAAGAATTTTCATGTATTCAGAAGCAAACATGAAAGGCTGGTAAGGGGTTGAGGAGGTTGGAACTGTCAAACCCAAAATATATGAAAATTAACATTACAATGAACTAGTTATAGCAGAGGAAAAAAAAGAATGAAACTTTGGATAAGTAAAATTAATATCCTTTAAAAATCTTCTTTACTGGGGTGCCTGGATGGCTCAGTGAGTTAAAGCCTCTGCTTTCAGCTCGGGTCATGATCCCAGAGTCCTGGGATCAGCCCCGCATCGGGCTCTCTGCTTGGCAAGGAGCCTGCTTCCCTTCCTCTCTCTCTGCCTGCCTCTCTGCCTACTTGGGATCTCTGTCAAATAAATAAATAAAATAAAATAAAAAATCTTCTTTACTCATAATAAAAAATGTGTATCTTGAAAATCAACTTTTTGGGGACACATGGGTGGCTCAGTTGGTTGAGTGACCAACTCTTGATTTTGGCTCAGGTCATGATCTCAGGGTCCTGGGACTGAGCCGTGCATCCAGCTCTCCACTCAGCAGGGAATCCGCTTGAGGATTCTGTCTCCCTCTCCCCCTGCTCATACTCTCCTTTCTTCTAAAATAAATAAATAAATACATATTTAAAAAAACCCCTATTTTGGTGCTTAGACCTTAAATATAAAATATATAATCCTTAATAATATTTAACATATTCTCTTTCTTATAAATATTTCATATTTTATATCATTTAAATAATATTTTTAATATATGTAAAATATTTAATGTATGTAAATATACACAAATATAAGCTCACAAATAAATGCTCAAATTTAAAAACACATAATATTGGCTTAAGAATAAGAAGAAACCTAGATAAAATATGAATTAGTGAGGTGCCAGATTGAACCAAAAAACCTGAAAGAATGCAAAATGGTAAAAAAATGGAAAAGGTCAACTGGCATAGATAGGTACAAATAATCCCATTATATCACTGTTGTAATAGCAAAACACTGAAGATATTCAAAATGCCCTTTACTTGTTGAATGGTTAGATAATTTATGACATGTTCACTATTTTTAAAATAGTGCATCCTAATTTTATTTTTCTCTGTATTTCATGTATTCTATTAAAATATGGCATTTCCATTTTTATCAGTTCATATATCACAAGAGGTACATTCAGTTGTAACAACTGTTAAGTAAGCAGTGGCTTGAGAAAATTAGGGTTTTTGTTGTTCCAACTTACTGAGGTATGACTAACAAATAAAAATACATATATGTAAGATGTACACCATGAAGTGCTGATATTCATATACATTGTGAAGTCATTACCACAATCAAGCTAATTAACATTAGTATCACTTCATATAGTTACCTATGTGTGTGTCTGTAAACACTTGAGATCAACTCTTAGCAAATTTCAAATATACATTAATTATAGTCACTAAACTGTGTGTCATAGGTCTCCAGAAGTCACCTTACAGTTGAAAGTTTGTACCCTTCGACTGATATCTCTCCTTTTTCTTCATCCTTAACCTCTGGTAACCACCATGCTACATTTTGTTACTTAGGAGTTTAACTTTTTTCGATTTCACATATAAGTGACATCATAGAGTATTTGTCTTTCTCTGTTGGACTTAAGTGTAACATTACATCCTCATGACTCATTCATTTTTATAACTGGGAATTTATACCTTTTGACCCCCTTCACTCTTTCGGCCCCTTCATGGTGTAGACTACCACAAATCTGTTTTTCATATTCACAAGCTCAGTTTTTGTTTTTTGTTCTTTTTTTTTTTTAAGTTTCCACATATAAATAAAAGATCATACAGTATTTGTCTTTTTCAGGCACATTTTACTTAGTGTAATGCCTTCAAATTTCATCCATGTTATCAGAAATGATATTTTCTTCTTTCTATGCATGAATAATATTCCATTTTTATATATACTATATTTCTTTATCCATTCATCGACTGATGAACATTTAGGTTGTTGCCATATACTGGCTATTATAAAATGATGGTGTGATGAACAGAAGAGTGCACAGAACTTTTTGAACTTGTGCTTTTAATTTGGATAAATACTCAGAATTGCTGAATCATATGGTAGTTCTATTTTTTAAATTTTTTGAAGCAACTCAATACTGTTTTCCAGAGTGGCTATATGAATTTACATTCCCACCAACAGTGCACAGGGTTTCCTTTACTTCTTATCTTTGTCAACACTTATTATTTTGTGGGTTTTTTTCTCTTTTTTTTGATAAAAGTCATCCTAACAGGTATGAGGTGGTATCTCACTGGGATTTTGACTTGAATTTCCCTAATCATTAGTGATATTTAGCATCTTTCCAGGTACTTGTTGGCCATTTGTATTAGTTTTTTGAAAATCCTCTGATGATTTTTTAAGTGTATTATGATGATGATGATGATTTGCTACTGACTTAGGTGGGTTCCTTATATATTTTGGATATCAACCTTTATCAGATACATGATTTGCAAATATCTTCTCCTATTCAGTAAGTTGTCTTTTCATTTTGTTAATAGTTTCCTTTGCTGTGCAGAAGATTTTAGTTTGCTGGAGTCCCACCTGTATATTTTTGCTTTTGTTGCCTGTGCTTTTGGTGACAATTCCAAAATATCATTGACAAGACCAATGTTAAAAAGCTTTTCCCCCATGTTTTCCTCTAGTCATTTTATGGTTTCGGGTCTTGTGTAATTACTCTATTTTGAGTTGACTTCTGTGTATGATGTAAGATAAGGACTCAATTTCATTCTCAGCAAATGATTAGAAATTTGTAAGCAAGAAATGTCAAGAGCAAAATGTTGGTGATTTGCATAAACTTTCTCTCAGGGTGAAATCATAGCCCAGCCATTTTGTCCATATTTTAAGGCAACATGAAAGAGGAAAAGGATAAAGAAGTAGAAGCAGGACCTGTACTGAGAAAACAAAATTCCTCTGACACCCCTGTAATCTCATTGGCAGGGAGTGTGTTAATGGCTATGTAAACTGTAAAGGACTCTGGTAAATTTAGCTGATTTTGTTGCTGCAGCTGGGCACGCTGCTGCTCTCAAAACTGGGATTCTATCAGAAGGAAAAGGATATTGGATATTAAGTTAGGTTTCTATCAGTCGCTACAAACTATTAAAAAAAAGAATGATAATGATCTATACAAATAAATACAATACACTGCTTTCACAAAAATATGTATATCACTGTATATAAAATGAAAAAAAAAACCCTCGAACTGTATTTTTGTTTTTATTTTGAGTTTCCGTGTGTACAATACACAAAGGTATTGCAACCAGGGAAAAACCATAAAATAATCTATAAAATATCAAAGTTGGTTATTGCTAGCTGAGTGACGCTAATTTTTAAATATTAAGTGCTTCTATTTTTCCCCATTTTTTCTACACTCAGCATGTTTATTTTGGTAATCAAGAAAAAAAGCAGCAAATAGATCATGTAAAGGCTGGCATTAGCTAAGAGAAGTTTTATATATCTTGGAGAAGTGGGTAGTCAGAATAATTTCTGAGGACAAAATACTCTGTGGTGGAAAATATATTTCCCACAGGATTCTTCTGTTGTTTGCTTGCCTTATTTCGTTTATTTGTTTGTTTTATCAATTTTGAACATCAAAACTATTTCATGGTCAAAGTATTTATACATAGAGAATTTTTGAAACACCTGTTTATTTCCTGCTTAATGAATTCACATTGATTGCCAGTATGCCAGTCTGATTATCATCTCCCCAAGCACAGGAAGATAGCATTCTTTTCTGGAGAAAGGCAATATGTTATCTAAAGCGAATCCTTCTTACAAACATTTTAAATTAATATTTTAATTAAATTAATCTTTGATAGTTTTTCACAGATGCCAGTCTGAACTTTTATAATGTGGGTATTCTTTTTCTCTCTCTCTCCTTTTTTTCAAAATTTTACCCTGCAGTTTAATTACCAAAGAAACAGAGACATGACCCTAGGATAGGAGATGAAATCTAATCATCCATTTCCTCCCAAGATTCATCTTCTAGATGTATCATTTTCTTCCGGCCCTTTATTTTCAGTCCTGCTTGTTTGATCTTCAGACTACTTATTTCTTATTCTTCAATAAATCAGAGACAAGAAAGTATATGAACTGAGGCTTAGGGAATTATATCAAACATTTGGTGCTTTGGAGCCACCATCAAATTCTTACCATCTCCTTGACAGGGTGATTTACTTCAAAGCAGTGAACGGTGGGGAGAATTGATTTCTTTATCTGTGATAATGCCAGTTCATATTTATTTCACTGGATTGCTATAAAAAATAAGTGAAAAATTTAAATTAAAAGAATTTTGGAATCTTAAAGAACATGAATCTGAAAGAAAAAAAAACCCTCTTCTTTCCTAATAGTCTTGGTCTATAAGATACAGAGCCAATCTTGCTTCTAAAATATGCACGAATTTTAAATAATATTTTGAATTTCTTAAGGCTATGTCACATTTTAAAGCATTTCCTATCTTTTGGGTCATAAACTTCCACAAATTTAAAGAATCATCAGTTAGAAATACACATTACCGATTTAGGAAAATAATTTTCATTCCTAGTGTCGCTCTCGGCCCGCAAGAACGACCCGCAGACGAGGTGAGTGGCAAACTTCTTTTATTACTACTCTAATGGCGGCCGCCCCGCACCAAGCACTTACAGCAGTATTTATCCACGAAGTTCACCCGTACTCGCCCCCCTATTTGGCCAATCATAACGCCGTGCACGCAGTGTCCTTGTGGACCCTTATGTAACCATACAGGACTCTATTGTTCTCTAGCGGTGATCATGCGTTTATCTCTTGGCTCCTGGAGCTGTGTGCGTCAGCCACGAGCGCATCCTCCTAGACTAATCATTCTCAGTTCCTCAATCTTCAGGCACTCCCGTCTACATGACTCCTTGCATCTGCTGAATGGCTCTCCACACCTAGTGAGAAGGAGACTCCTCTCTGCTGGTTAGGATCTTACTGAAAATTCTGACTCTCAAAAGAGGCATTCAACTTTAAGCAGCACATTTCAAGATGAAGAATACTGGTAAGGGGTAAAATGAAATAACTGGAAATTAAGTCCCTTGATTTTTCTAATACCCATTTTTTTTAATTTTTTTTTTCAGTGTTCCAAAATTTGTTGTTTATGCACCACACCCAGTGCTTTCTTTAAAGGAGACATGTGCAGGGTTTTGTTTTCCAACATTTCTGGTTAAGGAACTTCCAGGACCTTAAGCTTGTGGCAAAACACACGTCTGCTGTATTTGGCATTTAAGTGAGGCCAAAGGCAATGAAAAAAAGATTCGTATATAGTTTTAGGTATGTTATTAGAATCTCTCCATTTATTCACTGTTTTGTTGACTTACTTGAAGTAGGCTCCCTGCCCAATGTGGGGCTTAAATTCACAACCTGAAATCAAGAACTTAGATCCTAAGAGTCAGTTGCTCCACTGACTAGGCTACCCAGGTGCCCCCAACCCTTTGTTATTGTGATTGGAAAGCAAATTCAACTCTTATTTTACCAAATTACAAGAAAAAATTAATGATTTCACCTTAAAATATAGCAATGAGAGCTTTTTGAAAACATAAATCAGAGAAGCTTTGTCTTAAAAATGTTTGTGTTATCAAAGAGAAATTATGTGATCAAGATATGGTTACCTCCACTGAAAGAAAAAAAAAATTCCTTATCAAAGACTCAGGAAGTTCCACCTTCAGATATGGCATACCTCTGCTCAGGACATCTTCCTGTCCCTCAGAAAATGCAAATTGTATGATACTTTTCTGTATTGTCTAAGGTTCTTTATTCTTTTTTTAAATTCTATTTTTTAAAGATTTTATTTATTTGACAGAGATCACAAGTAGGCAGAGAGGCAGGTAAAGAGAGAGATGGGGAAGCAGGCTCCCTGCCGAGCAGAGAGCCCGATATGGGGCCTGATCCCAGAAGGCAGAGGCATAACCCACTGAGCCACCTAGGTACCACTTGAATTCTGTTTTTAATTCCAGTGTAATAAACATAGTGTTATATTCATTCTACGTGTAGGATACAGTGATTCAACACTTCCATATATTACTCAGTTATCATCAAGATGAGTGTACTCTTAATCCTCTTCAAATATTTCACCTACCCTCCCACCCACCTCCCCTGTGACAACCATCTGTTTCTCTTCTATAGTTTCTTGGTTTCTCATTCTCTTCTTTTTATTTGTTTTGCTTCTTAAATTCCACATATGAGTGAAATTATACGGTATTTGTCTTTCTCTGGCTGGCTTATTTTGCTTAGCATTTTAATCTCTAGATCCATCCGTGTTGTTGCAAATGAAAAGATTTCATCCTTTTTCATGGCTGAATAATATTCCATGGTATATACAGAATCACATCTTCTTTATTCATTCATCTATAAATGGACACTTAGATTGCTTCCATAATTTGGCTATTGTAAATGATGCTGTTGTGATCCCAGAGGTGCACGTGTCTCTTTGAATTACTGTTTTTGTATTCTTTGGGTAAATATCCATTAGTGCCATTATTGGAGCATAGGGTAGTTCTATTTTTAACTTTCTGAGGAATCTTCATACTGTTCCCGCAGTGGCTGCATCAGTTTACATTCTCACCAACAGTGTACAAGGGTTCCTTTTTCTCCACATCGTCACCAACGCTATTGTTTCTTGTCTTTTTGATTTTAGCCATTCTGACAGGTATGATGTGAATTTCTTTGTGGTTTTGAATTGCATTTCCCTGATGATGAGTGATTTTGAGCATCTTTTCATGTGTCTGTTGTCCATCTGTATTTTTTTTAAGATTTTATTAATTATTTATTTGACAGAGAGAAAGAGATCATAAGTAGGCAGAGGTAGGCAGAGAGGCAGGCAGAGAGAGAGGAAGGGAAGCAGGCTCCCTGCTGAGCAGGAGCCCGATGTGGGGCTCAATCCCAGGACCCTGAGATCATGACCCAAGCTGAAGGCAGAGGCTCAACCCACTGAGGCACCCAGGCACCCCTGTCTTTTTCTTTTTTTTTAAGTATTTTTTTTAAAAAAAGATTTTCTGTTTTTGAGAGAAAGAGCATGGGAAAGTGCACACAGGAATGGGAGAAGAGCAGAGTGAGTGGAAGGGACTAGCAGACTCCAAGCCAAGCACGGAAGTCCTACCTGGGCCCTGATTCTACAACCCTGAGATCATGACCCAAGCTGAAATCAAGGGCTGGATGCCTAACCAAATGAGCCACCCAGTTGAAGACGTCTGTATGTCTTCTTTGGAAAAAGGTCAATTCATGCCTTCTGCCCAACTTTTTGTTTTTTTTTTTGTATTTTAATTTTTTATTTTTTTAATAAACATATATTTTTATCCCCAGGGGTAATTGGATTATTTGTTTTTTGTGTGTTGAACTGTATCATTTCCTTAAACATTTTGGATACTAACCCTTTATCAGATATGTCATTTGCAAATATCTTCTCCCATTCAGGGAGTTTTGTTATGTTGATTGTTTTTTTTGCTATGCAGAAGCTTTATTTAGTGAAGTCTTAGTAGTTTATTTTTGCTTTTGCTTCCCTTTCCTCAGGAGACATACCTAGAAAGATGCTATTATGGCAGATGTCAGAGATACACTGCCTGTGCTCTCTTCTAGGATTTTTATGGTGTCAGGTCTCATAGTTAGGTGCTTAATCTGTTCTGAGTTTATTTTTTGTCTATGGTGTAAGAAAGTGGTCCAATTTCATTCTTTTGCATGTAGCTGTTGAGTTTTCCTAACACCAGTTGTCTAAGAGACTTTTTCCCACTGGATGTTGTTTCCTGCTTTGTCAAAGATTGACTGACAATAATTTGGGGTTTGTTTCTGGGTTTTCTAATCTGTTCCATTGATCTATGTTTCTATTTTGGTGCCAGGAGAATACTGTTTTGATTACTACAGCATTGTAATATAACTTGAAGTCTGGACTTGTGATACCTGTAGTTGTATTTTTCTTTTTTAAGACTCCTTTCACTATTTGGGGTCTTTTGTGGTTCCATACAAATATTAGGATTATTTGTTTTAGTTCTGTGAAAAATTCTGTTGGTATTTTGAGAGGGATTGCATTAAATGTGTAGATTTCTTGGGCCATATAGACATTTTAACAATATCTATTCTTTCAAGCCATGAGCATGGAATGTCTTTCCATTTCTTTGTTTTGCTTTCAATTTCTTTCATCATTGTTTTAAAGTTTTCAGAGTATAGGTCTTTAACCTCTTCAGTTTAATTTATTCTTAGATATTCTATTATTTTTGGTACAATTGTAAATGGAATTGTTTTCTTAATTTCTCTTCCTCTTGTTTCATTATTAGAGTATAGAAATGCAACGGATTTCTGTATATTGATTTCGTATCCTGTGATCTTATTGAATTCATTGATCAGTTCCAGTGGTTTTTTGGTAGAGTCTTTTAAGGTTTTCTATATATAGTATCATGTCATCAAAAAGTGTAAGTTTTACTTCTTCCTTACCCATTTGGATGTAAGGCTCTTTATTCTTAAGCCCTATATATATTGGATCTTGTGATCTAGGATAGCATATCTTTCAGGTAGAGCCACTCTACCAAGAAGAAAAATAAAATTTCAATTTTTTCCCAATATAGGTCAGCGGTAATGCTTCCACAACCAAGATTTCCTGAATCAAAGTAAGCAATAAGACTATCAGAAAAAAGGGAGAGACATCAATTTTATGTGTTATACATAATTAATATAACATTCACCCTACACCAAATTATACATTTTTAAGATGTTTCATTTTTCTCTTCCAAAAAACCGGATCATAATTCAAGCCTCTTTCATAAAATTTTATAGTAAATGACCAACGTGTCAGAAAATGTAGGAATCACAGAAACATTTGTCAGTTTACTTTTTTTTTTTTTAAGATTTCTATTTATTTATTTGACACAGAGAGAGAGAGATCACAAGTACGCAGAGAGAGAGAGGAAGCAGGCTCCCCGCCGAGCAGAGAGCCCAATGTGAGACTCAATCCAGGACCCTGAGATCATGACCTGAGCTGAAGGCAGCAGCAGCTTAACCACTGAGCCACCCAGGCGCTCCTCAGTTTCCTTTCTTTACCCCTCCCTGATAATGGTTTCTTTCTTTTTATCGCATTTCCTCTCTCTAGCTAAATATCTGCTATCCACTCTTAAATTATCTTTAATAATAATTGAAATGTCAAATGAAACTTTTGCATCTAAATTGTAGATAGCTCTTCTAAGAAAAACAAGAGAAATAAACAGGATTCATGAATAACATACCCACATTATTCTAACACTTTTCAGAATCTTTTAAAATATAATTCATTAACTCAATGCCAAGCACCTTTTGTTCTTCCCTGCTTTATATAGATACTCTCTCAAATCTCAGCATTCTTGTGTTTGACTTATTAAAAAAGAAAAGTGAAAGGAAACCACCATGTAGAAAAATTAACATGTTCATAAAAGGAAGTGTTTATATCAGATTGAGAAGAGAGAGATTATTCATAAAGACACACATTCATAATGTACAATACAAAGTTCTGCCAAATTTCTAGTTATTTTTCATCACTGCCTGGTTATTAAAGACTAAAAATAAAAATTCATGATGTGTATGGAAAATGCTAAGGTTAGAATATAGAGTTTTATTTCTGACTCTTGACTTTATAATGTAGAAATCAGGTGTTCATTTTATTCAGAATCTAAAAGTTTGTTGGATGTGTTAGGACTTCTGAAGCAGAAGTAAGGACAGTAATGAAAAAAAGTCTTTTCATTGTGTGTGCATGTGTTCTAAATTCTATGAAGAGTACAGGCAATACATTGTAGTGATTAGCAGCACAAGCCTGGAGATCAGACAGTTTGTATTAAACTCCAGTTGTCTCATCTTCCTGCTGTGTCATATTGAGCAAATTATTTAACATCTGAAAGGCCAAGTTTTTAAATCTGTAAAATGGATACGCTAATAAGCCCTAGTTTATATAGTACTGTATCAGTAGGCATATGGTTTTGCTTTATAGTTTCATTAACTATTTTTTGGAATAAGAATCTCTGAATATAGAGTCATTATTTAAATATATCAAATATAACAGGGCAGATGTTTTGAGTTCCTAACAGTGAAAGTATTTCTAATGCCATCATTATTTCAAGCCTCACAAAATTGTTCCTCCTCAGCAATCTGATGACTTCCCCTCAAATTTTACAGAGAATACAGAAGACATCAGAAAGAAATTTCATCATCTTCCCACCACTGAATTAAAAAAAAAAAACCTTTCTGCATTAACACCCATTCCTCATCTTCCATCTTGTCTCAATAAGAGATATGACCACACATATCTCTCCAGAGAAAGACCCTTCACCTTAACTCTTGATCAAATTCCCTCTCACCTTACTAAGGTCTACACAATGTCAATAATTCCGGTACTCTCCTGTATAATTAATCTCTTCCCCTCTATGTATCATTTCCAGTGGAATACAAACGTGCTCTAGTATCATGTTAAAATTAAGCAAAAGTCTTGATGCTACATCTCACTACCTATTTACGAAAGAACCAACTATTTATAAGTGAACCTCTTAAAAACGTCACCTTTCTGTTTTCTCACTTTCATCTAACTTGCCAATTTGAGCTACTCCACTATTGGCTCCTTACTCAACAATATACTGAAGGTGCTTTTGTCAGGGTCATTAGTGAGTTTCATGTTGCCAAATTCAATGGTAACTCTATTATTTCTACTCCAACATTCAGACTCATTTCACATGTTTGACTCCTCTCTCTTTCAAACTGTATCACATCTTGACTTCAGAGACATTGTGTTCTCTTACCTCAGCCTCCTTTCTCTTTCTCTAATACCTGACCTCTAAATATCAGAGTGTCTCAGAACTTGCCCTCTACTCTTTTCTATCTATACAACCTCCAAGACCAGTTCACCCATTCTTAGTCCTTCAGTTACCACATTTAGGCTAACCTATTCCAAATTCATACTAAACTTCAACCTCTTCTTGAGCTCCAGACTTATATCCAAGAGCAAATGTGAAATCCCCACCTGGATATCTCAAAGATTTTTCATTTCTCATCCTCCATCTAAGATGGAATCTTTAATACACTTTCCCATAGCAGTCTGGCCATCCAGACTTCTTCATCACACAGGTAGCACCATTGTCTTTATAGTATCTCAAACCAAGAAAATATAATGACTATCATTAACAACTCCCTTTTTTTTCTGGTAGAAACCAGAAAATTCTGGTATTCTATGTATCAACAAGCTTTGTTGGTTCTGTATCTTAAGCATTTCTGCAATTCATATCAACAAAAATTCTGTCAATTTTTTACCATGTCAATTCAACTTTTCAAAGTTGTTCTGCTTTTTCTGTTGAGGATGATGGAGTAAAGTCTCTTTTTATTGTACTCTCAACTCCATGAAACCAACTAAAAACATCCAAAAGAATGCAAAGAGAAAGATCTTAATTTTCAAATAAATTACAAAGTGGGGTATATTTTCCAAAGTAGAAAATCTAGACTAAAACAAGGGAGGATATTAGGAATAGACAGGTATAGGCTTAAGTTATGAACAAGAAACACTTGCCTTAAAGCTAATGATTCTGTCCTAAATGAACAACAAGATTTGGAAGGACAAAAGGACTAACAAAGGTAATAGGGATTGTAAACTTGACAGAGACACAGGGAAAGTAAAATAGAATGGATGGCCATGCTGATACATTATTTTTCAGGTCTATAACCTGGAGTATTCATGGATAGATAAAATGGAGTTAAGGCAAGAGCACACATGGTTACTGAACATCACCTGATCTCAGCAGCTGAGCTGTGACATAAAGGACTTGATATGTGTAAAAACTGCTAGAACATTGAAAGCTGAGATCAGAGGTGCCCCAAGACAAAGGAAATCACAAGTTTTCTAAGAGCGTTTTTAGATGAGAAACCTAAACCTACAGTGTTACTAACTCACATCAACTCTACTTCTACTCAGTTTCCCCAACTATATTCTTTGAATAACTTGATCCATTAAGAGCAGAAGAACCAGAAATTTTAAAGTATGTATATACACTCCAAAAAAAGCAGAGAGGGAAAATAAAAAGCAGATAGGCAAAGAAAATACATTGCAAGAACAAATGCTCAACAGATTAGGAGCTCAAATAAGTCTCCATGACCTCAAATAAATTCAGGCGACATTACCTGTCCACAAAAGAAAAGCTCACAAGAAAGGCAAATAAATTGCTAAGACAGCAAAAGATAAAAGGAGCCAGCTGAATTCTGGAATAACATAAGGGAAAAAAGTGAAAAAACCTATATTACGAACAACTGAAAATAGGATAAAGATGACTTAAAATCACATTCGGGTACATGTTGAGAGGGTAGATGAAATTATAAATAAAGAGTAATGGAAAATAATAAATATATAGAAATTATTATGAAGAAAATGGTAGACTGAAGGTTGAAGATCTAACACATATACTTAGTGCCTGTGAGGCAGAATGTTACTTATTTATCTATTTATTTAGAGAGCATGAGCAGGAAGGGAGGGGCAGGGGGGAAAGGGAGAGGGAGAGAGAGAGACTCTGAAGTGGCCTCCATGCTCAACAGGGCAGAGACCCAGGCGAGGCTTGATCCATGAACCTGCCTGAGATCATGACCTGAGCCGAAATCAAGAGTCAGACGCGTAACTGACTGAGCCACCCCGGTGCCCCTAGTGCAACAAAATTTATAAAGAATGGAACTGAAAACCATGCAAAGACCAAATGAACATTTTAAAATTTCAAATTATAGAAAGGTTTTAATCTGCATATCTAAAGAACATTCTACTTCCCAGATGTCTTAGGAAAAATGTGTTTAAAGAACAAGCCACTAAGATATAACACGGTTTGAACTCAGCTAAGGAAAGAATTTACCTGAAGAAAGAAGTATATGGTCACCCAAGCAGAAAAGGGAGTGATGTATACAGGGAAAAGTCAGGTTGCTTTATTCTTCTCTGTAACTACTCCTCGTGCTAGGAGTTAAGGAAGACATATCTACAAGAGTATAAGAAAACAGTGTCACACAATCATCTAAAATGGCCAAATTATCCTTCAAGCATAACAGCAACTGACATACATTACCAAACATACAAGAACTTGGCATACAAAAAATTCTCAGGAGAATATAGAAACACCTAAAAAAAAAAAATCCAAACAAATACTGAATCAAAATACTGGAATAAGGAATGCATGAAAACAAGACTGATATCAGATTTCTCACTGACAGTGCCAAATCCAAGTAGATAAAGAAGTAATAGCTCAAAAGTCCTGAGAACCATGAACTCTGAACCTCTGCACAAATAAACTAACATGTTTGTGAGGGCAAAATCTCAACAATTTAAGACAACTAAAGAATTCAGTTTACTATCGACACACTTCTTCTGAAAGAGTTCCCTTATTATGCATTTCAGCAAAAAAGAAAAAAGAAGAATTCATAAGGAAAAAGTGGGATCTAAATAATAATGTTGAACAAATAAAGCAGTAAAACATATCGCTAATTCTCTTATTTGTTTTGAGGGAAGGGAAATGACACTGATGAATTCTAGGCAATGTTAGTAAAATACAAGTAGAAATATGTATATCAGTAGGCTTTTACTAGGTAAGATTGTGTTACAAACAGCCTCAAAATTCTCAGCACTTCACAAAAACAGTTCTTTCCCCCTCTACTCAGTTTCATGTAGTCTACAGATTGCTCTAAATTTGGACTTCCACTGAAAGATCTCCAAGACATAATGTTAAATGGCCAAAAATCAAAATACAGCAAAATATGTATATTATGCTGAACAATTATGTTTAACAGTGCTGTACTCAAAATACAGTCTGTTGACTAGCCTTGTTAGTTCATCATGAGGTTAAATACAAAGAAGTGACGGGGAGTTGGGAAGGGGCAATTTAACAATCTGTCAGGGTTTCAAGTCTGAAATGGAAAATCCATGCACAGAGTCCCTTTTACAAAGTCTAGTCAATTAAAAGAAGTTAATCCTGTTTGAGAAAGGAGGGCACAGACGCTGTGCATTCTCTAACTGAGGAGGTTGCAACTTGGTCTTGGTTCAAAAATTTGACTTTCCTGGGTAAAATCTGAAATGGTTGCTGCATATAGAAAGCAAAGAGAGACAGAAAAGAAAGAGTCAGACCACTACAATCTATAAAGGGCAGTTTTAATAAGCAAGGGAATGAGGATGCTTGGGTGGCTCAGTAGGTTGAGCAACCAACTTTTGACTTTGGCTCAGGTCATGATCTCAGGATCATTAAATGGAGCTTGGAGTTGGGCTCCATGGTCAGTGGGGAGTCTGCTTGAGGTTCCCTCTCCCTCCCTCTGTCCCTCTCCCTGCTTGCACACTCCTCTTTATTTTTCTCTCTCAAATAAATAAGCAAATCTTAATAATAATAATAAAAAAAAGCAAGGGAACTTACATACAAGGCTTATCTTAGGTGGACACAGGAGGAGGACTTTTCTATACCCCCTGCCAGAAATCTTAAAGGTTTATATGGAAGACTTCACTGAGTTCTGTCATATATATCAACCAGATGGTCTCAATAACACATTGC
Source organism: Mustela nigripes (assembly GCF_022355385.1). Taxonomy (NCBI): domain Eukaryota; kingdom Metazoa; phylum Chordata; class Mammalia; order Carnivora; family Mustelidae; genus Mustela; species Mustela nigripes. The sequence goes on along the minus strand of NC_081568.1, from coordinate 68,693,431 downwards.
TCTCTCAAGGCTACCTCCTTGAAACAGATCCTATTGTGGGGACGGTGGGCAGAATGTACCTTCCAAAGACGGAGGAGGGGATGAGGAGACTTTGATTGCTGGATCTACCTTGTAGGTCAATCAGTAGTCATGTCCTCTCAATGACCTCCTCCTCCAACACTTGGGTCCCACTGGCTCATAGGAGCCCTGAGCTGGCAGCAACTCTGAAGGGGACTGTTCTTGCTCCAGAATGATTATTTGGTTTGCACTCTAGGAACCCTGGTCTTGGGCCCTTCCATGATACTCCCCTGGCTAAGGCTGAGAACACCCCCTCTTTGGAGCTTTAGCTTTGTCCGAGGAACACATAACACCAGGAGGCCCAGTGTCATGGCCCACAGAAACAGAAGACCATGCCCCTTAGTGCCTTTTCTTTTTAACTGAGTAAACTCTGGAATTTATTACAATATAATGGAGGAGTGATGCCTCAAATTTTACTAATGTCGGAGATACAGCCAACCTTGGCACATGGATCTTAAATCAAGATTTAATTTCATTTAGACAAATACAAAATGTGCTGTATCTTACACTGCCAGTGTCGTGGAAAGACTGGCTGACTTTCTTCTTGTTAGGCATGACACTTAGCAAATTAAGTGTCTTAAGCCCTATGAGATAATCAATACCATTAATCCCATTTTATAGATGAATAAACTAATGCTTGGAGAGATCTGTCAAAAAATTTGCACCTAGATTTTGGCAGAGGTAGTACAATACAATTCAACAACTATCCTATCAATTTTGGGGAATTGATGTGGTAGAATAGGGAAAAAATGGGCTTTGAGATCAGAAAATGGCTTTCAGAGATTAAATTCTGCTTCTTCTAGTACTACTACTCCTACCTAAAATATCAATTTCTACTCTCCTTTCCATTCCTCCCCTCTCTGCTGTTGTATAAACCTAGAAAGAGAAGAGCAATAAAAACTCACATATATTTGGAGGTCGCAGTCAAAATTCACATGTATTTTTGTCATAACAAATACTATGAATGGGATTTGGAAATGAGAGGAAAATATCTTAAATATCAGCTTCAGATTGCTCACTTACGAAAATCAAGGTTTACCTTACCTTTTATGAGTGGGCAATTCTCAGTAAGTCTTGGATCCAGGAACCTTCCAGTTAGAACACCTGTCAAAGTTTCTGGCTTATTGGAAGCATGTATTTAGTGGCTTCAGGTAATTTGCTCATGCTTGAGAACCATAAAGACCAATGGAAGAAACTTGGGCTCTGGAGTTGAACAGAACAGAGCTGCGATCCTAATCTTTCCCCTTACTAGCTATATAACTGTGCAAAATCCTTCACCACCAGTGGCTTCATTTGCTTCATTGTATCTTCACAGAATGCAGTGAGAATAAAGTCAGATAAAACATGTAAAGCACCCTATAGAATACTCAATATAAAAACTCAATATATAAACTTGGTAGCTTAATAAGTGATTATTATTTTTATTTTTGTTTGCTTTTCCCATCTGTTAAATCTAGAGGCTTCATTAACTCGAAGAGAGAGCTAAGATATATAATTTCCCCCCCAAATTTATTTACTTGAGAGAGAGCAAGAAAGAGCGGGGGTGGGGCAGAGGGAAAAAAGAATCAAGCAGACTCTCTGCTAAACATGAAGCCTGATGCAGGGCTCAATCCCACGACTCTGAGATCATGACTTGGGATGGAATCAAGAGTCATTGCTTAACTAAGTGAACCACCCAGGTTCCCCAGGGAGAGGTAAGATATATCTTTAAAGATCTATAGGTGCGGCAGAAAAAGCTTTCTTGATTAATATGGCAGTTTTCTTATTTATTCCTATAAAGCAACCTTTTGTGGTTTGTTTTTTTCTAAAGATCTTATTTATTTTGAGACTGAGGGGGAGAGGCAGACCCCACACTAAGCAGGGAACCCGATGCTGGGCTCTATCCCAGGACCCTGAGATTATGACCTGAACCGAAGGCGGATGCTTAAATGACTAAGCCACCCAGGCACGCCCCCCGCCCCCATTTTGTGTGCCTTAGTTTAATACCTATTTCCTGGACATTGACAGGTCCTATGCTAGGCTGTAGGAACTTAAAATGGTTACAAGTCAACCTTACTTTCAAAGAGAGGACTCCTGAGTAGAAAGGAACTTCGTCTGATCATAAATTCCTTAAATACACACAGGGTCTTCCTCACCTTTTAACTCCTATGGCACCTAAGCACACTGTCTGCACTGAGCTTAGGAATGTTCTGAATTTAACTGAATTTCTGCCCGAATCCCATTTCCCCATAGGTTAAGTCCAAATTTTCCCCACAGTATCCCATAGTTCTTTATCTGTGACATGCAAAGATGCCTGGAATAGTTCCAGAGATGTTTTTTTATTATTTTCCTCAATTAAGCTACTGTCATTTTTCTAGATTTAAATGTGCCATCTATGTCTCTACAGAACCCATCATCCATTAAATCCTTTTATACTCCTGAGAATTCATCTCTGTATAGAAGAAAATAATAAAAATAAAAAAGGAAAGGTTTAAAACATGAGAAGGTGAAGGAAGAAGAGAATTGCAATAATGAGATACGGAAAACATATTCTTGGAAGAATTATCCATGAGGACATAATTATTATGCATTAACAGCTGATAGCTAGCATTAGTGCAAGGAAGCTGTCTGTATTCTCTAAGTACTTCAGACAATGTAGTATTCATTTATAAATTCTTGACAGCTCTTTAGATAAAGTGTGTATAATAATTTTCCAGCAATCCATTATCTGCCTGAATGTGCTTTAATTTTAGAGTTAGAATATATTTGAAATAATTTCCCCATGTCCTAAACATACTTCCTTTTAAATAAATGACCTACATTTAAAGGATCATTAAAAGAATTAAAATGAGTCAAAAAGTTCCTGTTACCCTTCTTTGGTTCTCCTCTGTTCTATCTATAGGTCTCGAAACAGTGTTTCTGGCTTGATCAATTGAATCTGTGTAATTGTTTTGAAAAACACATTCAGCCCTCAGGAAGGATCGTCTGCCATCATCCTGCCCAAGCTGAGGCTGTGTGAATGTGCTGAGAAATTCTGACGAGGAAATGGTACAGCCCTGGACTAATAATTAATGAAAGGTACCAAATGAAAGCACCCCAGCAGACAATACAAAGAGACAGCTTATCATATACACTCAAAGTTGAACTCTCAAGGTTTTTCAAAGGATCTATAAACAATTGAAATTGGTTTTCTGTTTTTATGAGATGACCCCAGGCAGCCTGCTCAAGGGCTGGGTGTTCAAAGTAGCCTCTTCACTAGCTGCCAGGGAATCTGTTTTATTCCCATCCTGAGGGATCCTACAAAATGCTAAAACAAACCTCACTGGTCCTAGACTACTTGTAGGGTTTTTTCCTCTATTCATTTTCTTATAAATCCCATGTGGGTTTTTGTTTGTTTGTTTGTTTGTTTTTGAAGATAATATACTGGTTATCTCCTTTACCTATGATAAACTACTGTTCTATTTGCAGCTAACTAAAATAGCTGAATTGTTCTTCGAAACTCCCAATACAAGGGTACCAGCTTTCTCAAGAGCCATAAAATAGTACTGAAAGATCAAGGACTGACAAAAAGGATTAGGCTACAAAAAACTATGAAGCAAGTTAATTAAGACTCATCCTTTCACTTTCTAGTTTTACTTGGTTGAAAGTAAACTCCAGGGCACCTGGGTGGCTCAGTGGGTTAAGCCTCTGCGTTTGGCTCAGGTCACAGTCTCAGGGTCCTGGGATCGAGCCTTGCACTGGGCTCTGCTAAGCAGGGAGCCTGCTTCCCCTCTCTGTCTCTGCCTGCCTCTCTGCCTACTTGTGACCTCTCTCTCCATCAAATAAATAAATAAAATCTTAAAAAAAAAAAAGAAAGAAAGTAAACTCCACTAAAAGACAAAATGAAAAATAGTAGCACGTTGGTAGGATAGGGTCATCTTAAGTGCAATATGCCCCCTGGGAATCTTCTAATGTTCAACTAAGCATCTAAACTTATAAAAATATATGTTTATAAAAAATAAAAAATTTAAAAAAAAAAAACAACAATAAACTTATAGGACTATTGGGGCACCTGGGTGGCTCAGTGGGTTAAAGCCTCTGCCTTCAACTCAGTTCATGATCTCAGGGTCCTGAAATAGAGCCCCACACCAGGCTCTCTGCTCAGTGGGAAGCCTGCTTCCTCCTCTCTCTCTGCCTGCCTCTCTGCATACTTATAATCTCTGTCTGATAAATAAATAAAATCTTAAAAAAAAAAACAAAACAAAAAAACTTACAGGACTATCATAGGCCTTGTTGGCCTTAGTCACCTCTGGAAGAGAGAGGATGGAACCACAGCTTGCCAGCAAGAAGAGCAGCACCAGGCTTCTTTGGAAGTAGTCTTTACATCAGTCCACACAACCAACCGGCCGCTGTCCACTTTTCTCCCTCACCTCATCCCTGTGAAAGAAAAATGACACTGGTCACTTGTTAAAAATAATAGCATGGAAGACTTTATTCAAGACTATAGCTGAAGGAATAGAAAATGAACTCAATGCTCCTGAAATAAAAGATGGGAAGACTAAAAACAATTTTTGAAAAAAATTCGTGTGTATGGAGCACTGGGTGTGGTACAAAAATAATGAATACTGTTATGCTGAAAATAAATTAAAAAAAATTCGAGTGTAGTTGACACACAAGGTTACATGAGTTTCAGGTGTACAACATAGTGATTAAACAAGTTTATACATTATGTTATGCCACAACTGTACCACCTGCTTGTGCTACACTATGGTGTTAGAATATCATTGACTATGCCGCTTACCAGGTGCATTTCACTTCTGTGACTTATTCGTTCTATAACTGGAAGCCTGTAACTCCCATTCTCCTTTCCCCATTTTGTCCATTCAGATCCCCTCCCCTCTGGCAGCCATCGTGTATTTCTAGGTCTGATGCTGGTTTTGTTTATTTATTCATTTGTTTTCATAGAGTCTACATATGAATGAAATCATATGGTATTTTTCTTTCTCTGTCTGACTTGTTTCGCTTAGAGTAATGCTGTCTAGGCCCATCCATGTGGCCACAAATGACAGGACCTCATCTTTTAGGTTGTGTAATATTTCATCGCATATATATTCCACATCTTCTTTATCCGTACATCTGCCGATGGATACTTAGGTTGCTTCTACATCTTGGTTACTGTAAATGATGCTGCAGTAAACATAGGGGTGCATATATCTTTTTGAATTAGTATTTTCATTTTCTTTGGGAAAATACCTAATAGTAGAATTATTGGATCATTAGACATTTCTATTTTTAATTTTTTAAGGAAGTGCCATACTGATTTTCATAGTACTTATCCCAGTTTACATCCCCAGCAACAGTGTACAAGAGTTCCCTTTTCAAAGGTGGGAATATCTTTAACCACCAGGGTGGTCTTAAGCAGGGACATTAGTCTATGATTAGGCCACATTATTTGTTCTCTGTTTGCTAACTGTCACTTAAAGCCCCCAGAAGTTAGACTCCTGCCCTTGCAATGGTCAGGGGTCCTATCTTTCTTAGTGATTGCATTTTAAAGGAAAGCTCCCAGGTCCTGGAGAAAGATGGTCCTGGGTTATAGAAGATTTACATCTCAGAGGTAGAGGAAGAATTTACAATTCTAAGTTCTCCAAAAAGGGGGAAGTCAGGGCTTATAGTCAGAAAGAAACATGAACAAAGTTTAGTCAGCTGAGAGGAGTATTAAGGCTATCTTGGTCACCCTGGGTGACAGTTCAAGTACAAGAGAATGAACTACACTGGCTTAAAAGTTGCTGCCCCACAGGATCCTGGATTTTTACAAACAGTCCTATAGGTCCCCACAAGGAACACATCCAACTATAAGAGTCATCATATTCAGGGAGGCCCACAGTCGTGGCTCCCTATCAGATCTCTAATTTTTCCAGTCCAGATATAATTTACCAATGATTCCTAAAAACACAACTGACATTTTATCTTTATTGGGAGGAAAAATCCGAAACTTAACTGGGAATTAAAATCTTATGTAGAAGAATGGGCTTTTGTTATTCTTCACTATTAGTAGGTATAAAAATGCTGTATTTTACTTATTTTCTTTTTCTCCAAAAACACTCTTTCTGATCTTCTAATAACATGAACATGCATAAGAACATACACAATTATGCAAACATATCTACACATTCATTCTCTACCATTCAGAATTGGCTAAAATCCCTTCTTAGTGAAAGCTCTCTTTCACAATACTATAAGTTAAATTACTATGTGACACATGCTGCTGGTTATGAATATATCTTTAGCTCTCTCAGTGTTCTAGTTTTCTATTTCATAGTTTTTAAATTTCTAATTCATTTGTTCTACCTTGGAAAGCAATCCTGCATAGGCACAAATATTTGTGTGTTGATTAGAGACTTCATCCATTCAATCTGTGTTCATCCAGCTTATTCCCACAGTGGCTGAACAGTCTATTTCATGCATTATGTAATATACGTCCCTTGTGTTGTGGGGATTGGTGGTTGGAGTACCACGGATCTAATTTCTTTCCAACACAATCTGACAAAAATTATCATAGGAGACATATACTGGGATAATAAAATAGAAAATGAAAAATGAAAACCAAGGAAAAATAGATCCAAATGTGTTAGATGTAAGGTTTAATGTAATTGCTGTAACTATACCTCAGATTTAATTGAGTCTCCTAGGAGTTAGCAAAAAAAAGTAAATGTAGTGTCACAATGTACATTAAAATAAGCTGAAATAAATTTTTTTTTAACTGGGAAAATAAAGTTTGGTTTCTTTAATTTTTTTCTCTTAATAAATCCTAAAATAAATTTTTTACCAGGAATTTTATATAGGGAATACTGTTGCAAAAACTGTTAATATACATTTTATAAAATACCTGCCTGAGAAGTAAAGATACCATTGTTGTTTCTTAAAACAGTCTTGAATAAAAACTTGAGCAATATGTGAATGAACAAGTTATTAAAAGTACATCTATAGGGGCACCTGGGTGGCTCAGTTGTTAAGCTTCTGTCTTTGGTTCAGGTCATGATCCCGGGATTCTAGGATTGAGCCCTGCATCAGGCTCAGCGGGAATTCTGCTTCTTCCTCTCTCACTCCCCCTGCTTATGTTCCCTCTCTCACTGTCTCTCTCTCTCTCTCTCTGTCAAATAAATAAATAAAACCTTTTAAAAAATAAAAAAATAAATACTTCTATAAAGAGCAAAGGCATATGGTTCTCATGTATAGTTGGCTCATGTCTAAACTAAGCATTGAATATGCCAAGAGTAACCAAGAGGTGATGAATGGTATCTCCCTTTCAAGAGCCTTTCCCAAATGGAATCCATGTCACCCAGATGAAGAGCAGGTGACATATTGTACATACATATGTTTTAGTAATGTGATGAGTATAGTGAAGTTGCTAATTGCTGCTTGAGTGAAAATCTGTATACTCTGGAGATCAAGAGAACAGACTGTAGAGTTCACATGGTTTTGCTCTTTTAAATAAAATCAGAGGGATGGGGTAACTTGGTAATGGGCATTAAGGAGGGCATATGATGTGATGAGCACTGGATTAGTTATACTCAATTGATGAATCATTGAACACTACTTACAAGACTAATGATGTACTATATGTTGGCTAACGGAATTTAAAACAAACAAACAAACAAACAAACAAATGTAGTTGCTGTTCTCCCACAGAAGAACCCCTGTATGGAGGTACAACCCAGGAGTAAGTGCATGTACCACCAAGATGTTCCTTTAGGAAAAGCTTTGGCCTCATTCAGCATTTGATCTAGCAAGTGTTCAGATGAGTTCCTAGGGACCAGCCTCACAGATTAGGGGACATGCTTGAACCAACAAATGTTTTAATGTAGGGTATCACCAGTCAAAGCCCTGTAGATTGGGGCAAGTGTCAACTCTTCCCCACTGATACATGTTTTTGATCTCTATGATTTCTAGAGATTTAATTAGCTACAAATATTCTCTGATCAGAAAACTAGTTTCCTTGCAAAGTAGAGCTACTCATTACTGCCTTTTCATATTTTGAAGAAAATGTGTAAAAGGAAACGTGTGTTTAATTCATATTGTGGGATTCTTTGTAGCAGTAGGTGGATGGCAAGGCTACTTATCTTTTGAGTTTACTCCTGGCTCATGATGGTAAACAATAATGCCAGTGTGTAGCAGTGAATGTTCTCTCTTTATGGATTGAGGGCATAGGTCCAGTTCATTGAAAAGGAGTATCAAACAATAAAGTTATAAAATAAAATTAATGGGTGAAAATAGTGCTAAAGGTCATTCATCCTTGCCCTAGTTCTTGTGGTATTATAAAAATATATATTTCACAACATGCAACAATATTCGGGGATATATATTAAGGCCACAAATCTTATTCTTTTTATAGTTAATACTACCAGCAGAGCTGAACTGAACAAAAAAAATTAACTTCCTCCTTATATAAGCTACTAATTTGGAATACAAAGAAATCATTTTGTATTAAAACACAGATCACAATCACTCAGAAAAAAAGCTGATTTTGTCTGGTAAACTGTGGAAAAATAAATCAAGGAATAATGTGAGGAAAAAAAGATCTAGATTAGTCACCACTGATCTCCCTCTACAGTGAATTTAATTTACTCAGCAGTATAATTCTTAGTAACCCTTTGAAAAGATATACTTTTGTCAAAAGCAGTTTTACATTTTATTAACTTAGTTACCTAACTAAAAGAGAATAATAAAAATTATCTTGTAGGTAAAACTGAGGAAAAACACATACGGGATTTAAGTGGCTTGCCCATATAAAAGAGGGGACATTTTTCCTTTCAATTTTGTGGAGCTTCCATCTGTCAGTGAAGTTGTTGTTTGTTTGCTACATTGATATTCTGACTTCTAAGTTTTTGAAAGCCCCCTATTATTAACTAGTCATTCTGCATTAAATCAGCCTGCTGCAAGAATAGGGCTTATAATGATGAATTTTGTAATCTAGTAAATAAAAGAACAAATCCCCAGCCCAAAATTATTAGGAGGATGAGTGTTACATATAGGGAAGTTCCAGGTACTCTGGGAATAGGAAGTGTGCTCCTTAACAAAGTTGACATGGAGGTGAGCTGAGATGTGAAGGATAAGCAGAAGTTACCCAGTTGTTTCATTCTGTAGTCTAAATTTATGGGAAGGGACCTAATCTAAGAAAATTAAGTATTTCCAGTTGTCAGTTTATGTTTCTAAGTGCCCCAACCTAAACAGATGACTTAACATAAACAATAAGATTCAGTGGTTTTTTGTTCAGGGTGTAGTTCTCCTGAGGGTTCTTTTTTTTTTTTTTTTTTTTTTTAAGATTTTATTTATTTATTTGACAGACAGAGATCACAAGTAGGCAGAGAGGCAGGCAGAGAGAAAGGGGGAAGCAGGCTCCCCGCTGAGCAGAGAGCCCTATGTGGGGCTTGATCCCAGGACCCTGGGATCATGACCTGAGCTGAAGGCAGAGGCTTTACCCACTGAGCCACCCAGGCGCCCCTCTCCTGAGGGTTCTGAGCACTACTTGTTTTCTATTTAATCTTAACCTTAGCTCTTTGTCTACAAAAAAGCTTCAGGTGTCACTTGTGATTACTGAGGACTTTTTGTGTCATCTCTTCCCTACAACCTATTCTTCAACAAGAAAGGTCAATACAGAAATTCACACCTTCACTTTCAAAGAGCAGTTCTTAACCCAGGACAGAATTCAGGGAATGAATAACTTGGATGGAGAAAAGTTATTTCTATACTTTAATCTTTATTTTACTTTCCTAACTTCTAACTAAAATGCAGCATTTCCTTTATTATGAATATAAGCAACAAATCACAGAAGTATCATCAGTATCTGTGACTTTATACAGACCAACAGAAACAAAAATATTTTTGTATTACACATACAGGATACTTTGTATAATATTTTATACTTGTTATAGATACTTCAAGTACTGATTTTTATCACCACCACTTAGGAATTACAAGGGCTATTAGTCTTGCCACTAGATCATTTCTTATTATGATCTTTCTACCTACAGCTACTCATAATGCACACCTGGACAACTACTTGGCATCTAGTGTTGGTTCTATCACCAAGTGGTGGCAAGTTCTTCTAATGGTGACAGAGCACCCATGCTGATATCTTCAACTGTTCATTCATCAATACCTACATGGAAATAATAAGTCACCTTCACTCTTTAAGTTCTGTAAGCCTGGATGGTTCAAACAAGATTTCTTAACTTTCTGTAAAGATACTCCTGTTTGTTATGTGGCATAGGAGGGTGTATATAGCACCCACTCTAGGATATATCTTTTTAAAATAAATTTTAGCTAACTTGTCTAGTTTCTAAATATACTGCCTTGCTATTCAAAGTGTTAATGAAAATTCATAATTAATATTTTGATAACAAATGGGTTTCCTTTGTAATCTTAGGTACATTAGTTTATAGGTCATATCAAACTAGCTAAGGAAGAAAAAAAAAGGTTAAGAATCCCTGCTTTAGGGGTGCCTGGGTGGCTTAGGCATTAAGCTGCTGTCTTCAGCTCAGGTCATGATCCCAGAGTCCTGGGATGGGGTCCTGCATCAGGCTCCCTGCTCAGTAGGAAGTCTGCTTCTCCCTCCCCCACTGCCCCTGCTTGTGTTCTGTCTCTCGCTTTGTCTTTCTCTGTTAAATAAATAAATAACCTAAAAAAAAAAAATGAATCCCTGCTTTAGAGTAATGTTCACCTAGTTACACTGTAATTACAGTGCTGAAAGGAATCTTCGCAGCTTCTAGAAGGAGATTAATAGACTTATACTGGTAAACTTGTAAGCTCCTGTAAAGAGTATTTACCATATCTACCCAAAATGACCTCTTCTAACTTTTGCCCAGATGTATTTCTGACATAACAGATATACTATCATCAACTTGGGTTTTTAAAAACACTTCTATTAAAGTGTAGCACACATGCAAAAATGTGTACATATCATAAAATATAAATTATCGCCAACTAAACATGCCATAAACTACCATCCAGGTCAGGAAAGGGAACATTCTTGTACTTCAGAATTCCTCTCATGCCTCTTCCCAATGATTCTTCCTCCTCCAAGGTTACCATTCTCTGGACTTCTGATATGGTTAAGTTAGTTTTGCCTGTTAGTGAACTTTATATAAATGAAAACAGCTATAAGATTCAGCCATGTTTATGTCCACTCATTTTCTTTGCAGCAGTAACATTCTACTGCATGAGTATGCTCTGTTTCATTTATCCATTCTACTCTGGATGTACAGTTATACTGTTTCCAACTTGGGGCCTTTAGAAATAATGCTCCTCTGAACATTATCATTCATGTCTTCTAGCACACATGGAAACAGCTAATTAAGCAGTATGCAAATGCTGAATTTTAGTAGATGAATCAGTTTTCTCAAGTTGTTGTACCAATTTATGTGACTATCAGCAATGTACAAAAGTTACAGTGATTCCATATCTTCATCAATCTTTGATGATAGTTTGTACTAATCCATTATTTTTAGCTCTATTGAGGTGTATCTCTTTGCTGTTTTAAGAATATTTTGTCCATAAGTTCTATGACAGAAATTAATATACCAATTTTCTAAAAAACCTGTTTCCATTTCAAACAGCCATCATAGACAAGTTTTTCATTAAATACATGCATGATGACATAAAAGTTAATAAAGTTTCTTCTCTTCTATTTGTATAAATGAAGAAAAGGAAAGTAAATTAATGGGTTTCTGATACTTTCAGTAAGGACTTAATGATAATCCAGACCCGCATGACACCTGATCCCCAGGATCTCACAGTCAGATGGAGGAAGTAGATGAATGCACAGGTGTTGATAAAGCAGAGTGACAAGAATTTATGGAAAAATGTAAAATGGCACTGATCCTGTTTTAGGGTGTCTGGGAACTGAGTCTGAGCTTAGACATAAATGGTAAGTAACCTCTAAACAGGTGATCAAGAGGGGATTATGGAATTACAGAGAAAGGGAATTGCTAATAAAAGGGGCCACCACCACCACAAATTCCCTGAATATCTGAAGAGCATCTAAGGTCAAAAGTTCTAGAGAACTGGCAAGGGGGACACTGTGGGCAGCACAGCACAGCACAGCACAGCACATTCAATGAATGTGTTCATGGACACACCACTTTCCATTGTTTCTGCACCCTCATCATGCTGGTATCCCTGGGTCCCCTGGTGCCACAGGTCAGCATGGATAATAAACAGCTCAGAGGGTGACAGACCTGTAGAGACATTGGAGTAGGCAATGAAGTAGGATGAAGCAGGTACTTCCCTCATGGGCCAAAAACCACTCTGAACGAAAATACCTCAGAGATTCTAAGGTGATTTTCTGACAATTCCAAGGAAATCATTTTCTTCTTCATCTCCACCCAAATGACTCTTATTTTAACACGCATAACTTGAAAATTAGATACAACTTCAGGAAAAGAGGAAAAATGTCTAAACTGAGATATAGTTTCTGTCACCCAGTAGACTGGAAATTTAAATTAGATGTTAAGTGGTTATAAGCATGGTTATTACTTTTTAAAAGTTTTATTTATTTAAGTAATCTCTACAAACTATGTGGGGCTCAAACTCACAACCCTGAGATCAAGAGCAGCATGGTCTTCAGACTGAGCCAGCCAGACACTGCAAAGAGTTACTTTTATTGCACAGTAAGGTGAATAAAATTTGCATCTTCCATAGTTTGAGAGATTTCTCTCCAAACTGCTTGGCAACGCATTTGTACAGTGGATTAAAAATTCTTTTGGCAGGTGTGGAGGAAGGAAAATAGGAAAGAATATAAGAGAACCTAGCAAAAACTACAGTTTGATAACAGTCCACAGAATCAACTTAATAGGAAAGAAAGTGAAAACACAGAGAAGCTAATATTTTTAAAAGAAGCAGGCAGGCCAAGGAGCTCCTGGAGCACACCATGAGACTAACTAAGCTAGGAGTAACAGCACTGAAGAAAGGAGGCAGAAGAGAGGGTGGTAAGGTCAGAGAGCAGAATGTTTCTATAGTGGGAGCTAAAGGCTTCAACTTGGAGTAGACCTCTATTTTTCAATCCAAGCTCTACCATTAGTCACCCTCTAATATGGAGTAATTCCCTTAAACATTTGGAGCCTTGGTTTCCCACTCAATAAAATGGGGTTACTGTAGTGCCTACCTCAGAGAGTTGAATTCAGAATTAAATGAAAAAATAAATCTGAAGGTAATAGCTCAGGGCCCTGGCAGAAAATACATGTTTAATCAGTGGTGGTTACTATAATTGGTAAAGTAATAACTGTTGTAGGATTCAGAGTGTACAATACCCAAAGTGTGGACAAGGGAGTGTATGGCTTATGGGGGAGAGCAATTTAAAACTTTGGCACTGAGGGGGCCAAGAATATCATGTTGGATGACAATCCCTGTAAACTGTGATGTCACACATCACAGTGGCATGATCTGGGGTAGAGAGGAATTCTGTGTGCTGGCTATCAAAATGTACATCAGTCAACAGAAGTGACCAGACAGTCGGCAATAATCACATGGAGGAAAAGTATGAGCATCAAGGAGCAGGAATTTGGGAGGGGAAGAATAGAAGAAGCGCAGTTCAGAAGGGACACTGGGGAACCAAGAGATAGGAGCTTCACTGCTCAGGGCTTCTGTGGCACCTATAGCACTGGGAGTGCCTGTGAGAAAAAGCAGCATTTGCCTGACAAAGATGCAAGGGTAAGGGTCTTCAGGGAGAACCAGGTTCAGGTGATGCAATAATGAAATGAATTGTTCCAAAGAGCAGGGAAAGGGTAGTAGAGTTTGTTTGCTGTGGGGAAAAAACAAAAGGCAGAGGGCATCTGCAAAATTGGGGGGATGGAAGATAGGATGTTGGGAGTGAATGAGGGAGCTCTGAGCGGTGACATCCACCAGAAGCTCTCTGTAAGACACTCCAGGCCACCTGTAACCCATTTAAAGACCTTTTTAAGAGACTCAGAATTCTCTGTGCTGTCAGGATTGGAAAGGCAAAAATGCATAGAGCACAAATATACACAGATTAAAGAGAAATTGGGAGGAAATTCAAATGCTAATTACGAAATCAGTACATTCGATAATACTTGTCCCTAACTCCCACTCTTCAACATCCCAATAAAACACTTTTCTAATGAAATAACTACAGTGTTCTATCTCAAAAGTACCAGGAGTGACCTAGGCATATCCTATTCAATACCAGCACTGGCTGCTTTGCTTGGCAAAGCTGTGAGACAATGATTGGTTTTAGCAAACCACTTTAGCTACTTCACTTCCTGAAGTTTAAAAAGTTTGGTGTTTAGACGGTCTTTGAGCATGCCTCACATCCATTGAGAGGTCTTTGTGTTGTCCAGGACACAGTCTCATCTCAGTGCCCTAGATACCTTTTAGGGAAACTGGAGAAATTTGCCTGTCTGAAAAACACGACTGCCAAAGTCAACTTTGACTATGGCTTTGCTTCAAATTCCAAGAGCTTTTCAAACAGTAGGGTTGATGCTGCCAAGGCTAAGTACTGCATATGAAATAAAGAAACATCCATAATGAGGGATACAAATGAAGATAAAATCATTGTTTCAGGAAAAACAAATAAACCAGTTAGGAGGGATGTTATGATAGGATCTGTTCCTTATTTATATTCATTATTTTGCTACTTCCAGGTAAACTGACAGCGCAGAGGTGAGAGAGATCGTTCAGCCTGTGGAGCAGAGACAAATTTGGTTAAAAAGAAACAGGGCAGACATCTGTCTGCCAGGACAAGCAACTTCAGACCAGGGGAAACTCTCTTCAGCTCAGTCAGACATTTGGAATAAATCAGTGGCTGCTGGCTGGAAATAACTTTTTGGGGAGGATTTCCTGAGACACTAATATTATGCTCGGAAATTCAATGCCATGGAACAAAGAGAGCACTGTTGCGGAGTTCTGCCATGAATCTAGTGCACCTGGCCACTATACTGGGATGCCAAGGCTGTTGAGGCTATTTGAAGTTGCAAGGGTCTCTCTCAGTGAGCATGAGGAGCTACTGCATCTGTACTTGGTTTAGAAGTGAGAGTGTGGGGGGTGCGCCTGGGTGGCTCAGTGGGTTAAAGCCTCTGCTTTCGGCTCGGGTCATGATCTCAGGGTCCTGGGATCGAGCCCCACATCGGGCTCTCTGTTCAGCAGGGAGCCTGCTTCCTCCTCTCTCTGCCTGCCTCTCTGCCTACTTATGATCTCTGTCAAATAAATAAATAAAATCTAAAAAAAAAAAAAAAAAGAAGAGAGAGTGTGGGAAGGACAGGGAACTGAGAGTCCGGCAGAGCTGCCCTTGAAGTTCTCTACTATCACTCACAATGTGTGGGATCTTGGACGAGCTCCTTACCCTCTTTGAGAATAAATTTTAGTTTCTTTTTTTTCTTAAGATGTTATTTATTTATTTGACACAGAGAGAGAGACAGCGAGAGAGGGAATACAAGCAGGAGAAGTGGGAGAAGGAAAAGCAGGCTTCCAGCTGAGCAGGCTTGATCCCAGGACGCTGAAATCAGGATCTGGCCGAAGGCAGACGCCCAATGACTGAGCCACCCAGGTGCTCCTGAATTTTAGTTTCTTCTGTATAAACTGGGTCTAGTACTTAGCAGGAATTACATGAGATACTATATGTAAGGCAACTGGAAAAACTTGCACCTTTTAGAAAATACTAAATAGTATTTATCATATGAATAAAGCCCCAGATCTATCTGCCTACTGGAGAAAGGAAAAGGATAGCCATTATTAAGCAACTTTACTGTTAGCTGATCATGTATCCACATTAAATTCAGAAGAATCCACAAGACGGTTCTCTAATTTTGGTTCCAGCACACGTTCTAAATTTTTCGAAAACCACATGGGTATAGAGGTTCTGGAGTGGGCTCCCTTATGCTGCTCAGCCAAGATTCAGGCCTTCAACTAGTCTGAGTCCCTCATGCCAAGCTCTGAAGCTTGCAAATGACAACCATGTCTAGTATTTGGAGAAATAAGTGCTTCCTAAAGAGGAATTCTCTTTCTCTCTTTTCTTTGTTCTAATCCCCCCAAAGCCCAACCTCCTCACACCCTCCTGTAGAGGATGTCAATTAAATGAATCAAGTTGATTTCATTATGAATATACCTAAGTGGGAGTGGAAAGAGAATTCAAAGATCCCTGAGCCTAAGGTGGTAATCAAAGTTTTTAGACTGTGAAGATGAACGTTTTCTCAGCAGATCTTCTGTGAGTTATAGTTAAAACTTCCAATCTCTTCCTTAAATACGAGAGCCCTTTTTGCCTTCCTGGCTTCTACCAGACATAGTATATAGATGTATGTTGGAATAGTTGAGTGTTAGAGAGGAAAAAAGTCCCATCATGCTATATCCCTCTGATTGATATCATTAAGCTCTCAGAAAGGGAGGTGAAGTTACCTCTTCCAAGTAGTTAAAGATGGGCTTAAGTATTATTATGTGCCCTAACAGTAAGTTCCCTGGCATGTTTGGCTCTTAGACTGTTCTATATGATTTGCCTTTCCACTTTGGAGTTCTTTAAAGTTCCCAAATACCAATCTCCATGACCTGTCTGAGATATACTGGCTGTTCACTTGGGCTCTACTGCCACTATCTCTTGCTCAAGAACCGTGAAAGAGAATATTTGCCTTTCTGTGTTGACGTTATAGCTTTCCCATCCTGACCCTAGACCTCTTCCTAACTCTCCTCTTCTATCATCATTCTACTCTCCTTTTTCCCAGAGGATAGAGTTGGTATTTTTTTCTTGTGACAGAGAAACCTCTCTGTTAATCTGGGTATATTCTTTAAAGGATGGATCTTCTATTCGTCACTCCTTCAAATATCCCATCCTAGCCTCCTGATGTACTTTATGAGAGATGGGGAGCTTACCAATCCATTAGAGATTAAAAGGAAACTTCCAGCAGCCAGCTACTTTATGCCAAACCAGAACCATAAATTTCACAGCAAAATTCAGGTCTCCAAGGCCATTGCTCTTGGTATCATAGTGCTTGATTTTCTTTCTTTCACTGCATATTATTATGCTAATCCACCATATGCAACAAACAATAAGCTACTTGGAGTTTACTGCTTAATTTAGAGGCATATATTAAAGGAAACTAGTTCCTGTTGTCCCCTTGTCACATACTACAAACCAGACAATGGATATCCAGATGTCCTTGAACTTTGAGAAATGAGACTCCAAGGCGACATTTCTAGTAGCATTGCATACACAAACTAGTATATTGACTCCATTAAGATTCTACTTCATAGCCACAGAACTGGCAAAACTGAAAAGAGCTGTAACAACTATTTCGGGTATGGTTGTGAAGAAAGGGTATTCTCATATGCTACTGATATAAGTATGAATATTATACTTGTAAACATCTATTAAAAGTAAAAACACTTACACCATTTAATCTAGTGTTTCAACTTCTAAGAACCTATCCCATAGAAATAAAATATTTCAGTCTGACTTGTATGGAATATTTATTGTAGCATTATTCATACTGGACAAAAACTGAAGATAAATTTAATTTCTGTTAATATGAGAATGGCCATACATAGTTTATAGCATACCATAGCATATGGAAGAGGCATGAAAACAAAAAAATTAGTTGTACCAAATTCACAGAGCTTTCCACGAAAAAAGTGTATTTTGCAAAAAAAAAAAAAAAAAAAAGGACAAAAAATAGATTTCATATGTATATACAGGGATGGTATACCTATGTATATATGTATCTTTATATATATATTATATATATACACATATGTATCTTTATAAAAGATCTTTGATAAAAAGATGGGAAGCTGTTGAAGTAGATTATTTGTGGGGAGGGCGAGGCTTATTTTGACAAGAAAGTCAAAACAAGCAGTACTAATGTAACCTTAATTACAGTAATATGTAAAATTTAAAAATAAATCATTATACAGATGAATTATTCTTTAGCCACCAATATGGGCCTCATGTTCAATGTCCATAGCTGCAGATTCATAAGAAGAAAGCCCCTACACTGATAAGGTATCCTTGAGGCAACTAAGCAAGATGTTTTTGTTTATTAGGCTTTCTTTGACCCACAATATTTATTAATTCCCATAAATAGCTTTAGTTTTCTAGAGTTGCTCTGGAACTGTGCTTTTTCTCTACTAAAAACGACATGTTCCATGCATGTCTCCTATAGATTGAAAAGGTATAATCTACTTCTCAACACACTCTGACACCTTCAGCTTTATCTCCCAGGGCTCTTTCATAGTCTCAAGTAACACACAACTATTACAGCAGCACCTCTGAAAATCTTTAGATTCTAACATCCCTCTTCCTCAATCAGTGAAATAAAACTCCACTTTAGATAAACCCTCAGAAATTTAACCCAATGAGGTAACTCTGACTAAAATCTGCCTTACCTTCCTCAGACAAATGTAACTGACAATATCCATGACTCCTCACTCTACAGTAAAGGGTAGCCTGTATGCCAGGTATAGCGTAACTAATCTTGAACTGCTCTCACTCAGTTCCGAATAGCCCACATTTACCAGGTACACATAGGATTTTGAAATACAGTATAATATAATCCATAAATTAATGAAAAGTGAACTTTTGAAGAATGCTCTGAAAATTTCACGTTATATTACAGTTCTATTCAGTGTTTCTCATCTTTTATACAGCCCATTTCCCACCTATGGAGAAAGAAAGCCATCCTCTTCTTTTCTGTACTTGATTCCAAACTCCATCTCTATTCTCTACTTCTGGATTAGGCACACGAGAAGCTCCCTCCTTTCCCTCTTTTTTCACTTTGCAGCTTCATGCTAGTACATGGGAATATATTAGGAAAGTAACTACACATTGCTCCTTAGTCTGCTGATGGCAAAACTGGCTGACTACCCAGGAGAGGTTTAGGTTGTGTTCAATGAGCACATTTCTGACTTGACTGTGGAAATTTGAGCATGCTATTTCAGATGTGTATTTAATTATCTCACTCCCACAATTTCCTGTGGAAATTCTAGTCCACAAAATGTCCAAGACACCTGTGGCTGTCCTGGTCTCTTGAGATGTATCCTGAAACTTATCTATAATTCTAAGCTAATGGACCAGTTTTGCAAGATTTAATCTAACATTGAAAGGCCCTGAAAACATTGCCTTTAGGACCCAGTTCACTTTCCAAATGCTATGAAACTTTTGCAGCTTTTTCAACATTATACTATGATTTCCCAGACAAATGGGGCACTCCATTAATTTCATATCCTTCTGACGCTGGTTACAAAAATAGACCCATTTTACTGAGGGAAGCCCTATGAATTTGCTTATGAGAAATGAGAAACATCTCTCTCCTGCCCTCTCAAAAAAAAAAAAAAAAAAAAAAACAAAAAAAAACAAAGAAAAAATCCAGGAGGTTGTCAATCACTAATTTTTCCTCACGGGTTGCTAATACTTCAATCTGACTCCACAATATCGTCTACAATGACCACTAAGATGTGAACTCCTCTACCCAGTCTGTGTGTGTGTGTGTGTGTGTGTGTGTGAATTCTTAGTAAGTAGTCTCAGTTTGTTCTCCTTTCATTCACTTTGATGGCAATAACAGGAAGACAGAGAGCTCTGCTGCTTGTGGTCTGCTGACAGAGCCTGGCTGTATTTGGCTTCCAACAACAATTGATTGATCTTTATTCATTTCCCTGTACAAGTTCCATGGGCCATTTCTCTACTACTTAAAGTAAACTTTATTCTAATTTCAAAAAATGCAAATTCTTTTATCTCACTTTGCTGGATAGTGAAAATATTGGCATGCATTCTCTGAAATCCTAGGGACTTAAAAAATTTTTTTTTTGCCAAACAGATGGTTGAAAAAGGTACCTCACAGTTGTTATATTTTGTATTTTCATGATTAGTAGCGAGAACAAACATAATTTCATATGTTTACTGGCCATTGTTTTGTTTTTCTCTAAGTGATTATTCAGAGCCTTTGCCCATATTTCTACTGAGCTGTCATATTTTTTAGTTTCAATGAGTATATCAACTGTTGGCAAGAGTGTAGAAAACTAAAACAGACATATACTGATTGTTAGAATAAAACTGTCATAGTCACTTTGTAAAGCAAATTGGCCCTACCTTCCAAACTTTAAACATGAGAGTACACTATGAGCTAGCAATTCCATTTTTAGAATCTATCGTAAGGAAAAATCTCCCTCGTGTTCTTAAAGAGGTGTATAAAAGATATTCATTGCAGTAGTCTTTGGATAGCAAAACTTTAGAAATCAATTAATTGTCCCTAATTAGAAATAGCTAAATAAATTATTTGCTCCATGTATAAAGACTATTTGGAATAAGGAACAATTCATGAAAACATTATTCTTATAAAAATCATAATGCTATTCATAAAACTAAATCTCTTTTTTATTACTACTCTAAATCCTAGGTCCCTTGTAACAGGTAACCACTATCAATTCCCTATGTACCATTCTCTATGTAGCCATTTTTTCCCACTTTCCTACTGGTTCTACCTTTCTTTTCTTCTTGACTTCTAGAATTTTTATGTAGTCTTGATATGAATCCAATTTCCATTACATATATTGCTAATACTTTATCCCAGTCTGTTGTTTATTGTATCTTTTTAGCCTCTAATTTTGACATTTAAATTATCAGTTGTTTTCTTTATAGTTCTTCCTTTGTCTAATAAGGTTTATGTTATCCCAAATCACAAACATAGTCATATGTCTTTAACCCTTATTCTCATAGTTTAGATTTTTGATATAAAGCCTTTATCAAATACAAGATTTATTTTTGTGAAAAACATCTAGTAGAAATATAACCTTATTTCCTTCCTAATGGATAACCAATTTCCTCAAAATATTAATTGAATAATTTATATTTTTTTAACACTGATTTGGAATCCCAATTTTATAATACAAAATATCATCAAATGTGCCTGGGATATTTCCGATGTTTTATTTTATTTTATTTTATTTTTAAATATTTTATTTAAAATATTATATAAAGAGAGATCACAAGGAGGCAGAGAGGCAGGCAGAAAGAGACAGAGAAGCAGGCTCCCTGCTGAGCAGAGAGGCCTGATGAGGGGCTCGATCCCAGGACCTTGAAATCATGACTTAAGCTGAAGACAGAGGTTTAACTCACTGAGCCACCCAGGCACCCCTCTGATGTTTTATTTTATCACCCTAATCCACTTAATTCATAGAAATGAAATGAAGATCTCAAAATAAACAGCAAAATATTAGTTAGATTCAAAACCCACTCATGTATAAAACAGCATCAGATTTTTACAAGAATAATCTTTCTTTTTTTCAAAAGATTTTTTATTTATTTGACAGAGAAAGAGAGAGAAAATACTCAAGGTAAGCAGCAGCGGGAGAGGGAGAAGCAGACTCCCTGCTGAGCAGGGAGCCAGAGATGGGGCTTGATTCCAGAGTTCTCAGATCATGATCTGAGACAAAGGCAGAGATTAACAATTGAGCCACCCAGGCCCACTTTAATCTTTTTTTCACATCATTCATAGTGGTCCCCCCACTTCCCAGACTAAACCCCATAATTGTTCTAATTATGGTCTATTTTTTGGTATTAGCCAGTTATACCAAAAAATACATGTTGAATTTATCATGAAAGACCTAAGAACAATGAAACTGAAGTACATATTAAAAAGAGCAGAAGAGGGGCACCTGGGTGGCTCAGTGGGTAAAGGCCTCTGCCTTTGCTCAGGTCGTGATCCCAGGGTCCTGGGATTGAGCTCAGGCTCTCTGATCGGCAGGGAGCCTGCCTCCTCCTCTCTCTGCCTGCCTCTCTGCCTACTTGTGATCTCTGTCAAATAATAAATAAAATCTTTAAAAAAAAGAGCAGAAGAATAAGGATGATTAATTAAGAGGCAGATATTTCTATTATACAGATGAGAAAACTGAGATATGTGGAAGTTATGGAATTTCTCCAAAGTCAAATAGCAAGAAAGTGGCAGGGCATGAATTTAAACAGAAGCAGTTAGTCTAGGTCCCATGTAATTAACCTAAGCAACCAGAGGCCAGATCCCATGAACTTAACCACTTACTTAAGGTGACTTCCATTTAGAATGAGATTAAACATTCATGAGTCCAAAATAATTCTTTCTGTAGTGTGCACACCAAGTATGTCTGTTCACCTACATTTCCTTACGTAGCCTTATAAGAATAATCTGTAAATTTCTGCATGACTACAAATTTAAGTGTTCTAAAATTTCGTTGCCAAGCAGTTAAATATAGCCAAAGACCTCAAGAAAAACTGCTTTGGAATATATAGAATAATCCTTTCTCATTAATGCATTATTAAGGCACCACAAATTATTCTAAGGCCTACATAATAGAGTAACATAATAATAACAAAAATTATTCTATTTTCAAGAGCAAGTAGATTCTCCACTTGCAATAATGGCACAATTATAAGGTAATATTTTTATATAATGATCAGCAAATTCCAATGTCAATGGAATAATACCCTTGATATTTGACAACTGAGATACTGGCACTACTCAGTAAATAATGTGTTTAGCACAAGGCTATTCAAATCCATCAACCAGGATATAGTAACTGTGGCCATTATAAATAAGGCTATTCTAGAAGATAAGGAATGAAAGCACAGATCTGATGTTCTTAAAAACAAAAAATGGGGGAGGAAGCAAGATGGCAGAGGAATAGCAGACTGAAATATTATTAGGTGCCAGGAGTTCAGATAGTTTAGATAGTTTTCAAGTTTTAGTTTTAGTTCAGATAGCTTTCAAACCATTCCAAATACCTACAAACTCAAAAGGAGATAGAAGAGAAGAAGATCAGAAATTCTAGGAACAGAAAATTGACCACTTTCTGGAAGGTAGGAGGTGCAGAGAAGTGAATCTGCAGCTGCAGGAAGATAGACTGTGCGGGGAGGGGCCAGCTCCTGGCAAGTGACAGAGCAGCAGAGCACAAAATTGGAACTTTTAAAAGTCTTCTCTACGGAGGGATATAGCTCCAGAGGCTAAGTGGGGGTGGAGCCCTTGTGGGGACAGTGTGGTCTCAGGACCTGCGGGGTCACAGAAAGACTGGGGGTGTCTAAGTGTGGCAGAGTTGCTGGATTTAGAAGAGGGAAGGCGCTACAGAGACAGAGCTGAGAAGTGGACTCTCAGCTAGGGGCTACCTAATCCAAGGGGTTACCCCTAATCCTAGGGGGTTACCATGATCCAAGGCACAGTCGGGCCACTGCTCTTCAAGCAGGGACCCCATAAGTGGCAGATCCGTGGAGACCAACTCTTTTCTCTTCCAGGAGGAGTGGCACAACCAGGAATCTGCTGGGTTTGGAGACTCCAAATGGGGCTGTGTGCCAGAGATAGAAAGCTCAGTCACAGGCCAGGTGAGCTCGGAGTGTGTCCAGAGACCAAGGGAATGGGAGGGATTGACTGCTTTTCTCTGAGGGCGCACTGAGGAATGGGGTCCTGAGCTCTCGGCTCCTCTGGGCTAGAGATTGAGAGGCAGCAATTTTCATTTCTGTCCTCCAAAGCTCTACAGAAAGCGTTCAGGGAACAAAAGCTACCGCAAGCAAACCTCAGCAGATCCCATTAGCCTGCTCCCTGGCAAGGGCAGTGCAGTTCTGCCTCGGGCAAAGACATTTGAGAATCACTGCCACAGGCCCCTCCCCCAGAAGATCAGCAAGAACATCCAGCCTAGACCAAGTTCACTGATCAATGAGAACAGCAGAACTCCAGACCCAGGGAAAAGCAATGCATAGAATTCATGGTTTTTTCCCCATGATCCTTTAGTCTTGCAAAGTTAAATTTTTAAAAATTTTATTTTTTCTAATTCTATTTTTTAACTTTTCCTCTTTTAATGTTTTTTAACTATTTAATCTTAACAATACCTTAAAAAAAATTAAAAAATTTTCATTGTTATAGTCATATTTTATCCCTTCATTGTATTTAACCTTATTTTTTGTATACATATAGGTTTTTTTCCTTTAAAATTTTGGGAATCAATTTCTTCTCATAGATCAAAATATACCCTAAATCTAGCACATGGCTTTGTTCTAATCTCCAGTCTGATCACATTCTCTACTCTTTTTATTTTTCTTCTTCCAACCAACTTATCTTATCAATTCTTTTTTTAGAATCTTTTTAAAATTTTCATCTTTACAGTCATATTCCATTCCTTCATTGCATTTACTCTTATTTTATATATAAGTTTTTCTTTCTTTAAAAATTTGGGATGTAGCTTCTTCTAAGAGACTAGAAACATCCAAAATCAAGTGGGTGGCTCTGTTCTATTCACCGGTCTAATATAATGAATATATATAAGTATTCTATATTTTATACACACACACACACACACACACACACACATTCTTCCCCCTTTTCTCTCCCCCCCACCCGGTTTCAGCTCTTTTCTTATTTGGTTAATGTATATTTTTCTGAGGTCTTTGCCATGCTTTTAGTATTTTGTTCTCTTGCTCAAATATTCTTAGGTGAATAAAATGACAAGGCAGAAAAACTCACCACAAAAAAAAAAGAAAAAAAAGAAAAAAAAAGAACAAGAGGCAGTACTGACAGCTAGGGACCTAATGAGTACAGATATTGGTAATATGTCAGAACTAGAGTTCAGAATGATAATTATCAAGGTGCTAGCTGGGTTTGAAAAAGGCATGTAAGATATTAGAGAATCCCTTTCTGGAGAAATAAAAGAACTGATATCTAAGCTCAAATTTAAAAAGCTATTAATGAGGTGCAATAAAAAAAATGGAGGCTCTTACTGCTAGGATAAATGAGGTAGAAGAGAGAATTAGTGATAGAGGAGACCAAATGATGGAAAATAAAGCAGCTGAGCAAAAGAGAGACAAACATCTACTGGACCACAAGGGAAGAATTTGAGAGATAAGTGATACCATAAGATGAAACAATATTAGAGTAATTGGAATCCCAAAAGAAGAACAAAGACAGAGAGGGGCAGAAGGTATATTGTAGCAAATTATAGTACAGAATTTCCCTAATATGGCAAAGGGAACAAGCATCAAAATCCAGAAGGCACAGAGAAATCCCCTTCAAAAATCAATAAAAATAGGTCCACACCCTATCATCTAACAGTAAAACTTACAAGTTTTAGTGACCAAGAGAAAATCCTGAAAGCCACTTGGGACAAGAAATCTGTAACATACAAAGACAGAAATATTAGATTGGCAACAGACTTATTCATGGAGACCTGGCAGGCCAGAAAGAACTGGCATGATACATTCAGAGCACTAAACAAGAAAAATATGCAGCCAAAAATACTATATCCAGCTAGGCTATCACTGAAAATAGAAGGAGAGATAAAAAGCTTCAACAAACAAAATTAAAAGAATTTGCAAACACCAAACCAGCCATATAGGAAATATTGAAAGGGGTCCTCTAAGCAAAGAGAGAGCCTAAAAGTAGTAGACCAGAAAGGAACAGAGACAATATACAGTAATAGTCACCCTACAGGCAATATAATGAAACTAAATTCAGACCTTTCAATAGTTTCCCTGACTGCAAATGGGCTAAATGCCCCAATCAAAAGACACAGAGTATCAGAATGGATAAAAAAACAAGACCTATTGATATGCTGTCACAAGAAACTCATTTGAGTCCCAAAGACACATCCAGATTTAAAGTGAGGGGGTAGAAAACAATTTAACCATGCTAATAGACATCAGAAGAAGGCTACTGTGGCAATCCTTATATGAGATAAATTAGATTTTAAGCCAAAGCCTATATAATAATAAGATATAATAAGAGATGAGGAAGGACACTATAGCATACACAAAGGGTCTGTCCAACAAGAAGATCTAACAATTTTAAATATCTATGCCCCTAACATGGGAACAGCCAACTATATAAACCAATTAAAGAAACACATTGACAATAATACAATAATAGTAGGGGATTTAACACCCCCTCACTGAAATGGACAGATCATCCAAGCGAAATATCAACAAAGAAATAAAGGCTTTAAATGACACACTGGACCAGATGGACATCACAGATACATTTAGACCATTCCAAAGCAACAGAATACACATTCTTCTCTACTGCACATGGAACAGTCTCCAGAAAAGATCACATCCTGGGTCACAAATCAGGTCTCAATGGGTACCAAAAGATTGGGATCATTCTATGCATATTTTTGGACCATAATGCTCTGAAGCTAGAACTCAATCACAAAAGCAAATTTTGAAAGAACCCAAATACATGGAGGCTAAGGAACATCCTACTAAAGAATGAATGGGTCAGCCAGGAAATTAAAGAAGAATTGAAAAAATTCATGGAAACAAATGATAATGAAAACACATCTGTTCAAAATCTTTGGGACACAGCAAAGGCTGTCCAAGAAAGGTCTCAGTGCACAACCTAACCCTACATCTAAAGGAGTTGGAGAAAGAACAGCAAAGAAAGCCTAAATCCAGCAGAAGAAGAGAAATAATAAAGATCAGAGCAAAAATCAATGAAATAGAAATAAAAAGAACAGTAGAACAGATCAATGAAAGTAGGAGCTGCTTCTCTGAAAGAATTAATAAGATTGATAACCCCCTGGCCAGACTCATCACAAAAAAAAAAAAAAAAAAAGAGAGAAAGGACCCAAATAAATTAAATCATGAATGAAAGAGGAGAGATCACAACCAACACCAAAGAAATACAAACAATTATAAGAACATATTATGAGCAACTATATGCCAGCAAATGTGACAATCTGGAAGAAATGGATGCATTTCTAGAGACATATAAACTACTACAACTGAACCAGGAAGAAATAGAAAACCTGAACAGACCCATAACCAGTGAGGAGAATGAAGCAGTCATCAAAAATCTCCAAACAAACAAGAACCCAGAGCCAGATGGCTTCCCAGGGGAATTCTACCAAACATTTAAAAAAGAATTAATTCCTATTCTCCTGAAACTTCCAAAAAAATAGAAATGGAAGGAAAACTTCCAAACTCATTTATGAGACCAGAATTATCTTGATCCCAAAACCAGACAAAGATGCCATCAAAAAGGAGAATTACAGACTAATATCCTTGATGAACACAGAAGTGAAAATTTTCACCAAAATACTAGCCCAAAGGCTCCAACAGTACATTGAATGGATTATTCATCATGACCAATGGGGATTTATTCCTGGGCTGCAAGGTTGATTCAACCTCCACAAATCAATCAATGTGATACAGTACATAAATAAAAGAAAGAACAAGAATCCTATCATACTCTCAATAGATACTGAAAAAGCATATGACAAAGTACAGCCTCCTTTTTTGATCAAAACTCTTCAAAGTGTAGGGATAGAGGGTACCTACCTCAATATCATCAAAGCCATCTATGAAAAACCCACGAGTATCATTCTCAATGGGGAAAAACTGAGAGCTTTTTCCCCTAAGGTCAGGAACACGGCAGGGATGTCCACTATCACCACCGCTATTCAATATAGTACTAGAAGGCCTAGCCTCAGATCTCAGACAACAAAAAGAAATAAAAGGCATCAAATCAGCAAAGAAGAAGTCAAATTCTTACTCTTTGTAGATGATATGATACTATATGTGGAAAACCCAAAAGACTCCACTCCAAATCTGCTAGAACTAATACAGGAATTCAGTGAAGTGTCAGGATATAAAGTCAAGGGACAGAAATCAGTTGCATTTCTATACACCAACAGCAAGACAGAAGAAAGAAATTAAGGAGTCAATCCCATTTACAATTACACCCAAAACCATAAGATACCTAGGAATAATCCTAACCAAAGGCAAAGAATCTGTACTCAGAAAACTATAAGGTACTTGAGGAAAACACAAAGAAATGGAAAAATGTTCCATGCTCATGGATTGGAAGAAAGAATATTGTGAAAATGTCTATGCTACCTAAAGCAATCTACACATTTAATGCAATCCCTATCAAAATGCTATCCACTTTTTTTTTTTCAAAGAAATGGAACAAATAACCCTAAAATTTGTACGGAACCAGAAAAGACCTCGAATAGCCAGGGGAATATTGAAAAAGAAAGCCAAAGTTGGTGGCATTACAATTCCAGACTTCAAGCTCTATTACAAAGCTGTCATCATCAAGGCAGTATGGTACTGGCACAAAAACAGACACATAGATCAACGGAACAGAATAGAGAGCCCAGAAATAGACCCTCAACTCTATGGTCAACTAATCTTAAACAAAGCAGGAAAGAATGTCCAGTGGAATAAAGACAGTCTCTTCAACAAATGGTGTTGGGAAAATTGGACAGCCACATGCAGAAAAATGAAACTGGACCATTTCCTTACGCCACACAAGAAAATAGACTCAAAATGGATGAAGGATCTCAATGTGAGAAAGAAATCTATCAAAATCCTTGCAGAGGACACAAGCAGCAACCTTTTTGACCTCCATTGCAGCAACTTCTTCCTAGAAACATTGCCAAAGGCAAGGGAAGCAAGGGCAAAAATGAACTACTGGGACTGCATCAAGATCAAAAGCTTTTACACAGCAAAGGAAAAAGTCAAAAGATGACTAACAGAATGGGAGAAGATATTCACAAATAACTTGTCAGATAAAGGGCCAGTATTCAAAATCTATAAAAGAACTTATCAAACTCAACCCCCAAAGAACAAATAACCCAATCAAGAAATGGGCAGAAGATATGAACAGACATTTCTGCAAAGAAGACATACAGATGGCCAACAGACACATGAAAAAAGTGCTCCACATCACTCACCATCAGGGAAATACAAATCAAAAGCACAATGAGATACCACCTCATGCCAGTCAGAATGACTAAAATTAACAAGTCAGGGATTGACTTGTTGCTGGCAAGGATATGGAGAATGTGGACCCCTCCTACACTGCTGGTGGGAATGTAAGCTGGTGCAGCCATCCTGGAAAACAGCACAGAGGTTCTTCAAAAAGTTGAAAATAGAGCTCCCCTATGACCCAGCAATTGCACT
This sequence comes from Mustela nigripes, assembly GCF_022355385.1. Taxonomy (NCBI): domain Eukaryota; kingdom Metazoa; phylum Chordata; class Mammalia; order Carnivora; family Mustelidae; genus Mustela; species Mustela nigripes. The sequence goes on along the minus strand of NC_081568.1, from coordinate 68,664,504 downwards.
ACTGGGTATTTACCCTAAAGATACAAATGTAGTGATCCGAAGGAGCATGTGCACCTAAATGTTTATAGCAGCAATGTCCACAATAGCCAAACTATGGAAAGAACCTAGATGTCCATCAACAGATGAATGGATAAAGAAGATGTGGTATATATACACAATGGAATACTATGCAGTCATCAAAAGAAATGAAATCTTGCCATTTGTGATAACATGGATGGAACTAGAGGGTATTATGCTCAGCAAAATTAGTCAATCAGAGAAAAAGAATTATCATATGATCGCTCTGATATGAGAAATTTGAGAGAGGGGGCTTAGGGGGTAGGTAAGGAAAAAAATGAAAGAAGATGGAATTGGGATGGAGACAAGCCATAAGAGAACTCTTAATCTCACAAAACAAATGGAGGGTTGCTGGGTGATGGGGGGGTTAGGGAGAGGGTGGTTGGGTTATGGATACTGGGGAGGGTATGTGCTATGGTGAGTGCTCTGAAATGTATAAGCCTGATGATTCACAGACCTGTACCCCTGGGGCAAATAACATATTATATGTTAATAAAAGTAAATTTAAAAACCTAGAAAACTATAACAGTAAAATGCAGTAATCTTTCTTGTTTGTTTTGTGCAGGCAAGTGATTTATTTTTAAACTCAAAATCTAATAAATATATATATTATATTAATTTCAGATATAAACATTATGATTAGATATTTGCATATACTATGAAATGATTACCACAATGTCCAGTTAGTATCCCTCAGCACACAAATATTTTTTCTTGTGATGAGAACTTTTATGATGTCTCAGCAACTTTCAAATATACTATACAGCCATTATTAACTATACTCATCACACTGTATGTTACATCTCCAGGACATACTTATATTATAAAGGGAAATTTTTACTCTTTGGCCTCGTGCCTCTGAAAACCATCGGTCTATACTCTGTATCGATGAGGGTTCCCCCCCTGCGCCAGATTACACATATCAGTGAGATCATATGGCATTTGTCTTTTTCTGTCTGACTTATTTCACTCAGCATAATGCCTTCAAGGTCCAACCATGGTGTTGCATGTGGCAAGATTTCATTATTTTTTATGGGTGAATAATACTTTATTTATATATATAATTAATACTTTACTTATAGTTACATATATGTACAAAATAAAGTATATATAATTAAATAATACATATATAAGTAAAATAAAGAGTGTGTGTGTACACCCACACATTTTCTTTACCCATTTGTGCACTGATAGACACTTAAGGTTGCTTCTGTATGTTGGCCATTATAATCAATGCTATAGTGAATGTGGTGGTATCTTTTCAAGTTAGTGTTTTCATTTCTTTTCAATAAAAACCCAAAAGTTGACTTGCTGGCTCATGTGGTAATTCTTTTTGTTGATTTTTTAAGGAATCTCAATATTGATTTTTCATAATGGTTGAATGATTCACAAGATTTCCCTTGTCTCCACATTATCACCAACACTTGTTGTTTCTTGTCTTCCTAATGATAGCCATTCTGACAGGTGTGAGGAAATATCTCTTATCATCTTGATTTTCATTTCCCTGGCGATTAGTGATGTTGAGCATTTCTCAAGTGTCAATTTGCCATCTGTATGTCTTCTCTGAAAAAATGTCTATTCAAGTCCTCTGTCCATTTTTTAAAATAGACTTAATTGTCTTTTTGGTGTTGAGTTGTAAGAGTTTTTATCTGTTTTGAATATTAACCCCTTATCAGATAGATGATTTGAAAATATTTTCTTCTGTCCCACAGATTGCTTTCCCATTTTGTTGATGGGTTTCCTTTGCTGTACAGAAAGAAGCTTTGTAGTTTGATGTAGTCCCATTTATTTTAGCTTTTCTTACCTGTTCCTTTGGTGTCAAATAAAAAAAAAAAATCACTGCCAAGACCAATGTTAAGAAGCTTACTGTCTATGTTTTCTTCTAGGAGCTCTAAGGTTTCAGGTCTTTATTCAAGTCGTCAGTTCACTTTGAGTAGATTTTTGTGCATGGTGTAAGATTTATGGTCCAGTGGTTTCATTCTTTTGCATGTGGCTGTCCAGTTTTCTCAACACCATTTATTGAAGACTGTCCTTTACCCATTGTATTTTGTTGGCACTTTTTTCATAAATTAATTGACCATATATGTGTGGGTCTATTTCTGGGATCTCTATTCTGTTCCATTGATCTGTATGTTAGTTTTAGTAATCTTTTTGGATCATGCTTTACCCCAAATGTTATTAAGGCTCTAGAACATCTTTGGCAAAGAAAAAGGACACCAATAGTACATACAATTAGATTCGGTATGATGTGACAGTAAATAAAGATAAATCTCATTCGACCCCCTCTGGTAACCATCAGTTTGTTCTCTATAGCTTCTTGATTTGCCTCTTTCTTTTTTTTTCCCTTTGCTCAATTCTTTTGTTTCTTAAATTCCGCACAAATGAAGTCATATGGTTGTCTTTCTCTGATTGAGTTATTTTGCTTACCTTAATAATACTTTCTAGCTCCATCCATGTTGTTCCACTTGGCAAGATTTCATTCTTTTGATGGCTGGGTAACATTTCATTGTATATACAGTCACATCTTCTTTATTAATTCTTCAGGCAATGGACAATTGAGCTGCTTCCACAGTTTGGCTATTGTAGGTAATGCTGCCATGTACACTGGGGTGCATGTATCCCTTTGAATTAGTGTTTTTGTATTCTCTGGGTAAATATCCAGTAGCCCAACTGCTGGATCATAGAGTAGTTCTAGTTATAATTTTTTTAAAAAGATTTTATTTATTTATATGACAGAGATCACAATTAGACATAGAGGCAGGCCGAGAGAGAGAGAGGGAAGCAGGCTCCCTGCTGAGCAGAGAGCCCAATGCGGGCCTCGATCCCAGGACCCTGAGATCATGACCTGAGCCGAAGGCAGTGGCTTAACCCACTGAGCCACCCAGGCGCCCTAGTTATAATTTTTTTTAGGAACCTCCAAACTGTTTTCCAGAGTGGCTGTAGCAGTTTGCATTCCTACTGACAGTGCACAAGGGTTCCCCTGTCTCCATATCCTTGCTAATACTTGTTGTTGCTTGTCTTTCTGATAATAACCATTTTGAAAGGTATAAGGTGATATCTCATTGTGGTTTTGACTTGCATTTCCCTGATTAGTGATGTTGAGCATCTTTTCATGTGTTTGCCATCTGTATGTCATCTGTGGAAAAATGTCTATTCAAGTTTTCTGACCATTTTTAATTGAATTATTTGTTTTGTGGGTTTAGAGTTTTGTAAGTTCTTTATATATTTTGGAAAATAACCCCTTTTTGGATATGTCATTTGCAAATATCTTCTCCCATTTCATAGGTTGCCTTTTAGTTTTGTTGATTGTTTCTTCCACTATGCAGAAGCTTTTTCTTAAGTCTTAGCAGTTTATTTTTGCTTTTGCTTCCTTGGCTTCAGGAGGCATATCTAGTAAAAAGTTGCCATAGCCAATGTCAAAGAGGTTACTGCCTGTGTTCAGCTCTAGGATTTTAATGGTTTCATGTCTCACATTTAAGTTTTTCAAGCGTTTTGAATTTATTTCTGTGAACGATGTAAGAAAGTGGTCCATTTTCATTCTTTTGCATGTTGGCATCCAGTTTTCCCAACACTGTTTGTTGAAGAGACACTCTTGTTCCCATTGGATGTTCTTTCCTGCTTTGTCAAAGATTAATTGACCATACAGCTGTGGGTTCATTATTGGGTTTTCTATTCTGTTTCCCTGATCTACGTGTCTATTTTTGTGCCAGTATGATATTGCTTTGATGATTACAGCTTTGCAATAAAACTTGAAGTCTGGAATTATGATGACTTCAACTTTGTTTTTCTTTTTCAAGATTGCTTTGGCTGTTCAGGGTCTTTTGATTTTTGATACAAATTTTAGGATTGTTTGTTGTAGCTCTGTGAAAAATGCTGTTAATTTGATAGGGACTGCATAAATGTATAGGTTCCTTTGGAAAGTACAGACATTTTAACAATATTTGTTCTTCAAATCCATGAGCATGGAATGTTTTTCCATTTCTTTGTGTGTTCTCTTGAACTTCTCCCCCCGCCCTTGTCAATTTCTTTCACCAGTGTTTTATAGTTCTCAGGTGACAGATCTCTCATTCCTAGGTATCTTATGGTTTTTGGTGGAACTATAAATGGGACTGACTATTTTTTTCTCTCTGCTTCTTCATTGTTGCTGCAGAGAAATGCAATGGATTTCTGTTATGTTGATTTTGTATCCTACAACTTTACTGAATTTGTGTATCAGTGCTAGCAATATTTTTGTGGGTCTTTTGAGTTTTCTATAGAGAGTTTCATGTCATCTACAGATAGTGAAAGTTTTACTTCTTCCTTGTTGATGTAAATTTTATTTATTTATTTATTTATTTACTTACTTACTTATTTGCTGACTGCTGTGGCTAGGACTTTCAGGATTATGTTAAATAACAGTGTTGACAGTGGACATTCCTGTCTTGTTCCTGACCACAGCACAAAAGCTCTCATTGTTCCCCACTGAGGATGATATTAACTGTAGATTTTTCATAGATGGCCTTTATTATTTTGAACTTTGTTTCTTCTAAACCTACATTGTTAAGAATTTTTTATGTTGTACTTTGCCAAATGCTTTTTCTGTATCTGTTGGAAGGATCATATGGGTCTTATTCTCTCTTTTGTTAATGTGGTGTATCATATTGATTGATTTGTAAATACTGAACAACCCTTGCAACCTGGGAATAAATATGCTTGATGTGGTGAATGACTCTTTTAATGTATTATTGGATTTGCTTTGCTAATATTTTATTAAGAATTGTTGCAACCACTTCATCAGAAGTATTGGTCTGTAGTTCTCTTTTTTAGTAGAGTCCTTATTTGATTTTGGTCAGTGTAATGTTGCTTTCATAGAATGAATTTGTAACTTTTCCTTCCTTTTCTAATTTTTGGAACAGTTTGAGAAGAATAAGTATTAACTCTTCTTTAAACATTTGGTGAAATATTCCTGTGAAGATTTCTGTTTGCTGGGAGATTTTTTTTATTATTATTTATTCACTTTCTTGGTTATTAGTCTGTTTAAGTTTTCTATTTCCTCTTGTTTCAGTTTTGGTAGCTTATATGTTTCTAGGAATTCATCCATTTCTTCCAGGTTATCTATTTTGTTGGCAGATAGTTTTTTATAATATTCTCTTATAAGTTTGTATTTCTGTGGTGTTGGTTATTTCTCCTTTCTGACTTCTGATTTATTTATTTGGGTCATTTTTCCTTTTCATAGTTCTGCTTAAAAATTTATCAATTTTCTTAATTTTTTCAATAAAAAAATGGCCAGCTCTTGGTTATTTATGTGTTCTATTGTTATTTTTTCTATATCATTTATTTCTGCTCTATTCTCTATTATTTCCTTCCTTCTGTTGGCTTTAGGCTTCATTTGTTATTCTTTCTAGCTTTGTTAGATGTAAAGTTAGGCAAATTATCTGATATTTTTATTGCTTCTTAAGGTAGGCCCATTACATACTTCCCTCTTAGGACCATTTTTGCTGTATCCCAAAGGTTTCAGACCATTATGTTTTCATTGTGTTTCTAGGTATTTTAAAATTTCTTTTCTGATTTCCATTCATTGCTTAATAGCATGTTGTTTAACCTCCATTCATTTGTGGTCTTTTCAAATTTTTTCTTGTGGTTGACTTCAAGTTTCACAGCATTGTGGTCAGTAAAAAAAAATGCATGGTACAAACCTAATCTTTTTGTATTTGTTGAGGCTTGATTTGTGACCTCATATGCCATCTATTCTGGAGAATGTCCCAATTACACTAGAAAAGAATGTATATTCTGCTTTATTAGGGTGTAACATTTAGAACATATTAATTAAGTCCATCTGTATTGTTTCCTGGTTTATTTCTGTTTAGGTGATCTGTCCACTGTTGTAAGTGGGGAGTTAAAGTTCCCTACTATTTTTGTATTATTGTCCGTTAGTTCCTTCTTGTTTGTTATTGTTTTATGGATTTGGCTGCTTCTATGTTGGGTAGAATGGATAATAAAGGGGAATGATAGAATGGTAGAACAATTTGTTATATCTTTTGGATTGTCCCCTTTATTACCATATTGTGCCCTTTTTGCTCTCTTGTTACAGTCTTTGTTTTAAAGTTTAGTGTGTCTGGTAGAAGTACTGCTACTCTGGCTTTCTTTTGGTGTACATTTGTGTGATAAATACTTCTCCATCTCCTCACTTTCATTCTTCAGGTGTTTTAGGTCTAAAATGAGTCTCTGGTAGGCAGCATATAGATGGGTCTTGATTTTTTATCCATTGTGACACTCTATGTCTTATGTTTCTCTCATTTTTGTCACTTTTGGTCTCTCTTTGCCACTCAAAGAGTCCCCCTTAATATTTCTTGCAAGGCTGGTTTAATGGTCACAAACTCCTTTCAGTTTTGTTTGTCTGGGAAACTCTTTATCTCTCCTTCTATTCTGAGTGATAGCCTTGCTGGATAGGGTCTTTTTGGCTGCAGATTTTCCCCATTCAGCACTTAGAATATATCATGCTACTATTTTATGGCTTGTCAAGTTTCTTTTGAGAAATTTGTAGCTGGCCTTATAAGCCTTCCCTTGTAAGTAAGGACTTCTTTTGTTTTGCTGCTGTTAAAATGTTGTCTTTATCACTATATTTTGCACACTTAATTATAGTATGTGTTGGTGCTGGACTGCTTTTATGGATTTTGATGAGAGTTCTCTGTGCCTCCTGGATCTGGATGTCTGTTTTCTTCCCCAGATTAGGGAAGCTTTCAGCTATTATTCCCTCTGTCCCTTTTTCTCTCTCTTCTTCTGGGAACAAGACATCGTATGATATTAATATCCTTATGATACCCTGTTCTATATAAGACTAACATTAATATCGTATGATATGAATGAATATCTTATGTTTGAGGAAGCCGCTGAGTTCCCTAATTCTACTCTTGTTTTCCATAATTCTTTCTTTCTTTTGTTCAGCCTCATTATTTTCCATTATTTTATCTTCCATATCTGCTTCTTCCAGACTGCTGTCCATTGCATCAAGCCTATTTCCAATCTGAGTTCTCGTATTCTTCATTTCTGACAGATTCTTTTTAAACTCTCTTGTCTCTGTGGTAAGGGTCTCACTGATGTCTTGCACTCTTTTCTCAAGTCCAGAGAGTATTCTTATGATTCTCATTTTAAATTCTCCATCAGACATGTTACTTACATCTGTGTTGCCTTGATTTCTGGCCATGACCTTATCTTGTTCTTTCATTTGGGATGATATTCCTCCATCATGGCATCTTGTCTAAGTCTCTGCTTTCTTCCCTGTGTTAGAAAAAGCAGTTATGCTTCCTGCTCCTGAGAGTATGTTGGCTTTATGAAGAAAAGGTCATGGAGTGTCCAGGGCTTGGCTCTTCAGGGAGTGTCTCTGGTATGTGCTCTGCTATTGTGTTCTGGCTGCTCTATCCTTCAGGCCAGTCACCTGCAGAGTCTCTCCTTGCCTGCAGTGGGCAGTGTTGGGTCCTTGGCCGGAATGTGGTGAGTTTTAATTAAATATTCTTCTGGTCTGCTTATTAAGTGAGACCTGCTACTTCCACTAGAACAGAAGCCTTGTAGAAACCTGTAGTCAGGTGATGTGGTATGCATAGGGGTTTCTGCTCATCTTCTGGGGAGGAGGCTCCCTGGACTGGGATTGAGGCAAGCTTGGTTGAGAAGGGTAGTCCCCCCAGAGGGCAGGAGTATGGGACTCGGTGTAAGCAACTGCTGCAACCTGTGTTGGTGCTGTGCTGCTTCCCCACAGGAGGCTCTGTGTTTAAGCTGAGGGGCAAGGGAGAAAAATGGTGCTGGCCAGTCCTTTGTCCCCTGACAGGGATCTCCATTAGTGCTGCTTCTCAGGGATGCGCTCAGCGAAGAGTGAATAATCTCCCTCCTGTCTGCCCCAGACATTCTTCAAATTGCTGTTTCAGTCTGCAGTCTGCCTCCAGATTGTTTGTCTGCCTTCTCTTTAGGTGCAGGGCAATGCCCTCTAGGCTCCATGCCAGCCAAAACTGTAGACCTTTAGAATTCTGGGCTTTAACTCCCACTGGTTGCAAGAACTCATAAAAATGACCTCTATTCATTTTCTCTACCAATGGCTTTGGGGAAATGCTGTCCTCGTGCATTCCTCTCTATGCCTTACTCTCTCTCACCCTTCTCTGTGACCATGTCTCTATCACAGTGCAGCACCCATGTTCTGTTTCTCCTCTAAACCTTATCTCTGCACTTCCTATCTTCTTTGATGTGGCCTTTTCTCTCCCTTTAGTCATGGAGTTTGTTGTCAGTCTTCAGGTTGATTTCTGGGGTATTTAGGATGATTTGATAGTTATGTAGTTGTGTTCATCAGACAAGATGAGCCTCAGGTCCTCCTACTCAGCTGCCATCTTCTCACCTCCCTCCCCAGTGTCATCCATTTTAAAATCTCCATTTATTATACAGAATATTATAGAAACATTTACTATATAATCAACATAATTCAGTTCAATTTGATTCCAGGAGAAATGTTTTCATAATATTAGGAAACCACTTTAACACTAAAAATAAATTCCTAGATTTGCACCAATTAAAATTTGCCTATACATTCTAGCCTGAAGAGGCAATGGTGACTCCATAATGAAGGAATGTGAAGGATCAAATGGTCAATGGTTTTATGTGCAGTCCTTAAGTACTACAATGATGTGGATATGGACAGTCATAAAATTTTCTCTTCAACACAAGAGAAAACAGTAAAACATATAATAACATTGAATAAATTGAAAATATATAAAAAATGGAAACATTCTGGATGGTGAGAGCAACCATGCCAGTGAAGCTTCATATGAAAATTCTGTTAGTTTTCATGAAAAAGATAAATACTAATGTTCCATTTTATTAATGGAGCACTCAAAATCTCAAATGATGTACTTGAGATCACTCAATGAGTCAATAATAGAACAGGTAAATGCCTTCTCAGCACTATTTCTTAAATGAAAAAACAAATATGTTATCTTGACTCAATGAAAACTGGAATGCTATAAAAATGAAAGAAATGATAAAAGAGCAGATTTTGAAAAAAAGAATTTATCTCTTGGCATTTTAATTTAAAGAGATACAGCCTTAATTTAGGTTGGAAATTCTTTCTGAAAGCGGTAGGAAAAATTCTTCTACCTGGGCCACTAAATATGCCAGGAAGCCACCAGTCATCTCAGTCATTCCTGTCTACTATAATTAGACATGAATGGATTCAGTAGCATTAAAACAAAGCTTGCCATATTCAGTAAATGTCTCTGTGGTCTTACAGATAAACTGAAATAAGGCACTGTCCAGAATCATTTCATGCATTGACCAACATAAAATAATTAAATAGTAAAAATTCTAGCTAGTAGGCCACTATGAGCAGATTTGTGGAAATGGAGAGGGAAGTATTTAATAGTGGAAACAGGAATTAACCACAGAGTAAATTACTTCTGAGTATTACAGGAGAATCTATTGGTGAGTCTATTCTGCCTGGAGCAGACGAGAGACGAGAGCAAACATTTTGTTCTAGCTGGAAGCAGTAGTCATAACTGCAGGACTACACAAACTGAGCAAGAGCAAATGGAAATATAGAAATAAGCAGATCTGCAGACATAAACCTGAAGAAAATTCTGTGCTCAAACAGTGAACTTTGAGGAATTACTGGTATAAGAGAAAAGTTCTTCTAAGGGTCATACCAGTCTTGATGAGAGGGACCAATTGTGAGAAACACAAAATCAGGGCATATTTTGCCCCAGAGCAATGCCAGTATTACCATATTTGTGCCATTCTACTACTGTTTTGGCTATGTCTGAGAGATATGGAGGTAGAGACACTAGAGAGTAAAACTAGATGAGCCAGTGCCTTTCTCCTGAGAATCTGCACTTTGAACAGAAAGACACGGGGCCCTACAGACACCTGGGCTGACCCTAGACAATGGAAACACTCTAAATAAAGTTCTACAAATATCAGTTACTGTGGTCAAAGACCTCCCCTCCCATCCCTGTCTCACAGAAGCATGACTGCTTAGCTTTTTTTAGATTGTGTGCAGTTCTCTCCAATAACTTCTTTTTCTGCTTGAGTTACCTGGAGGCATTTTATTTTTGTTGGTTGCAATAAAATAAACCTTCCCTAATATATCTGTCTAGTGTAAAATGTTGCAAAACAATGTGATATGTGAATGGGTGTGAACCACAAAAAAGGAATGAGCAAATGATGCTGCACAAAATGCTCCCTTCCAACTACAAAGTCCAAAAAGATATTAGTCATCCACTCCTAATTAGCAGATAATAACAGACCCGTAGATCTATAGATATATCTGGATATAAAGATAAATCTATATCTAGATATAGAGATGTATTGATTTATAGATAAAAAGGTAAATCTGCATATGGTCTTTCTGTACTTAAACTTAAATTAACGATTTAGGGAATCTGGTTAGCTCAGTCAGTAGAACATGTGACTCTTGAGCTCAAGGTCATGAGTTCAAGCCCCTTGTTGGACGTGGAACCTACTTAATATTAAAATAAGATAAAATCAGGGCGCCTGGGTGGCTCAGTTGGTTGAGCATCTGCTTTCAGCTCAGGTCATGATCCCGGAGTTCTGGGATTGAGTCCCACATAGGGAAATCCCTGCTTGGCGGGGAGTCTGCTTCTCCCTCCCTTCTACCCCTGCCCCCTGCTCAAGCTCTTTCTCTTTCTCTAAGATAAATAAATCTTAAAAAAAAAAAAAAGATAAAATCATTTAAAAAATTTAAATGAACAGTTTACATGTTTTGTACAAATTATTTCATAGTGTGTGTCTAGTTCTTCCCAAAGGGTTAATCAAATTAGACAATGGAAAGGGTTAATCAATTAGACAATGGAAACACTCTTCTTCCCTAGAGAATTCAGCTCTTACAAAATCATATCTAAATAAGATACACTACTATCAGGAGTTTCTATAGTTGTACATATATATATGCACAGTAAATAGGTAAGCTCTAACAATAAAGATCAAAGGGAGAAAATACAAGGAAATGAACTGTGGCTTAATTTTGAAACAATCTTAAAAGATAATGCTTCTCTTTAAGACAAGTGATAAGGGGACCTTAGGGCAGTATTTAGTTGATTCATATTTGTAAGGTAGTTTTCTTGGACATGTGTGACAATTCAGTGTATATTATGCTAGCAAAATACAGGGTTTTACAGGATAAATAAGTTTTGAAAGTAAGTTTAAAAGGATATCAACCATCCTGTGAAACCATTCATTCCCATAAATTCTGTGGCAAAGATGGCTGCTCCATCTTTGTTCCAGCACTTCATGATGACACAAAAGTGTCATCAGATTATTGGAATCTCTTGAAAAAATATTATCAGCACTGTGAAACTGGAACTCATCAAAATTAATAATTAAAAACTTCTGGGTTTATTATTTTACTGGCTCCTTCTTACATTTGTTTTCAAGTCACCTTTTCATTATAATTGCTGATGGCATGTAACCTCTTTATGATTTATATTCTGTAACCTAATTAAAAGTAATTGTCTTGAATTTTTATTTCATTTAACACATATTCTGAATTATCGGCTTTGCTAAACACTTATTGTTCATTTGGTGGAACTTAATTAAGTATTTTTTAATAACTTTGAAAAGACCAGGAAAGATCTGTTAACAGTTTAATTCTACCAAAATGGAGATATTATATTTTGTTTATTGCTCAAATTTTCTTCTTAGAAAAAGAGGACTTAGAAAATGATTTTTACTAAGTGTTTAGTGAAATTAATAATATTTTATTTAAAAAACTATGGGGAACCTGGGTGGCTCCGTTGGTTGAACATTGGACTCTTTATATTTTTTAAAATTTTTTATTTTTTATAAACATATATTTTATCCCCAGGGGTACAGGTCTGTGAATCGCCAGGTTTACACACTTCACAGCACTCACCAAAGCACATATCCTCCCCCATGTCCATAACCCCACCCCCCTTCTCCCAACTTCCCTCTCGCCAGCAACCCTCAGTTTGTTTTGTGAGATTAAGAGTCACTTAT
>NC_081568.1:68646741-68652359 GCF_022355385.1 Mustela nigripes | reverse complement strand
AGTTTGTTTTGTGAGATTAAGAGTCACTTATGGTTTGTCTCCCTTCCAGTCCCATCTTGTTTCAAAGGTGCACGTGCACCCGAATGTTTATAGCAGCAATGTCCACAATAGCCAAACTATGGAAAGAACCTAGATGTCCATCAACAGATGAATGGATCAAGAAGATGTGGTATATATACGCAATGGAATACTATGCAGCCATCAAAAGAAATGGAATCTTGCCATTTGCGACAACATGGATGGAACTAGAGCGTATCATGCTTAGCGAAATAAGTCAAGCAGAGAAGACAACTATCATATGATCTCCCTGATATGAGGAAGTGTTGATGCAACATGGGGGCTTAAGTGGGTAGGAGAAGAACATTGGACTCTTGATTTCAGCTCAGGTCATGTTCTCAGCATTGTGAGATCGAGCCCCATGTCGTGCTCCATGCTGAGTATGGAGCCTGCTTGGGATTCTCTCTTCTCCTCTCCTCCGTCTCTCGCCTTGCTTCTACTCTCTTTCTTACAATAAATCAATAAATAAAATAAAAAACTACATAATACTATAGAAAAACATTACCAAAACATATTTCTAAAAGTTTGGATGGTGTAAGACCGTGTGAAATGTGAGATATGATGGGTATATTGTTTAGTTTATAAACTCATCAATGAAAATACATTTGATATAAAGCATAGTTTTGTTTAATCATAAATGGAGACAGTTAAATATAAACCCCATCCATTCATTTCTCCTGAGATTTTACCATAAAAAAATCATAAACACTGATGGGACACTAATGTGCACTTTTGCATCCAAAGATAATGTGAGTAATATTTATGACATTTTAACAAATTAGAAATTTAATAGTTTTAGTAGTTTGCATAATAATACATGAGATTTTTCAAAAGATATTCACATAATCATCTCATATTGATAAAAACAAATAAATCATGAATTACAGCAAGTAGCACCTCCTATTTAAAATGAGAAATTTGAAATTTAAAGAGTTTAATGGTCCTACCCAATACTGTTCACAGCTGGGATTCATACCTTAGTTTGCTGGTTTTAAATTCTGGGCTTTTTTCCACAATGTCACAACATAACATGTAACACCGCTACTGCTCAAAACGTTTTTTTTTGAACTATTCTTTTGAAATTTTTTCAGAATCAAACTATGAACCATGAAAGAAAGCTAACTCACTACCACATACCAAAGGTCTGAGATTTTTGTGAGAAGTAACTATTTCTCATTTCCAAAAAGCCTGGTTATTATAGAGATGGGTAAATTACTGTTGACAGGAAATTCCAGTCCTAGAGAAAAGTAGCTCCCTCTTTATCTAGTCATTCAGTCATTAATGTAATGAATATCTATTGTCTTGTCTGCTTTGTACAAAATAGTGGATATATTGGTAACAATTAGTAGAAAACAGAAAAGAATGATCTTACTGAGCTTACAGTGAGTACAATGACAGGTAGGAACAAAAATAACCAATTAAAATAAAATGTGTAAGTCATCTGACAGAGACAATACTGCTTTCAGGAGATAATATTGGAAGTGCTTTCAAACTATGGAAAGAATAACTGTGCCATCCATCCAGCCATATAAACTGGAAGAAGAGAGTAAAGTGTCTAAGCACCAGGCTTAGAAATTCCACTGCTTGGACTTCAATATCTTGATTCCTAGCTGGGTGACTCTGAAGTTGGATAAGTTAATTAATTTTACAATGTCTCAGTGTCTTCTCATAAAAATGGGGATGCCTCAAAAGTGTAAGTGGTGGAGAAAGCAGTGAGAGGGGATCAATGCATTCAGAGGATTCCACAAAATTTTATCCTGTGGGGTCACAGAGACAACAGATGAGAGTGGAAGCTCTGCCCCCTCTCAGAGGAATGAGGAAAGAAAAAATGAAAAAGAAACAAAACAACCCAAAACACCACAACCCTTGGCTGTATGTTTGAGCATAAGTGATGCAAGAGATTTGAGAAGAAATTGGAATTTAGGAACTTCCGCTGTTTTTTACTACTTGAATCTGTTAATCATTTCTGAGAAATCTAAGTAAAGCCTGGGTCTTGTTTTTAATTACATTTGCTGGCTGGACTATGTTTCTTTGAAGATTACACTGTGTAGAAAGTGAACCACTTTGGACCAGGGATTTATTTGGATTACACAGGTTGGTGTTACACAGGTCAATGTTACAAAATATTTACCACAGTGCTTAACACAAACTAAGCACTCAAGAAATAAATGTTATTGTCATTATTCACAGGGTACAGTTTAGGAGTTCCTGTTTTTATTATTTTTATGTCCCATCTAGGTCTAATTTTAATTTAAGGAAACCTATGAAATACACACAGAGAAGACCAGAATCCAGAATGTCGAATCTATTTAAGAGAAACAGAGGACAAAAGAAATTATCTGCACTGATACTGAGCAAAAGCTGCAAAATACGGAGCAAGGCTCTAACAGGTGAACCTAAAACAAAGCTCTTTTCTTTCTACAGCTAAGGCAAAGAGGAAAATGCAGTTGATTATATAGGTCCAATTGTGCAGGTAAGCAGAATAAATTTTTAGGAGAATAGAATTTAAATGTATTTACCTGGAACTGAGGGCTGAAAGAAATTAGTCATTAGGATCTTTACATCTGAAAAATTGAACAACATAATGTATAATATCCTAGGCAAAAGTTCTGACACAGGAAAGCACACCAGTGGTACACATAGAGCTATTTGTTATCACCCTCCTGTGAAAGCTGAGAGCATAATAGATTTCTGCAAAGGCAAATCTGCGGAAACAGAACTTTCTGGTGACTCACCTTATCACTGTGATACAGCTTGGGAATAATTTGGCCAATGAGCCTAAGCCAGACCTGCTGAATCAAAATCTCCAGAGGGAGAAGCCCAGCATTATGTATTTTTAAAGTTCCCAAAATGACCTTGACAGTGGAACAGCACCAGTGTGATTGCTAGTTGCTCCCCACTGTCCACTCCCTTCTCTGCCCTTCTAAGAATCAAAACCTTGATTTCTACTGACTCTTGGATACCCCGACTAAGAACTAAATTTTCTAAACTTCTGTTACGTTGGATGTCACCATGTTATTATGTTTTATGCAACAGACTATAGAGAAAACTGACCTCTTCTGACTTGTCCTTAAAGAGACCTTGAAGAGACCATGCCATTTCTTTACCTTTTCCTCATCCTTTTGTTTAACTGGTGGTACAAAGCCTGGAACTCTTGTCATTTATTATGAGGAAGAGAACCACATGCAGAGAAATAGTGGGCAGAGATTGCGCTCTGGATGATCTCATGGACACAAATGGCCAAACCAGCACTGGACCACCTACTTCCAGACTATTACCATGAAAGAGAAATAAGCTACCATTATGTTTAAGCCACTACCATGTGGCTAGTCACTAATTAATGCAGACAGCTCTCAGGGTAATTTCCTAAAACAATAACATGAACTAAAAATAGAATCCTTGATTTTTGCCTTAACAGTTTGTATGAAAATTTTAAATTGTATCAGTCTTGGCTTTCATGGATATTTCTGAAATATGAAAATAGGATATTATTAACCTAAAGAGTTTGATTCTCTTCTGGCTTTCCAGGACACGTAGTAGTCATTTTCTCCATAGTCTGTGCTAAGTCTCAGAAGGAGGAATGTTAGGACTCACAGCTGACTTAATTAATCTTAAATACAGGAATATCCTCTGTCAGAAGAAGGTTCTCATTGTCTATTTGAACTCTAGTGGTATATTTTTATGAAGGCTGTAAAATTGTAAAAATGGTTCAGGTCAAGGTCAAAAGAGGTGATTTGACCCTAGATTTGACTCTACCAAACCAAATTGAGTCAAAGTCAGAGGGCAATAAATGTCAGAAATTTCAAATAATTTTTCATCAGTATACTTTTAAGTAAAGAGTAGATTAACATTTAAAATCAGTCAATCTCCCCCACTGCCTTATCCAGCGCCCCAGAATAAACATCATTCCTACAGTCTGTATGAAGAAGCCAATACTTCTTGAATATGTATATAGGCAAACCTGGAAAATCCTGCCTCCCCAACTTAAGAGATTTCTTGATATATTCCAGAGAACATCAGGAAAACAGATGGACTTAATAAGAGAGCATGGTGCCTTAAAATATGGTTGTTCAACTCCGAAGAGGTAATTTATATTAGTTATATGTGTGTATGGAGGGAGGCATTGGGG
The DNA here is from genome assembly GCF_022355385.1 of Mustela nigripes. Classification (NCBI taxonomy): domain Eukaryota; kingdom Metazoa; phylum Chordata; class Mammalia; order Carnivora; family Mustelidae; genus Mustela; species Mustela nigripes. Next base: position 68,648,173 of record NC_081568.1, on the reverse strand, counting down.
TCAATCATTCTTCAAAATTCTTTAAGTGCTGAGAAATTTAACATGTTTGCTAGTTTCTAGTACTTTTGTGGAAAGAAAGATATCTCAAATTAGAAATTAAAGTATTATTGAAATGTCACCACTGTCAGTTATCTTAGGTAGATACGAGGGAGACCAGAAAAGCAGTGGCAAATGAGTGGTTGAAAGTAGGCGACCTCAGGACATTACGTTTTAGCTCAAACTTTCAAGATTTCATGATTCAGCTGAATGTGTACATTCTGAATAATAGCTTTAAACTCAAAACAAATAAATAAGAGTAGTCTATGACACCACACCAGCCATCGTGAAGCTAAATCGCACATGGGAAGAACACGTAGTTTGCTGAGCTTCCAGGCCTGCCTTCACAAAAGTAGAAGATAAACATGTACCCAGAATTCTATGCAGAATTCTACAAAGGAGAGAAAATGGGCCTCTCCAGCCCATAGATGGGAAACCCCTCCCCCCCTCAACATATAGGGGAGAACAGGTATACAGTACACAATAGAGGCCCCAGGAGGACTTTTGCATTCACAGTGAAAATCAAGTTAGCTTTCAAGTTTCATGCCAGTGCCTACTTAGCATCATCTTTTTTTTTAAAATTTTTTATTTTTTATAAACATGTATTTTTATCCCCAGGGGTACAGGTCTGTGAATCGCCAGGTTTACACACTTCACAGCACTCACCAAAGCACATACCCTCCCCAATGTCCATAACCCCACTCCCCTTCTCCCAACCCCTCTCTCCCCAGCAACCCTCAGTTTGCTTTGTAAGATTAAGAGTCACTTATGGTTTGTCTCCCTCCCAATCCCATCTTGTTTCATTTATTCTTCTCCTACCCACTTAAGCCCCCATGTTGCATCACCACTTCCTCATATCAGGGAGATCATATGATAGTTGTCTTTCTCTGCTTGACTTATTTCGCTAAGCATGATACGCTCTAGATCCATCCATGTTGTCGCAAATGGCAAGATTTCATTTCTTTTGATAGCTGCATAGTATTCCATTGTGTATATATACCACCTCTTCTTTATCCACTCATCTGTTGATGGACATCTAGGTTCTTTCCATAGTTTGGCTATTGTGGACATTGCTACTATAAACATTCGGGTGCACGTGCCCCTTCAAATCACTACGTTTGTATCTTTAGGGTAAATACCCAGTAGTGCAATTGCTGGGTCATAGGGCAGTTCTATTTTCAACATTTTGAGGAAGCTCCATGCTGTTTTCCAGAGCGGTTGCACCAGCTTGCATTCCCACCAACAGTATAGGAGGGTTCCCCTTTCTCCGCATCCTCGCCAGCATCTGTCATTTCCTGACTTGTTAATTTTAGCCATTCTGACTGGTGTGAGATGATATCTCATTGTGGTTTGTTTTTTTTTTTTTTTTTTTTTTTTTTTTTTTTTTTTTTTTTTT
>NC_081568.1:68520425-68646641 GCF_022355385.1 Mustela nigripes | reverse complement strand
TTTTTTTTTTTTTTTTTTTTTTTTTTTTTTTTTTTTTTTTTTTTTGTCAGAGAGAGTGAGCGAGAGTGAGCACAGGCAGACAGAGTGGAAGGCAGAGTCAGACGGAGAAGCAGGCTCCCTGCGGAGCAAGGAGCCCGATATGGGACTCGATCCCAGGACGCTGGGATCATGACCTGAGCCGAAGGCAGCTGCTTAACCAACTGAGCCACCCAGGCGTCCCTCATTGTGGTTTTGATTTGTATTTCCCTGATGCCGAGTGATATGGAGCACTTTTTCATGTGTCTGTTGGCCATCTGGATGTCTTCTTTGCAGAAATGTCTGTTCATGTCCTCTGCCCATTTCTTCATTGGATTATTTGTTCTTTGGGTGTTGAGTTTGCTAAGTTCTTTATAGATTTTGGACACTAGTCCTTTATCTGATATGTCGTTTACAAATATCTTCTCCCATTCTGTCAGTTGTCTTTTGATTTTGTTAGCTGTTTCCTTGCTGTGCAAAAGCTTTTGATCTTGATGAAATCCCAATAGTTCATTTTTGCCCTTGCTTCCCTTGCCTTTGGCGATGTTCCTAGGAAGATGTTGCTGCGGCTGAGGTCGAAGAGGTTGCTGCCCGTGTTCTCCTCAAGGATTTTGATGGATTCCTTTCTCACATTGAGATCCTTCATCCATGTTGAGTCTATTTTTGTGTGTGGTGTAAGGAAATGGTCCAGTTTCATTTTTCTGCATGTGGCTGTCCAATTTTCCCAACACCATTTATTGAAGAGGCTGTCTTTTTTCCATTGGACATTCTTTCCTGCTTTGTCGAAGATTAGTTGACCATAGAGTTGAGGGTCTATTTCTGGGCTCTCTACTCTGTTCCATTGATCTATGTGTCTGTTTTTGTGCCAGTACCATGCTGTCTTGATGATGACAGCTTTGTAATAGAGCTTGAAGTCCGGAATTGTGATGCCACCAACATTGGCTTTCTTTTTCAATATCCCTTTGGCTATTCGAGGTCTTTTCTGGTTCCATATAAATTTTAGAATTATTTGTTCCATTTCTTTGAAAAAGATGGATGGTACTTTGATAGGAATTGCATTAAATGTGTAGATTGCTTTAGGTAGCATAGACATTTTCACAATATTTATTCTTCCAATCCAGGAGCATGGAACATTTTTCCATTTCTTTGTGTCTTCCTCAATTTCTTTCATGAGTACTTTATAGTTTTCTGAGAATAGATTCTTAGCCTACTTAGCATCATCTTTAATCAGATTCCATCCTAATGTAGAAAACCTGAAAGTATTTTTGAAACACTTTTTTGTAAATTTACAAGAAGATAATCTTATCCTAGATGTCAAAGATGTGTATGTGATTTAGTTCATATACCGAAGGGAAGCACAGTCAATAACCCACTCAAGGGTTTTGCTTTTTTCTTTCATGTTAAAATTTAAATTTATGAATTCTCTAAAGCCTCATTTAATTGTTTTGGGTTTATTTATTTATTTATATTTATTTATTTTGGCAGTCTAAGGCTCTTTGAAAGTTAGGAAATAAATCTAAGTTCAGAAAGGCTATTAAATAGCTAAGAAACTGGGGGCAGGGGGATAAAATGGAAAAGAGTTCCAGGGAATCTGACACCCTAAGTTCCCTACCCTCAGAATAAAGAGAAAATAGTTTGAGGCAGTTTCAGAAAATATACACAGGCTTAGTGTAATTTATTTAATACTTACTCAACAGGATAAGTCAATTAATGTTTTTTTGATTCAATTGTAATTTTAAAAATCATTAAAAATCATTTACCACTAATCCTACTACAGAGAGCATTTATTCTTTCTCTGAAACACTGCCAATAACTCGGGCATTAGCAACGTTCACTGCACAAAAAGACAGTTTTGTAAACAGAACATCTGTAAAGCTTAACCCAGGGGTACTGGGAATAAACGGGGTCTACAGCAAAGATAATCACTAAGGTTCACCAACAGCTCATTTTACAGAGCAACTGTCCAGGCAATGTTTTGATTTACTTCTCTAAAAATCTGTTAATTATTTCTCAGATTCACTTTCTATCTCTATTTTCTTGAGATGTTCAGCCTCAGGATTTTCAGGTTTGAAGCACAGTATTAACTCTTTGTTGTGACCTTTTACAAAAAGAGTAAAGTTAGTTCAGATGGTTTGACAAATTTAATTCCTTTGAGCACTGAATAGCAGAAAAATAATTATTTTACTGTGCTGGGTCTGTAGGAAAGATAGCTAGACTGGGAATTTGATGTTTCATTGGTGAAGAGTTATTTTAAGCATAATTAGACATAGTCCTTGGAGCACTGATACAGGATCCAGGCAAATGGAATTCTAGGCTGATCCCGCTATTATTTCATTATTCACTGAGAAAAAACTTTTAATCTCATTGGGCTTAAGCCTCTTCACTTGGAAAAGAAATATTTATTAGAATAAGCATTTCCTAAAATTTTCCTATTATAAATATAAAACTCTACAAAATAAAAGCAGTTTATTAATCACTGAAAATGCTTGTGTTTATCAAATAACTTGACTTTGATACTTTGTTAATAAAACCAATCTTAAAGCCAAATACCAAGAAGAGCACTTGGGTGTACGGATGTACATACTATATGGTGTGGACATTCTTTGCCACCTTTTCTGTGGGATACAGGGCTTCATCCTGATCACCTACCACATTCTAATGCCCACATGTTTTTGGACATAGTATCTTAGAAAATTCTTCCCCAAAAGAAGTTTTTTGATAAATGGGCTTGAGCTTCACCAGATCCCAGCAGATTTCAAACTTTCAAAATAAATAATATCTGATGCGCTGGTGTAGCTCAGTGGGTTAACCTTCAGCTTAGGTGTTTACCTTCAGCTTAGGTCATGATCCCAGGTTCCTGAGATCAAGCCCCATGTCAGGCTCCCTGCTAGTGGGGAGTCTCCCTCTCTTCCCTGGGCCCCTCTAGCCCTACTCATGCTCTCTCTCAAAAAAATAAGTAAATCCTTAAAAATAACATCAATATAAGATTTTTCATTTTGATTTGAAAATTGTGAGGAATAGAAAAGGAGAAAGTGAGAACAGGTTTTTCACAATTTTATCGTACAAAGATCTTGTTTTTTATTTTTTATTGTTTATCCCATCACAATTTTGTACATATGAACAAATTTAGTTGTGATCATCTGGTATATTAAAAATGTTATAATGCTAATTGTTAAATGTCAGGTTTTCTTATTGTAAGAATAATATATACACACAGTATAAGTTTGGAAAACAAGAAGGAAATGCTAAAAAGAAAATAAAAACATCTAAAATCTATTTAAGGGCACTTGGGTGGCTCAGTGGGTTAAGCTTCTGCCTTTGGTTCAGGTCATGATCCCAGGGTCCTGGGGTCAAGCCCCACATTGGGTTCTCTGCTCAGTGGGGAGCCTGCTTCGCCCTCTCTCTCTGCCTGCCTCTCTGCCTACTTGTGATCTCTCTCTGTGTCAAATAAATAAAATCTTTAAAACAAATTAAAAAAATTTTAAAAAATCTTTTTAAGAAGACAATTATCTGTATAAGGTTAGGGAAAACTCTAGAAAAGGGACTCATTGTGAACATATTTGGCCATGGGTACTCTAATACTATGTATGGATTGGTAGGGGAGGGAAATCATGACTATAAGTGTGGGACCACTGGTGAGGCAGCTCAGCCAAAAAGACCTAGTCTCCATATGTTTGTAGGACACTAGTTCTGTTTAACTACCTATTTAAAAAGCCATATTTTTCATTTGTACTTAGACCCTATCTCCTCTTCTCCACAGCTAGATATTTGTAATTCTGTTTGGCACTGGGCATTCTGCTTCAAAACAATAAAAACATAGGACACATTAAAAAAAAAAGACAAATACTATATTGTATTTTCTAACTACTGATTTACTATATGCATATATTTTACAAAGAACATATCACATTCCATATACTGACCCAAGGTGAGACATTAGAATGGAAACTTCTAGAAGAGCTGCAACCTTAGCCCTACCGACCAAAACTTTTACAGTTTTCAGGAAGATAATTTAAAGGAAGTTCTTTGACTGATGGATAATGTGTCTCCCCAGTATTTACATCAGCACCTATGTCTGCACTTCAAACTTGTTCAGCAGTCCCACGACCATCCACACATTGGGTACTTCCCTAGAAGGACTCAGAGATCTCCACATGTGGCTGTATTCATGGCTAAGATTCATAACAGCAATACAGCAAAGTTACCCAGGCAGAGAGTAAGGGCTAAAAACATGTCACACAGAGTCTAGAGGTTTCCTATGATCTTGAAGGGGCTACACACAGCTCAATTCCCCCTGAGGAGTGAAAAGTACCCTTGTGTCTGCAGTGTTTCTGCCCAGGGAAGCCTGTGTGAGACTTGGATCCCAAGGGTTTTAATTGGGGGCTGGTGATGTAGGCACACAGTGCCCAGCTGCAGCTACCCACTCCCTGAACTTCCAGAACAAAAGCTGCTGTCCACCATAAATCATACTGTCTGAGAGAATGGGTATAGCGGTCCTATGAGCACTGGGAACACTCTAAAGCCATTGCCAGCCAGACTAGCTCTGCTACTCACTGGCTGTGTTGTTCGATATCTTTTAGATTCAGTTTTCTCACTTATTAACTGGGAAATATAGTAAGAAATAGGGTTGTGAGGTCCCAATCTTCGTGATGCAATTAGCACAATACCTGGCACATAGCTTTTTATTAAGTTTATTATTGGGGCGCCTGGGTGGCTCACTGGGTTAAGCCTCTGCCTTTGGCTCAGGTCATGATGTCAGGGTCCTGGATTGAGCCCTGCATCAGGTTCTCTGCTCAGCAGGGAGCCTGCTTCCCCCTCTCTCTCTGCCTGCTTGTGATATCTCTCTCTCTCTGTCAAATAAATAAATAAAATCTTTTTTAAAAAAACTATTATTATGGAGTTAAAGAAAATTACGTTAATGATACGTATAATAAGTGAATCATGCAGGATTTTGAATATGAGATTTAAATATATTTGAGAGCAGTATGTAAGCCCTTTGGTAACAGAAACAGACATTATGTTGATTTATGCAATTCTATATGTCTTTAAGTAATTTGGGGGGCAAGTGGTGTTTTACTTAATAAAGCTATCCTGACTATTTGAAGGGTATAAACATTATATACAAGTGTTGAAAAAGAACAACAGAGGTTCTTGATATAAATGATCCTAAAACTTTCAAGAGATTTCATCTGAACTGTGCCATGAAGGTTTGTCTTCCTTAGTACTGGGAAAGGAAAAGTAGCACAAGAAAAATGAGTTGAGAAGTACTATAAGGTCAGACTGAACCCCTAAGACTGAACCCCTGCTGTTACACCTAAGGAGATGTGCCTTTTATTTATTGAGTGCTTTACTGTGTCATGTCCTGTACTAACTATTTTATGCCTTTATTTCATTTGTGAATTAGGAATCATTATTGCAATTGTACACATGGGCAAACTATGTCCCAGAGAATCTAAGGAATATGCTCAAGGGAGCCCTAGGAAATGCAGGTCTAGGAATTTGAATTCAGAAAAGTCCACCTCAGGGTCAGGGCTCTTTTCCACTTTGTGTTTCTGTTTCTCAGAGCCTAAAAGAGCTTTTCATGTCCACAACTTCACTCACACTAATAATTCTTTCATGTTGCCTTTATCTGTCTCTAAACATACAAACTGCTGGACAGAGAAAAAAGAAGATTCACCAGCACTCACTGGTCAAAAGAGATCATTTAATGATTGTTCTGTTTTTTAAATAGCTTCCCCAAAAAAACTCTACACAAATGAGTTTTTTTTTTTTCAAATGCTCATGCTGCAGGTAATTTAACATAAAAGTTTTATTAGAGGTAATCTGTTAGGAAGTAAATGTTTTCAACAAACAAAAAGAATAAAAAATAATAATGCATCTGGAAAACCAGAGAGACCATTTTATCTAGACTTCCTTTCTTCAGAGAGGTACATTCTTTTTGTCTCATTCTTTCCAGAAAGTCTGGTTTGATGCTATTTTTCAAGGTGCACAGAACACACACACACACACTACACAGTCAAAAAGAAAGAATGCAAAAAATCCAAAGTAGTATGCTCTAAAGCCCCAGGGAACCTTCAGTAAGTCAATGCAGTTTGTGACCAGATTTCATGGTCTAAACAGGTAAAAATGCACAGGATCTAAAATCCCTTGAGATTAGTGCCCACATTTCAAGGTCACTTGTGCAATGTAGAGAAACATCACCCTATCTGAAATAGTGAAAAGCAATAGCTAGAGAACAGCAGTAGCTAGAGAATGTTCTTTCTGAAGGGTGAAAATAGAGCACAGAACAAGCAGAGAATTCGCAAACTCCTAAAACTGCAAAAACACAGTTATTTTGTGACCTCAAGAAGCTGAAACAGTTTGACTTAAAGGAAGTATTGACATCTTTCCAACTCTGTCCTACCCGTGGGAGCCCATGGGAGCCAAACTACGTAAAATGTCCAGAGGTTACTAGGTTTTGTTTTTTTTTTTTTTCCCCCTAATTTATTTAGGCAGTCTTCACACCAATGTAGGGCTCAAACTCACTACCCTGAGACCAAGAGCAACACACTCCACCTACTGATTCAGCCAGGGGCCCCCAGAGGTTAGTGGTTTTAAACTGAAGCACTGCAGAAAGATCCAGGGGGATGTGGAATAATATTTAAAAGTAATTGTGTGCCATCACTGTCAAACCACAGAAAAATTCTGGGGGAAAACTTCTAACATGATTTCCCCCCTTATTGTAGTACATACTTTGAATTTCTTTTTGGCCTATCACTGAAGAGTAGTTGTTCCTAACTAGTGAGAAAGTTCAGGCCTCAAGCAGAAATTTTAGTCTATATAGGCTGAGGAAAAACAGATAGCTAGAGCATGATAAAAACAGAGATACAGACATAGATATAGCTACTAGGTACTCCACAGAGTTGGTACAATTTCTCATTCTTTCAGACTCATGCCCAATAGTGAGAAGTACTTATCTATAGTGTTAAGCAGCCACTCATTGCCAGAGGTATATAAAGGTTCAGCCACACGGGGAAACAGAGAGGGAAAAACCTCATAAGCTTTAACATCTTCCTCCTATCATTAATGGATTTGGTGTTTCTTCTTTTAAAAAATTTTATTTATTTATTTGAGAGAGAGAAAGAAAGAGAGAGAGGGGAAAGTGAGCACATAAGCAGGGGAAAGGACAGCAAGTCAGGGAGAAACAGACTCCCCGCTGAGCAGGGCTGGATCCCAGGACTGGGAGATGATGACCTGAGCTGAAGGTGATGCTTAACCAACTGAGCCACCCAGGCGCCTCTGGATTTGATGTTTCTTGGTGACCACAGTCAGGATGACTGTAAATTCTAGATCTGGGGTACTCTAGATCTGTTATTATGGTGAAACAACTAATAATGTGTCCTATTGTTCTCAAAAGCACCCCATTTCAGGAAAAAGAGAGGCAAACCAAGGAGCAAACCCTTAACTATACAGAACTAATGGTTACCAGAGAAGAAGTGAGTAGGAGGATGGGTTAAACAGATGATGGGGATTAAGAAGAGTGCATTTGTTATGATGAGTACCATTTGATGTATAGAAGTGCTGAATCACTATATTATATACCTGAAACTGTGTTATATTGCACGTTAACTGAGTGCAATTTAAACAGAAACTTTTTTAAAAAAGCATCCCATTTCAGAGTTAGTGTCTTTTTTTTTAATATAATTTTTTATTTTTTATAAACATATATTTTTATCCCCAGGGTTATTGTCTTAATTACAGTGTTACTTTATTTTTTATAGTGTTCCTTTAGAAATTACTATAGATAGATGAATGGATAAAGAATATGTGTAATATACCCATATAAATATAATGAAATATTACTCAGCCATAAAAAGAATGAAATCTTGCCACATGAATGGAGCTAGAGAATATAATGCTAAGGGAAATAAGTTTGTCAAAAAAGACAAATACGATATGATTTCACTCAGACGTGGAATTTAAGAAGCAAAACAAAGAAAAGAAAAAGATGAGCATGGAATACTGTATAGCATTGCTGAATTAATTACTGTATTTATATAACAATTATGAAATAAATATAACAATTTATTAACCATACTGGAATGAAAATTTAAAAAAAATCAAAATAATACTAAGCTTGGCAGAGGGTTTGTCAAAAAAAAAAAAAAAAGGAAGGAATTACTGTAATTATACAGAACATATCCAGAGAGGAATATGAATGCATACACCCAATATTCCCATCTATAAACCTTCTTTGATAACAAATTCAAACCAGGTAGTGTCCGTCCTATGACAGATTCCCTGGAAGTCAATGGCATTTTAGCTGACTTCAGTAAGAACTTCAGTAAGAAGAGACTGTTGAAATGTGCCAAGATCTGTATTGGTTCAGTATTATTATTCATTTTTCTTATGAATTTTGTTAGTCTAGTTCCTTTTAGATTATGGTAGCTGCAGACCACAGGAAGTAGATGATGCTACTTTGGGAAAAAGTAGAAAAGTCAGAAGCTGTCATAAAATGCCATTTTTGAGGTTTACTTATTGCTCGTCAGTGCTTCTTAGGACAATCTTATAAGGGTGAACAATTTCACTGATTGATTTATTAGTGTGTTTGTAATTCATAGGGAACAAATATAGTCTAGTTTTATTTCTTCTGGTTTTTCTTTTGAAATTGGAAACTACACTGAAGATTTTTTGTTACACATATTATCATTGTAATTCTTGTTTTGTTATTTTCTCAAGCTTTGAAGGACAATAAGTATTTTTTTAAATGATTTTATCTATTTATTTGACAGTGTGAATGTGAGACAGCCTGAGTGGAGAGAGGGGCAGAAGGAGAGGGAGAAGCTGAGTAGGAGCTGCTGAGTAGGGAGCCTAGTGACAGAAGCTTCAATCCTAGCACCCTGGAATTATGACCTGAGCTGAAGGCAGATACCTAACCAGCTTAGCTACCGAGGTGCCACAAGGAAAATAAGTATTAAATAACATAGGAAAAAAGGAATAGAAACCTTCTTATGCCAGAATAATAAGAGTAGTTAAGATTTGTTTAAGGCTTATTAAACATCAGAAGTTTTTCTAAGTCACTTATACATTAAAAGTATGTAAAAAAAATCCTATGAAGTTAGTAATATCATTTACCCCGCTTTACAGATGGGTAAGCTGAAGAACAAAGAATTCAAGCCAACTGTCCAAGCTCAAGTCATATAGTTATGCAGTACCACAGTCAGGATTTTATTCCAGATATGAATTCCAAGTCTGCAATACTAAACCTTCATAGATTGCCTATCTGGATTGTGACCGTATACTTAATTGGGACACATGTGGGCACTGGGTTCTCCCAGCCAAGAACCAAACAGGAATGTTTCTAAGTCCCCATTCTGTGACCAAACCTGTGTTATGAACCCAAGGCATATAAAAGGAGTTTAACTGTCACTTCTGCCCTCTTAGAAATTAGACAGTATAGGTACAGCAGTGGTTGCAAATTTGGTTGGACACTGGAATCATCTGGGGAGATGAAAATAAATGCAGCAGGATGGGAGGTATGGGGAGGATGGGCAGGTGTCTTCATTTCCAGAGAGTCTGATTTAATTGATCTAGGTCACAGTCTGGGCATAAGGATTTTTCAAATCTCCACAGATGATTCTAATGTGAAGCCACACATGCAAACCACCAATACACAGCAAATTATTAACCCAGGTGAAAAAGTCACTCCAAACATTTTTCTGAACAATCTAGCAGGTGAAATAAACTTAAGAGCTGTGATGCCAGAGCAGGCTGGAATTGTCAGGGAAAGCTATGTGGGACTTAAAAATGGCATTGAAGGCTGTCTGAAGTTTGAGTAGGTAGAAGAGAGGGCACCAAATAGGGAAAAAAACGTAGGCAGGAATTAACTTGATCCTAGATGGAGGCCAAGAGTAGGACAAAGCATTTGACTTGCCTCCTGAGCACAGAAGCTCCCAGGAATTAGGCTCCAAGGAGCATTATCAGTCCCATCTGGCCCACAGCTGTTTCTGGATACTAGACAGGATTATCTCCTACCAGAATAACCTTATACCTGATGAGTAGCTGAGCTTTAGTGGCTCAGCATACCTTCCTGCTCTGAATTTGGGAACCACCAGCATGTGGCATCTGAACTCCCAAAGAACCCTGGAATTCCCTTACTGCCCACATAACCACCATGGTCATCCACATTGTTCCTTTTACGAAAGTTTTAGAGGAAATTAATAGAGATTTGTATTTTAAAAATAAGAACAGATTTCTTAGAAGTATCAGGCCTATAATGGTCCAGTTATTTCTCATCCCCTACACCAACCATCCTTATGTTCTCTTGGCAATTCCAATATCCATTTGAACACCATGAAGTGAAATCCAAAAATCATTCCCAAGTGCCTTTTGGACTCAGTACTTTGAAATGGTTTGGTCCCTGGGTTTTCAACCATAAACCATGTTTTAAAACTATATTTTATCCAACAGTACATTACAAAAATCATACACCACGATCAAGGAGGATTTATTTCTGGGATGCAGGGGTGGTTCAATATTGACAAAACAAACAAGATTATGTGTCACATCAATAAGAGAAAGGACAAAAAAACATATGATCATTTCAACAGATGCAGAAAAAACACTTGACAAAGTACAACATCCCTTTATAATAAAAACCCTCTGCAAAGTAGGTCTAGAGGAAACATATCTCAACATAATAAAGGCCTTATATGAAACACCCATAGCCAACATCATACTCAATGGAGAACAACTGACAATTCTCCCCCTAAGGTCAAGAACAAGACAAGGATGTCCACACTAAGCACTTTTATTCAACATAATACTGGAAGTGCTAGCCAGAGCAATTAGTCAACAGAAAGATATAAAAGGCATCCAAATTGGTAAGGAATAAATTAAGCTCTCTCTATATGCATGGCATGATATTACATACAGAAAATACTAAAGACCCTCCCAGAAAACTACTAGAACTGATAGATGAATTCAGTAAAGTCACAGGGTATAAAATCTATGTACAGAAATCTGTGGCATCCCTAACATTAATAATAAAGCGGCAAAAAATTAAAAGTAAGAAAATAATCCTACTTACAAATGTATCAAAACCATAAAATATCTAGGAATAGACTTAACCAAAGAGGTGTCAGACATCTACTGTGAAAACTATAAAACACTGATGAAAGAAATTGAAGATGACACAAAGAAATGTAAAGACATCACATGCTCATGGTTTGGAAGAACAGATAGTGTCAAAATGTCTACACTACCCAAAGCAATCTACATATTTAATGCAATCTCTGTCAAAATACCATCAGCATTTTTCACAGAAGTAAGAATAAACAATCTTAAAATTTGTATAAAACCACAAAAGGCTCCAAATAGTCAAAGAAATCTTGAAAAAGAAAAACATAACATCACAATTCCAGATCTTAAGTTATATTACAAAGCAGCAGTAATTAAAACAGTATAGTACTGGCATAAATATAGAAACATAGATCAGTAGAATAGAACAGAAACCCAGAAATACAGCCACAATTAGATGGTCAATTAATCTTCAACAAAGGAGGCAAGAATATGCAATGGTAAAAAGCCTCTTTAACAAATTGTGTTGGACAGCAAAAGGATGAAAATGGAGCACTTTCTTAAACCATACACAAAAATAAACTCAAAATGGATTAAAGACCTGATACCATAAAGATCCCAGAAGAGCAATCTCTACGCAGTAATCTCTTTCACACGTGCTGAAGCAACATCTTTCCAGATGTGTCTCCTGAGGAAAAGAAAATAAAAGCAAAAATAAACTATTGGGAATACATTAAAATAAAAAGCTTCTGCAGAGCAATGGAAACAATCAACATACTAAAAGGCAGTCTACAGAATGGGAGAAGATATAAGCAAATGCCATATCCAAAAAGGGATAGTACCCAAAATATACAAAGAGCTGATACAACTCAATACCCAAAAAAAAAAAAAAAAAAAAAAAAAAAAAAAATAACCCAGTTACAAAATGGACAGAATACATGAATAGACATTTCTCCAAAGAAGAACATCCAGGTGGCCAACAGGCACAAGAAAAGATGCTCAGCAGCATTCATTTTCAGGGAAATGCAAATCAAACTACAATGAGATATCACTTCACACCTGTCAGTAAGGCTAAAACCAGAAACCCAAGAAACAACAGGTGTTGGTGATGATGGAAGAAAAAGGAATCCTGTTGCACTGCTGGTGGGAAGGCAAACTGATACAGCCACTCCGGAAAGCAGTATGGAGGTTCCTCAAGAAATTAATAGAAATACCCTATGATTCAATAATGGCACTACTGGGTATTTACCCAAAGAATACAAGAACACTAATTCAAAGGGTTATATGTATCCTTATGTTTATACCAGGATTATTTACAGTAACCAAGATACAAAAGCAGCCCAAATGTCCACTGATTAATGAATGGATAAAGAAGATGTGATACACACACACATGCATACACACACACACACTGGAATACTATCCAGCAATAAAAAGAATGAAATCTTGCCATTTGCAACAACATGGATGGAGCTAGAAAGTATAATGCTAAGCAAAATAAGTCAGTTAGAGAAAGACAAGACAAATACTACCGGATCTCATTCACATGTGGAATTTAGGGAACAAACAAATGAGCAAAGAAAAAAAAAGAGAGACAAATCAAGAGAGACTCTTAACTATAGAGAACAAACTGATGGTTAACAAGAACTTTATTCCTTGAAACATACCACAGAGTGAAGTGAAGCAATGAAAAAGTATTTTAACAGTTTATTTTTAAATTTTTTAAAAAGATGTTATTTATTTATTTGACAGACAGAGATCACAAGTAGGCAGGGAGGCAAGTATCTACAAGTAGGTAGAGAGAGAGGAGGAAGCAGGCTCCGTGCTGAGCGAGAGCCCAATGCAGGGCTCGATCCCAGGACCCAGGATTGTTGGCCTGAGCCGAAGACAGAGGCTTTAACCCACTGAGCCACCCAGGCGCCCCTATTTAAACAGTTTAAAAAAGGAGTAGACTTATGCTCTATTTACCAAGTAATCCATTCTCTTACTAAATTCACATTACTAAATTCACATGAATACAAGTTCTTCCCATAGGGAACACACTATTACCCAAAGATGCTGATTCATAATAACAAGAAACATAAAAGAAAGGACATTAAGCTTCCTGAGTACTATTTATGGTATCTGTCACAAAATGCCTGTATTAATTCCTGTAACCATGTCACTCATCCGGGTCCTAATCTCCTTGTCTTTAAAGTATGAGGAGAGGATAATAACCTCTAGATCATTTCTAATTCTGATATGTCTGGATTCCTAGATCTAGACTGCTTAATTCCCTGAAAACACGGACATAGACCAACTTGGAACTAAAATTGTTAGAAGGACTATAAGAAGTCATTACCTAAGTTGTGTTACAAGTCTCAATATACTTATTAATGTAGGGCTTGTTTTTCATTAAATCTTCATTTTAATTTGAGATTAGTTTTAGGCCCAACGTATCAAAAAATAGCAAGAAAGCCATATCTGTAGGATGGCCAAATCTCCAAATACGGCCCCTAATGAACCACACCTTCCATTGTTCACATCCTTCCACAGTTTCTTCCCCTCTCTCTGTTTAACCAAGAAAATTCAACTGAAGTGATGTTGAGGGACTTCCAAGGTCAAGACAAAGAAAATTTGCACTTTACCCCTTGGTTCATTAATTCTAGGGAAAACTAGCCATCATGAAGTCTGACTACCCTTAGATTACCATGCTGTAAGGAAGCTCAAGTTAGCCATGTAGACAGCCATGTAGAGAGGCTGTTAGAACTAATACCAATTCAGTAAAATTGCAGGATATAAAACCAACCAAAAAAAAAAAAATTAGTTGTGTCTCTATACACTAGCAATGAACTATCTGAAAGAGAAATAAAACAAACAATCTGATTTACAATAGCCTCAAAAACAATAAAATACCTAGGAAAAAATTTAACCAAAGGGGACGCCTGGGTGGCTCAGTTGGTTAAGAGGCTGCCTTCAGCTCAGGTCATGATCCCAGCGTCCTGGGATCAAGTCCGACATCGGGCTCCTTGCTCAGCAGGGAGCCTGCTTCTCTCTCTGTCTCTTCCTGCCACTCTGTCTGCATGTGCTCGCTCTCTCTGTGACAAATAAATAGATAAAATCTTAAAAAAAAAAAAATTTAACCAAAGAGCTATACACTGAAAACTGTGACACTGATGAAAGAAACTGAAGAAGACACAAATAAATGGAAAGGCATGCCATTTGGCTATATGGAATATATAATAAATAATATGTGTGATATACATCTTTTATATTATTAGGTTTTATATTAAATCTATATACATGTGTGTATATATATGATATACATGTATATTATATTGTATACATGTATACACTTTTTTTTTAGAGAGCAGAGAGCTAAACATTTATCAGCACATCACTGAACCTATTACATAAAAACACATTGGTATAAACCAAAGGCCAAAGAACACCATGTGAATAAAGATTTTTCAGGAGAAAAAACTGGAGTAGAACTCAATCATCATGATTTTAATAAAAATGCTGAAGCCAAACCCTTTTTTAAAATATGTATTTATTTTAGAGGTAGAGCACATGTGTGTGCAGGCAGGGTGAGGGGCAAAGAGAGAGGCAGAGGGTAAGAATCTCAGACTCCCTGCTGAGTGCAGAGTCCCATACAGGTCTTAATGAGGTGCTTGATCTCACAACCCTGAGATCATGACCTGGGCCAAAACCAAGAGTCCCACACAACTGAATGAACCACCTAGGTTTCCATGAGGCTAAACGTTTTTGAATCCTAACAATAGTACCATATCCAAGCTAAAAGTAAACAATTTCAAAAAAAGGTAAACAGTTAATTTTAGTAAAACAATATTATGTATGACATTAAATTAATATTATTAAATATTTCAGTTTGCTACTTATTTATTATTTTTTGGAGAGGAAGAGTAAGGTCGGGATAGGAGGGGCAGAAGGAGAGGGAGGGGGAGAGAATCTTAAGCAGGCTTTATGCCCAGTGCAGAGCCTGATATGGGGCTCAATCTACCAACCTTGAGATCATGACTGAGCTGGGACCAAGAGTCCAACACTTAACTGAGTAAGCCACCCATGTGCCCTTTAATATATTTATTTTAATACGTTTAATAGTGAAATCTGCGTTGTATTCTATAGCTGAGTAAGAACAAGGAGCAATCATTCTTTCTTTTCCTAGTGAATGGATGGCTATTGGCTATAGTTAATATATACCAAACACTACTTTAGGTGCTAGGGTGTATCAGTGAACAAAATCTCAAAGTTTGTTCCTATTTTGTTCATATTTAAGTACTATTCTAATTTATTTTTTAATTTTAATTTTTTTTAAAGATTTTAATCTATTTATTTGATAGAGGGAGACAGAGTGAGAGAGGGAACACAGGCGGGGGAGTGGGAAAGGGAGAAGCAGACTTCCCACCGAGCAGGGAACCTGATGTGGCTTGATCCCAACACTCTGGGATCATGACCTGAGCTGAAGGCAGACAATGACTGAGCCACCCAGGTGTCCCCGTACTATTCTAACTTGAAGAAATACAGTCAAACATGGGGCGCTAACTTGAAGAAATATAGTCAAACATGGGGCGCCTGGGTGGCTCAGTGGGTTAAAGCCTCTGCCTTCTGCTTGGGTTGTGATCCTAGGGTCTTGGGATAGGGCCCCGCATCAGGCTCTCTGCTCAGCAGGGAGCCTGTTTCCCTTCCTCTCTCTCTGCCTGCCTCTCTGCCTACTTGTGATCTCTGTCTGTCAAATGAGTAAATAATAAAAAGAAAAGAAAAGAAATATAGTCAAACATTATATATTTGTAATTTTTTCTTTAGAAAAAGCCTATACATTACTCATATTTGAGAATAAAAACAACCTAGAGCCTTTTTCAAAAGTAGGATAAATGGTCCATGGTCTGTTTACTGCTGAATGAGCTGAACATAAAAATCCTAACTCAGTCAACAGTAGTGGCTAAGAGGTAGGAATGAAGAGAGACTAATCTTTGTCACTATTTCTTTTTAATGTGTGTGTGTTTCTTTGTCAATCAATATTTATCATTTCTTTTTTTAAAATATTTTATTTATTTATTTGACAGAAAGGGGGCGAGAGAGAGAGAGAGAGAGAGCACAAGCAGGGGAGCAGTAGAGGGAGAGGGAGAAGCAGGCTCCCCACTGTGCAAGGAGCCTGACATGGGGCTCAATCCCAGGACCCTGGGATCATGACCTGAGCTGAAGGCAGATGGCTTAGCCTACTGAGCCACCCAGGCACCCCAGTACTTATCATTTCTAAAATAAATTAATTGGTGACTAAGCTCTTACACTAAACATTTTTCCTCCTTTATAAATGATGGTGTTTTAACAGGGCAATTTAATATAGATAAATGTATTAGTGTTCTCCAGAGAAACAGAATCATCAGGATATGTATGGACAGATTGATATATAGCTAGCTAGCTATACAGATAGATGTTAAAGGAAGTGGCTTATGTGACTGAGGAGGTGCAAGTCCAAAATTTGCAGCATAGCCTGGCTAGAGATCCAGGGATAGCTGCTGTCTTAGTCCAAAGGCAGTCTGCTGCCAAAATCCCTTCTTGACCAGAGGATGTCAGTCTTTTTAAAATTAAGTGCTTCAAATAGTTGGATGAGGTCCACCCATGATCTGGAGGGTTATCTGCTTTACTCAAAGTCAACAGATTTAAATGTTAATCACATTGAAGGAACACCTTTAGGAATCCAGAGTGTTTGACCAAATATCTGGGCACAATGGCTCAGCCAAGTTGACACATAAAATTAATAATTATGGGGCACCTGGTGGCTCAGTTGGTTAAGTGGCTGCCTTTGGCTCAGGTCACAATCTCCGGGGTTCTGGGATCGAGCCCCTCGTCAGGCTCCATGCTTAGTTGGGAGTCTGCTTCTCCTTCTGCCTCTCCCTCTGCTCATGCTCTCTCCCTCTGTGTATCTGTCTCAAATGAATAAATAAAATCTTAAAAACAAACAAACAAACAAAAAGCAAATTAAACTGAGATTATTAAATTTGAAATCAAATGGAAAAATTAAAGTATTGGATTTGGGAAAGAATTTAGAGAAATAAAGTTCAGCTGTGGCACTTATATTTTAAGTTCTTTCACTAAAAATAAGTGCATGATGGTAATTTAAACACACAGGAACACAGGATAGGGAGAGATGAGGAATAAGAGAGCAAAAGGTTTTTCCAGCATGTCAAAGGAAGAAATTGCTGGGGAGGATCAGAAAAGTACAAAATAGAAATGAAGTCAAACTGGGAGCAATGAAAGAACTATAAAGGTTCTCGAGCTATAAAGAAGAGACTAGAAAGAGTGGCATCCCATAGATTGCTTTAAGAGCTTTTGGCCTCTGAAACAATAATGTGCTCAGCTTTAGGGCTGAGGAAGCAATAAAGATACAGAGAGTCAATATGCGTGAACCTGAGATGATGCATTTTCTGATGCCTTGCTTCTTAAACCCTATGCATCAACTGGAATCATATGCCATTTCCACTGTAAGCCAACTTGGCAACCACCATGTGACCCTACATTTTCATTGCAAAATATCCAGTCAAGATGAATTATCACTGGAGCTTCAACAGCCAAGTCATGGCGAAAAATAAGTCATCAATTTTTTTCTTGTATAAGACGAATTTGATTGTTTCCTTTAAAATAAGACAGATATCATGTATAATGGGCACTAGTTGGTGCTTTACCCTAATCATCTGGGATACCTTTTAGAGTTTCTGCATATCCCTCCTCAGGCTTCTGGTGTACTTTTGCCTCCAAAGGCCTATACACAGGACTATCTTCTTCTAGTGCAGCTGGGCTGCAGGAAGCAAAAATGCAGCAATCCACATTTGCACCTCTCCTCTTCCCTCTCCCAGCCAATGATTGGCAGAAGAGTATGAAAGCCCATCTTCACTACTCAGGTCAAGAGAACTCTGAGGTATGGCTTCGACTCAACACTTCTACTACAGGAATTGGCTAACTCTTCTCAGAGGCGAGTCCCTGGCTTGGTTTCTATCCAGCACCCCCTCATACCCTTAACCAGTTTCTTCTGAGAGCCCTTCCCAATAAACCACTTGCACAGACAATCCTTGTCTCAGCCAATCAGTGAAAGACAAATCTATGGTTTATATTATTTTGGCCCTTAGAGTTCTGTCCAACTAATACATGTAAACAAGACAAAACAAACAAATCTAAGGCTTCATTATAAGGAGCCTCTGATTTCATAGCCAAAGTCATAAACAGTAAATTAGAGGCATCTCAACTCCAGAAGGCCACTAGTTATGTCATACATGTTATTGCCAGTGGTATGACAATTTTAAGGTGGAAAGTAATATGTTGTTCCAGGGAGACAATGGACTTCAGAGCCAAAGAGACTTGGCAGCAATGTTGGCACGAAATATTTCTATCCTGTACCCACTGGAACCCTTAGATTCTGAATCTATAAAGTTAATCTATAAAATGGCAATACTGACCTTGAAGTGTTTTAAAAAGTAAATGAGTAAATGTTTAAAGTGTCTGATACACAGTAAGTACCAATTATCGCATTTTGTTTTCTAAAGGGAATAATTTCACCACATGGAAAACAGAGCTCATTGAAGCACGTTTCCTACAGTGAAAAGCCCTCGGGCAGAACCCTAATTAATTTCTGTCATTAGCCATTAGTTTACACGTGGGAGAGGGTGGCATGGCAATTACTACTGCTTATCAGTAAACTTAAGGTTCTTCTGAATTATTGAGGCTTATTTCACTCATTTATTAACACATGCTTATTGTGAGATAAAATAGACTAATTCAATACCAATAAACAAGTAAATAAATAAGTATTTAAAATAATCAGAGGTGGCATAAATACCATGAGAGAAATAAACAGTGTATGGGATAAGGTAATTGAGTAAGGGAGGGGACTAACATTAGATAAGACAGTCAGGAAATGCCTCTTTGAGGGAGGTATATTTGAGCTGGAGCCAGTCCTGTGAAGATGCAAGAAAGAATATTCCAGTCAGAGGAAATGGAAACAGTAAGCCCTAAGGTGGGAGAGACCCTGGTGCCAGTGGAACTAAAGTGATCTGAATTCAGGAGAGCATGGACATTAAGCCAGAGAAGTGCATGAAATGATGATGCAGCTCCTCATGGGTATATGGAACGGCCTAACTCAAGGGAGTTCAGACATGGAAAGCGCTTTTAGTTTTGCTTCTATGTGTATTTAATCAAATCCTTCTATGTTCCTTTACGTAGTCTTTGCTCCTGTATGTATTTTATAAAATTCCTTCATAACATTTTAGGTGGTACTTATAGCTTTACAGCTAATTTTAGGTATACCACAAGCCAGTTCAGTAAAATTAAATATAATACAAAATTTAATCATCCGGTTAGTTTAATATTCCATTCCTCCCCTAGCTGAGACTGATTAGCACCTGTCAGCTCTTTTACTTCTCTACCTCCTCTCCCTCCCTACCTCTGGGTCCTCAGGGTTGTAGATTTTTGGAGAAGATCAGAGGAAAGAGAGCAAATGTCTGTAAATTCATCGGTGCTACTGCTGGTCTTCCTCATCTATCAATGTTTTCTGCATCCTAGACATTCAAGGGCTTGCTTGCTCACAGGGGAAGTATGTGTGTGTTCTTCAGGGAGCCCTGCAGAGAACAGCTAGTTCCCTCACGTAGACAGTCTACTCAACTTGAGCTCATCTAATTCACTCTTACTCATGATACGTTCTGAAACGACTTGCTTCTGGCAACATGGCAGAAGCCTGGTTCCCCTTTCTGGTCTATGGAAGGATTATTATCTTTTATCTACTAAAAAATGGAGGTGTGACTTTCCTAATGCTCAACCCTCTTCCTATTCTGTCTCTTTCCACTTCTGTTTTCAAATAGGCACATCAGGAGCTTAATAAATCTACTGCATAAACAAATGTTCAGTCTGTAATTCTGATGTAACTCACAACCTTCAGATCATCCCAATTCACGAGTGGCTCTCTTAAAGTGTCCACCCCCTTCCTTGGACTAAAGGAAAACAACCCCTTTCTTTCCTGAAGACAAGAAAAAGGAAACTTTACAGCACTCTCCCACAGGCTCATAATTCAGTAATTAATCTCTAGTTTAGACCAAGTTAGACTGAGAAGGGACAATTAAAGAACTCTGAAAGATGTGGTAATGATTAATGCTGCTTTTCAAACCTAGTCCTTTGGTGATATATCTAATGCCATGCATTACAACTTAGAACTACTTAGCAGCTATTTCACTTTGATATAATCTTTTGTATTGAATATAATAATACATAGTTTTTTGCTCTGAATACAATATATACGATGTACCTATTACTAATAAATGCTTGGCGACTACCACTGTACTTGTCATTGAAATTACGATGTAAGAAGGCATAAATGTGTTCATTTATTCATCAGAACATATTTATTTAGTCATTAGTGTGATTTTTCTTCATTGGAATTTGAATACATTCTTACTCCTTTTCTTAATTAATCTTTTAATTACTCAAGGTCAATCACTAAGAACAATTGTGGCCTTTACTATACTCTCTAGCAAGAGAGAATAACAGTCTAAGACCCCCACCCAATCATCCAAAAATATGTGTTTTCATTTCTCCCATTCAGTTCTGTGACAGTCTCTTCTAACACATACAGATACCTGGGAAGAAGCATGATGGGTTCTTTTCTTTTCCTAATTGAGCTTTCAGCTTTTGTTTATAATGAGGCAGAAAATTAGGTAAGCTGGATGCCTTGGTTTCAAACTGTGTAAGGAAATAAAATAGTAGAGTAGAAAAATCACTCATTAATTAACCAAATCTAATGCTTACAAGTTTATAATAAGAAAAACTAAAAGAAAGAAAAATGTAAAATTTTTTTTGATCCTCAAATAGAGACACCAGGAAGCCACAGAACCACATTAGACCTTTACCTTTGACAGTTAGTCATGACAGATGATTAAACAAAATCATAAACCCATAAATCGGCACATCATTCTATAGCTAATGTGCCATGTATCATGTACGGAGCACATAAAGCAAACCAACTCTGAGGAATTTGAAGCTTCAGGGCATTCTAAAGAGAGTAAAATTCAGAAATGGCTTGCATGGCACTATAGCCATAGGATATTGGCGCCCAAATATCCATTCCAGATTTCTATTTAAGCACAGGTCTAAGTATAAAAACACAGTGGCCTAAGACAACCATTCAGAGCATTTTTTCCCATTCCTCAAGCATGCAGATACAGCAATACATCCCTTGCTCTCAGGGGCTTATCCCCACACATCTAGTCTTTGATTTCGTTAAAAGTGTGAGGCGATTAAAGTCCTTTGAGAACACTAGGTTGCAGCCAAATAAGATGAATCACTTTACATCATATAAGGGAATAAGATAGATCTTCTTACCAGGAAAGAAAAGAAATAGATACGAACTTTACTTTTGAACTATAACACATGTTATCATTTATAGACTATTTTCTATGAAAAATGAATCTCTCAAACACAGAAAAAGGAAAATCTCTATGAATCTGGTTTTTATTGATTTGCTGCACTGTTTTTATTCTAAAGTCAAAAATTATACAAACACACAGAGAGAAGTAATAAGAAAAGAAGGCAAAGAACGGTCTCCTTATTAAATAGTATTGTGAAAACTGTCCAGCCACATGCAAAAGAGTAGAACTGAACTATTATCTCACACCACACACAAAATCAACTCAAAATGGACTAAAGACTTGCATGGAAGACCTGAAACCATAAAACCACTTACAGAAAACATAGGCAGTAAGCTCCTTGTACACTGGTCTTGGCAATGAATTTCTGGATCTGATTTCAAAAGCAAAATCAGGAGAAGCATAAATAAACAAATGGGACTACAAACTAAAAACCTTCTGCACAGCAAAGGGAACCATCAACAAAAAGAAAAAGCAGCCTATGGATTAGGCTGATAATCTGACAAGAGGTTAATCTGATTAATTAATTTAAATTAAATATTGTTAAATTTTATTAATCTGATAAGAGGTTAATATCCTAAATATATAAAGAACTCCTATAACTCAATAGCAAAAAAAAAAAAAAAAAAAAAAAATACCAAACCCTAAACAATCCAATAAAAAAGTTTCAGAGACTCTCAATAGAAAGGTTTCCAAAGAAGAGACAAGCAGATGACCAACAAGCCACACAAAAAGATGTTCAATATCATTAATAATCAGGGAAATGCAAATCAAAACCACAGTGAGATATCACCTCACATCTATTAACATGAATATTACTAAAAAGACAGAAATAACAAGTGTTTATGAGGATGTGGAGAGAAGGGAATCCTGGTGCACTGTTGGTAGAAATGCAAACTGGGTCAGCCACTGTGGAAAGCGTATGAAATACACTGGGTATTTATCTGAAGTAAATAAAAACATTAATTTTAAAAGATATATGTAGGTTTTACTTTACCTACAGCAGCATTATTTATAATACCAAGATATGGAAGCAACCTAAGTGTTCAGTGATACAAGAATGGATATAGAAGATGTGGTATATATACAACAGAATACTACTCAGCCATTGAGAGCGAAACCTTTCTATTTGTAAAGTAGATGAACCTTGGGGGCATTATGCTAAATGAAGTAAGACTTGACAGAGACAGAAAAGTACCATAGGATCTCATTTACATGTGTAATTTAACAACAATAATAAACCAAGCTCATAGTTACTGAGAATGAACTGGTGGTTATCAGAGGCAGGAAATGGAGAGGCAGGAGAAATGGATAGGAGGTCAAAAGGTACAAATTTCCAATTATAAAATAATTAAATCCTTGGGATATAATGTGTATACAGAATTATAGTACTAATAATACTACACTGCATATTTGAAAGTTGTTAAGAGAGTAGATCTTAAAAAGCCTCATCAGGAGAAAAAAATTTGTAACTATATATGGTGACAGATATTAATTAATTGGCTTATGGTGATCATTTCAAAATACATATAAGTAATAAATCATTATGCTGTACATCTGAAACTAACAGACTATTGTATGTCAATTATACCTCAATAAAAAAAATAAGCAAAACATAAGATTAAAAAAAATAATAAAAGCAAAGACAGAATTAAAAGAATTAACCAAACTGTTTTGAAGCTCTCTGAAGAGCTAAATTTGGGAAATATATAAGGTGTATAAACATACAATTTTTAGGTTACAATCAGTAACCTAAGAACCATTGTTTTGATATTAATCCTTAACCAGGAATGCCCATTAATCAGTTTTCCTGGGTTACACATAAAGAAAATGTCATTGAGTTTAGTTTTTAATTGCCCAAATTTGTCTTTCTTCTTCCTGATCTTTGTATGGGTCAGTTCTTCTGACTGAAATATTTTCCCCTCATCTTGGCCTAATTCCTTCCCATCCTTTACATGACAACTTAAACATTAGTGCTTCTCTAACACCTTTACAGAACGCATGAATACTGGTTATAGGCCAGTTGCAGCTGAGCTCCGAACCCACTCTTCTACTTTCCTTTACATAATGCTTAAGCTGGGACTCTGCAAATCATTTTCAGACTCCTTTGCCTCCTGTGGCTCAAGTTAGATTCTGTCAACAAGAAGCAACAGAGAGAGAGAGAGAGAGAGAGACTGGAAAGCTGAAGTAAAGACGGTTATTTCGTTTGTTTGTTGTGTCACCACAGCAGTGGCAATTCATCCCAGCAACGGTAGTTGGCTCTACACACCAGTAAGTTTCAACACTCACACAATCAACCTCCAAAATCTGAGCAGAGCTAGATGTACCTGCTCCTCAAAGGGCTAAGATCCAATTCTGTGGGGTCTCTCGTCCAAAGTCTTAGGTTATGCTAACTTGTTTCACTCAGTCTCAAGGATGGCATCTGCTTCCTACACTTGTTTTATCTGGGTAGTCTCATTAGGATTTTTTAAATCAATTCTTCAAAACCTATGTCTTCAGTTCTCAATGTTAGACCTATAGCATAGGAATACCTAGTGTGATTTCTTTTTCCTAACTGAACCCAACTGATACAGCAATTGACAACATGAAGGAAGTTAGGAAACAAGAGTCTCAAAGGTAAAATCCTAGACTGATTTGGTTATGCCATTAGCCTTGAATGCTGTGCTAAGCAACTTGAAAATTTAAATGGGTACAGGCATATATCAGAGATACTGCAGGACTGGTTCTGGACCACTGGAATTTACTGAGTATTACAATAAAGTGAATCAAGTTAATTTTTTAGTTTCCCAGTGCATTTAAAAGTTATGTTTACACTGCACTTTAGTATATTAAGTGTATAATAGCATTTCGTATTTAAAACACTGAACAAGTCTTAATTAGGAAATACTTTTTTACTAAAAAATGATAATCATGGGGCACCAAGGTGGCTCAGTCAGTTAACTGGCTGCCTTCCACTCAGGTCACAATCTCAGGGTTCTGGGATCAAGCCCCATGTTGGGCTCCTGGCTCGCTGGGGAGTTTTCTTCTCTCTCTCCCTCTGCCCCAACCCTGCTTGTGCTCTCTCTCTCTCAAATAAATAAATAAAATATCTTAAAAATAAATAAATAAATAAAATATTTTAAAGAGCAAAATAAAATTTAAAAATGATAATCATCATTGATCTTTTCAGTGCAACGTAATGATTTTGTTGGAGGAAGTTCTTGCCTCAATGCTGATGGGTGCTGATGGATCAGTGTGGTGGGTTCTAAGGGCTGTGGTAATTTCTTAAAATAAGACAACAATGGGGATGCCCGGGTGGCTCAAAAGGTTAAAGGTCTGCCTTTGGTTCAGGTCATGATTCCAGGGGTCTAGTACTAAGTTCCACATCTGGCTACTTGCTCTGCAGGGAGCCTGCTTTTCCCTCTGCCTGCAGCTCCCCTTGCTTGTGCTCTCTCTCTCTCAGACAAATAAAATCTTTTAAAAAAAATAACACAACAATAAAGTTTGCTACATCTGTTGACTCTTGCTTTCAAACATTTCTGTGTAGCATGTCGATAGCATTTTATCCACAGTAGTATTTCCGTATTTCCTTCAAAACTGGTCAATTTTCTCAAAACCTGCTGAGTTCTCAAAATCAACTAAGTTTAAGTAATATCCTAAATCCTTTGTTGTCATTTTAACAGTCTTCATAGCATCTTCACCAGGAGCAGATTCCTTCTCAAGACCCAGTTTCTTTGCTTGCAATGATAACAAAACTGTGGGGTGAGACTTACCTTCTTTCTTCTTTCCTGTTGGAGAACTTTAAAGAAGTAAACAAGCTCAGGATTTTTAAATTCTCAGTTTAAGGCAGTACTAAGATAATTTTTAAATTTCTTACAGCTGTGGGACAGAAACTGCTTAAAATCAGATGCCAAATTTAATAGTGCAGGTTGAAGAACTACAATAGAAACTTGTTTCCCAGATCCACAGAGTCTCCTTTGTTAAAGTCAGGGCATCGGTTGGAAAGAGTAGGCCCCAGATCTATGAAATGAGAACATCTAGGTAGATGCAGATAAATATGACACTCATGAGCTTCAAAATCATTCTGAGTCTCTTCTGAGGAGACTTGCCTTCTCTTGCTTAAAACCCTATAACAACCCATCTGAACAGATTACCTTACAAGAAGATGCCCACCTCCTGTACCCCTTATTACTTCTACTGCTGTAACTTTCGTATAAAGATACAGGGAAGAAAAAGCAAAAACTGACAAGAAAGGAGATTATTTATGCCCCCAGGACAATTATAAGAGTTAGCTAATTTATTTTGACAAAAAACGGGACAATATACAAGAACAGAGTGTCAGACTAAGGAGGATGGAATATAACTAAATGTTGCCTAACAAGGTGATATGAGAACATTTACCAGAGGGTATGTATTTAATGTGAGACTGAGATGCCAAAAATTCCCTGGAATGCAAATTTAAAACAACAAAGATATTTATAAATATATCTTAAGGAAACAGCAATTTTGGAACGGTAAGTAGATGTATGATGTGCAACTACACATCTATCTCCGCTCTATTAATTCCTCTCAAGAAGTCCCAGAAAATACTCCTTTCACCAAAGGATTAAGAAATACATTAAATAAAGGAGCAACAACATCCTAGATGAGCTCAATGCTCCCACTAAAGTGGCTCTCTGCCTTCAGCAGGAATGATGGAGTCCCAGGGACAGAAATTGAGGGGTAGTATTTAACAGTCATAAACAAGGGGAATGCAATGACTCCAGAAAGAAGCAGGACAAAGAGGTAATCAGAAAGTCTGGCCACAAGGCTCTTTGTCAGTGGCTAACTAATTATAGTGTCTACAGGAATTAAATGATGAGTAGCCTATTAAAATATTATGTGATCCATGTAACTGGAAAATCTTCAAATCTGGGGGCCAGAACCTTGACTTGAGTCTACATGATGAGATCACAGCCTCTTAAAAGGAATACAGGTCCTTTGGAGAGAAGAAACAAAACAGAAAACCTGCAGCACTGCCACATGTAATAACCATGAATCTTTGGTCAAGCCCTCCCCAAATGGACCTGAGGTTACCAAGTCAGAGTGATTGTGTAAAATTTTTTAGAGCTAGACACTAACTCTGAACTGACACTAATTTTTGTGGACTAAAGCCCTCCAGAATTTTCTTTACCTTCTGACAATGTAATTGGTCCCATTTGTATACTTCAGTAGTCTGGGTCCCTTAGTGACAACAACGCAGAATCTCCGGGCTGACCTGTGAGAAACATGGAGTGAAAGAAAAAGAAACTTTTGTTGTTGTAAGTCAGTGAAAAAGGGGTGTTACTTGTAATCACAGCAAAGCATTGCCTTTACTGACTGATGATACATCATGCACAAGCTTCTTAGCATAACACACAAGATCCTGCAAGACCTTGCCCCTATCCACTCTCCCTATTCCCCTTCTGTCACTCTTTCCTTTAAAACTTGATGCTCTAATAACAGTTTCCTGTGAATACTCTGCTTCTCACAATTTGTTCCCTTTCTTTAACATATTTTCCTTGCTTATATGTCTTTTTTCTTATCTTCATTACTTTGGCTAGAACTCGGTTCAGTATAACTTTCTCCAGGAATCATTCTTTGATTTATTTTGGAGTATAGTTTGGCATCCTAGGAATAATTCTACTGAATATTGAAATTATTGTGTATTGAAATAATCTGTTTACATAATTTGTTCCCAACTAGACTACGATTGGCATGGCCAGGGAAGGATCTATTCATCTTAGTGCCTCCTGTATCTAATGTAGTACCTGGCACAAAAGAAATGTACAATAAACACACTTTAGCTTAAATCTACTTTCTGCATTCAATTTAGCCATCTTAGGGCTTCCAGATTTGAACTGTAAATCAAAGCATCTATGTCCAGTACTTTCCCTATGCTCCCTTAATTCTGACAGAGCAGTAAAAAATGTTAATTTCTCCTAGTTGTTTGAAGACTGTTTCATTTACTTTATAACTGTTTTTGTGATGGGATAAATCTATTTGTGTTATTTCTCTTCTTTTTCTTCCTGGAATCTTTCTAGCCCATTTCAAGATTAGGAAAAGGGTCTTTAACAGTGCAGCTGAGCTGAGGACATGGAAATAAAGGAGTCAGACATTCCTTTGAAAAAGTAACACACAAGAGACATGTTGGAAGAAAGTTAACCTTTAGATCCTGATAAACTGGATTTTCTTTTATATAAAACCCTGAGGAGAAATCCCAGCAAGGTCTTAACTTGTCAATCTTTCTATATCCCTGTTCTTCATCACAACTAGATAAAATTCAATGCATAGCAATTCCTCAAGAGCCTGAACTCTCAAAGGAGTAGCATGAAATGAAGGAGAGAGGGTAATCAAAAGTAAAATGTACAGAGGGGTGGGGGAAAGGAGAGAAAGTACAAAGGGAGGAGACTTCTCTAAGGACAGAGAAGGGCACTTATGGGTACCATGGATATTAAAAAATTGAGCTTCTGGGCCCATCAGAGCAAAGGGTCTTTAAGATGAGTTGAATAGAAGCCACTTCAAAATTTTCACCTTTTCATGATCAGAATGGATTGCAACATGCTTCCAAATTTAAAGTAAAGCAATGTTTCCATAATTTTTTGATTTCTTAAGTGTGTTTGAAAGCCTCACAGAAGAGCATTCAATCCCAGGATGAGCCATACTTCCTTCCCAGTCTATGGTTTAGAGTACTGGATTGCATTCACTCAGCAACTTTGATATTGTGGAATAGTCATGAGTAAAATAGACAAGCTTTCTGTCTCCAGTGACCTATAAACTAGCATTGGTCCATCCATCAAGTGATGTCAATAGAGTCAGGGGAGAAAGTTCATTCACAGATCCCAGGATCTCTATAGCACACCTCCTTAGGAACCTGAAGCTGCTGTCTTTAATTATCCAACCGTGCATGGGAGATATACAGAGATTTCTAGGGATGGAGAATATACATAGCAGATGCAATACCTAAGAAGTCTTCTCTTCACCCTTACTTCCTATTTTCAGAGGGACCTCATGAGACAAGGGCCAGGTTGACAAAATGTGGATTTCATAGAAAGTGCAATAGATGGCAATATACTCTAGTGGTTGAGATGCATGTGCACTTTTGAGTCATATAAACATGGGTTCAAATTCTAGTTTTTACAATTATAGGCTGTGGGATCTTAGGAGAAAGTCTTTATATCGCTAAGACTCAATTTCTGCATTAGCATACTAGAATAACAGTACCTACATTATAAGGTTATTATAAGGATTAAACAATAAACTGCATTAAAGCACATTAACAAATTGGCTCACAATAAGTATGTAGTAATATAAGCTAGAAGTAGTAACAGGAATAGTAGTATCATTCTTTCTTTTGGTATTGATTTGTATAATAAATATCTCATAAGTACCTTGATACTATGCTAGACAGAAGACAACATAACAATCAAGTTTTAACTGAAGTATCATACAGGAGACGGGATGCTTTCCTTTACCTGTCCCATCAGTTCAGATCTCTGTATTACCTGTTCCCATGAAGCAGAGGGTTTTGTTCATTTTGTTCATTTTGTTCCTAGTTATATGCACTGCAATTTCAATTAGTTATTTGTAAGAGTATTTGTTTTTTGTTTCTATCTTTTTATACTAGGCTTTGAATTTCAGTGGAGGCTATGTCTCTTCTTCAACACTGTGTCTATTTAGACTAACTTAGTACAATGCCTGGTACACTGTATCAGTTAAATGTTTATTACATACAGGAATAAAAGAAAGAATGAATTAATTGATTAAGAAAAATGGATGAAAGAGGAAGCGCAGGTGCTATGGAAACACATGGTCAACAAGGAAATTCAGAGAAAATGTCCCAAGGAACAAGGGGAGGAGTTATGCTCCAGTGCAGGGAATTTCCTGTAAGAAAGAAAGCAGATGGTAAAAAAACCTCGTCTCGGGGTGCCTGGGTGGCTCAGTGGGTTAAAGCCTCTGCCTTCAGCTCAAGTCATGATCCCATGGTTCTGGGATTGAGCCCCGAGTTGGGCTCTCTGCTCAGTGGGGAGCCTGCTTCCTCCTCTCTCTCTGCCTGCCTCTCTGCCTACTTGTGATCTTTGTCTGTCAAATAAATAAATAAAACCTTTAAAAAAAAACAAACTAAAAACCAAAAACCTCATCTCCTCCACCACTCCATGCTTCAGTAGCACCAGATTTTACTCCCTTCCACAAAATATATAATGTTTATTAATAACTCCACATATTTTGGGGGAGTAAAAAATGCTCTTCTTCCATGTCTCCATTCGTCAAAAATTCAATGTCAGTCAATCCAAGATCAAATACCATCTCCGCTATAAAATACTCCCGAATTCTCCTCAGCTCAAATGAATTGTTTTCTCATTTCTATTCTATAGTATTTCCTACTGCATCCACTGACTAAAGGGTTTAAGGTATGTGTGCTTAACTGCAGGTGTTTGTCTCCATCTAGATTAGGATGTCCTTGGAGGCAGGACTTAACTTATTTCACTTTGTATCCCCAAAATACTTGCAGAAAAAATATATTTAATACTTGTTTATCAAATTGAATTCAAACAAAATCCAAGAACTACCACAGCAGGAGTGATAAATTATCTTTTATTCAGTTTTTAACATCAAGCTCACTTCCAAAGCTCTTTACCTTTCTCTTTGCCTTTTCCAACTGCAGCTCACAGTGCTAACACCTACTTTACTGACCTTGCAAGGATCTATAAAGTAATATTACCTGGCATTTTTAAGATTAGAACATAAAAGATGTTCCTTTTTGTTTGCAGAAATTGCACTACCTTCTTCTTTATATTGTTAGCTTCAGTAGGAGATGCGTTAATATAGAATCTACCTCTTTGATTCTCTCCATCCCTCCAGACTCTTCCCTTCCTTATTTCAATCTCTCACCGAAAAATAGAGATCCTCTCTTGAATTTGTAAGTACACCAAAGTGAAAATCTATATTGTTGTTAAATAATACATTAAATTCTTAATAAATATAAGAAGTATTAAATAATCCAAATAAAAGTAATTTAACAGAGCTAGGAAAATCATCAGGTTTTCTGATTTTCTGAGGCTATTTTATCACTTTTAACTTAAAAACCAGTGGTAACAATAAGGAGTTTGCATTTGAAAACTGAGACTAGACTGAAAGTAAAGTTACCCCAAGAACCAAGTAGCAGGTGGGGATCATCTGAGCAGAAGCAATGGTGCATGTGCAAGCCCTGGGGCTGGGGAAGAACATGGCGTCCTCAAAGAACTTTAAGAAAGGCAGGTGTCTACCGTTGTGAACCAGGATGTGAGTAAAGCAAGATGAAGTCTTCGAGGTAAGTAGGGGTCAGATCATTCAGAGCTTTGCAAGCCCAGTAAAGGATTTTATTTTCATTTCAAGTGATAAGGATTTCTTTGAGTTTGTATTTCTAAAACATCACAGTGGCTCTTACGTGGAGAATGAACTGCTAGGGAATTTGTCTTAGAAATAAGATAAATAAAAATAGATTCATTCTTTTGTCCAAAAAATACTTAGAAAGCAATCAAAAGCCATCTTTTGAGAGAACATTTTCAAGGATAGATCATATGTTGTGCCATCCTTAACAAACCTAAGAAAATAGAAATAATCTCTATTATCTTTTCCAACTATAATGGTATGAAATGAGAAATCAGTAATAAGAGGAAAACTGAAAATTTACCCATATGTGGCAACTATATAACACACTCCTGAACAATCAAGGGATCAAAGAAAAAATAAAAAATCAGAAAGTGGGGCACCTGGCTTAGTCAGAAGAACATACAACTCTTGATCTCAGGGTCATGAGTTTGAGTCCCATTCTGGGTACAGAGATTAACTGAAAATAAATAAGTAAATGAGCTTAAAAAATCAGTAGGTATCTTGAGGCAAATGAAAATGAAAATACAACATACCAAAACTTATAAGATGCCACAAAAACATTTCTAAGAAGGAATTTTATAGCACTAAAAGCCTACATAAAGAAAAAGGAAAGGTCTCAAATAACCCAACTTTACATCTCAAAGAATCAGAAAGAAAACTAAAACAAAAACAAAAAAAACTAAACTAAAACCAAAGGCAGCAGAAGGAATAACAAATATTAGAGCAGAAATAAGTGATTTATAGACCAAAAAAATGAAAATATCATAAAACTGAGTTAGTTTTTTGAAAAGATAAACAAAATTGACAAAACTTCAGCTAGACTAACCAAGAAAAAAAGAGTCCTCAAAAAAATTATTAATGAAAGAGAAGTTATTACAACTGACAAAAGAGAAATACACAGAATAATAATATAAATAACTCTGTTCCAATTAAATGTATCACTTCAAAATGGAAAAAACAAAAACACACCAAAAATCAAAAAATAACAATAACAAACAAACAAAAACCAGCAACAAGTTTGATAACCAGGAATAAATTCCTACAGACAAACACCATGCGAAGACTGAAGTATGCAGAAATAAAATGTCTGAACAGCTGATAACAAGTAAGGAGATTGAAGCAGTAATCAAAAACCTCCCAAAAAAGAATACACCTCCTCAAGACCAGATGGTTTCATTGGTGATTCTACCAAGCATTTAAAGAAAAATTAATGCGGATCCTTCTCAAACTCTTCCAAAAAATGAAGAGGAGGGAATACTACCACTCATTTTATGAGGCCAGTGTTACCCTGATATGAAAGCCAGATACATCACAAGAAGTGAAAATATAGGCATATATCCCTAATAAATATAGATGCAAAAATTCTCAATAAAATTCTAGCATAGTGAATTCAACAGCACATTAAAAGGATCAAACAAAAATAAAATGGGATTTATTTCTTGAATGCAAAAATGGTTCACGATCCACAAATCAATAAATATGACCTATCATATTAATAGAATGAAGGATAAAAAGTACACGATTCTCTCAATAGATATATAAAAAGCATATGACAGAATTTAACACCCTTCTATCATAAAAACTCTCAACAAATTGGGTACAAAAAGAATGGACCTCAACACAATATAAGGCATATGTGACAAACCCACAGTTAATATACTCAGTAATGAAAAACCAAAAGCTTTTCCTCTAAGATCAGGAACAAAAATGTTCACATGCACCACTCTTACTCAAAATAGTTCTAGAAGTCCTAAGCAGCACGTTAAGCCAAGAAAGAGAAAGAAAAGGCATCCATATCAGTAAGAAGGAAATAAAATGTCTCTTTTGTAGATGATACTCCACCAAAAAACTGTTTGAAATAATCAACAAATTCAGTAAAGTTGACAGATTAAAATCCGCTTGCAAAAATCATTTGCATTTCTATATGTTAAAAACAAAATATCTAAAAGAAAAATAAAACAATCCCATTTAAGATAGCATCAAAACCAATAAAATACTTAGGAATAAATTTGACTAAGGAGGTGAAAGATCTATACTCTGATAATTGTAAGACACTGATGAGAGAAATTGAAGGAGACACAAATAAATGGTAAGATATCCCATGCTGGTGGATCTGAAAATTACTATTGTTAAAATGTCTAAACTACCCAAAACCATCTATAGAGTCAATGCAATTCCTACCAAAATTTCAGTAGAAGTTTTTTCACAAAAATAGAAAAAGCAATCCTAAAATGTGTATGAACTATACAAGACTCCAAAGAGCCAAAGGAACATTGGGGGGGGGGGGGGGGAAACCTGGAAGAATCACACTTCCTGATTTCAATCTGTATTACAAAGCTATAGTAACCAAAACAGTATGGTACTGGCATTAAAACAGACACACAGACCAATAGAACAGAATTGAGGGCCCAGAAATCAGCCTATGTGTATGATCAATTAATATTTGGCAGGAAGCTAAGAATAATCAATGGGGAAAGGTAGTTTCTTCAATAAATGGTTTTGGGAAAACATGAGAAATAATGAAATCAGATCCGTACACAAAAATTAAACCAAAATAGATTAAAGACTTAAATGTAGAAGACCTGAAACTATAAAAATGCTAGAAGAAAAGAGGAGAATAATTTCTTGGCATGGTTACTTTCACTGATTTCTTAGACATGACACCAAAAACATAAGTGACAGAAGGAAAAATAAACAAGTGGGACTACATCAAATTAAAAAGCTCTGCACAGACAAAGAAACAATCAACAAAATGAAAAGGCAATCTATGAATAGAAGTAAGTATTTTCAAACCATGTATCAGATAAGGGGTTAATATGCAACATTTATATAAAAAAAGAACTCATACAACTCAATAGCAAAAGCACAAATACTCTGATTTAACAATAGGCACAGGACCGAATAGATATTTTTTTAAAGACATACAGATGGTCAATAGGCACATGAAAAGATGCTCAACATCACTAATCACTAGGGAAATACAAACCAATTAGGAAACAGATCTGCACATATATGGACACGATGGGCTTCTAATACAGTTGCAAAGAGAATTCAGTTAAAAAAGGAGTCTTTTTGACAAATTGTGCTGGAACAACTGAACAACCATACGGAAAAAGAAATTAACCTCAACCTACACCTCTCATCTTGTTCAGTAATTAGCTAAAATAGACTACAGATCCAATGTAACCATAAAACTAGAAAACAATAGAAGAAAAATTTTCTTGATCTTGGTTTAAACAAATAATTTGTAGGTTTGACATGAGAAGCAAAATGATAAAAAAAGACAAATTGGGGGGCACCTGGGTGGCTCAGTGGGTTAAAGCCTCTGCCTTTGGCTCAGGTCATGATCCCAGGGTTCTGGGATCGAGTCCCGCATCGGGCTCTCTGCTCAGCTGGGAGCCTGCTTCCTTCTCTCTCTCTCTGCCTGCCTCTCTGCCTGCTTGTGATCTCTCTCTGTCATTAAATAAATAAAATCTTTTAAAAAAAAAGACAGATTGGGCTTTATTAAAATTAAAAACTTTTTCTCTGAAAAAGACAGTGTTAAGAGAGTGAAAGAATAAGCTAAAAATTCAGAGAAAATATTCACAAAACACATATCTGAGAGGAATTGTATATAAAATTAATTAAAATTTCTCAAATTTCAGTAGTAAGAAAGCAAACAGCATAATATAAAATGGACCAAAGATATGAACAGACACTGAACCAAAGAAAATATATGGATGGCAAATAAGTTCATCTTTCCGTGAAAGTGACTAACATCATTAGTCACTGGCAAAATGTCAATCATTAGCAGTGAGATATCACTATACACTTACTACCATGTCTACAAAGGAACAGGAAGGTAGAGGAGGAGGACAAGAAGAAAGAGAAAAATAGGAAACAGGAAAAGAAACTGATAATCCCAAGAGCTGGCAAGAAAACAGAGCAACTGAAAATCTCACACATTGCTGGTAGCAATGCAAAATGATACAGTAACTAGAAAACAGAGAGAGAGAGTGAATTTTATTATTTATAAATTTTAAAACTTAAAAAATAAACAAGTTAATAAGCCTAGGAAGATGTGGAGTCAAAAGAGAGTTATTTTAAATTGGATATATATCTTCATTT
The DNA here is from genome assembly GCF_022355385.1 of Mustela nigripes. Taxonomy (NCBI): domain Eukaryota; kingdom Metazoa; phylum Chordata; class Mammalia; order Carnivora; family Mustelidae; genus Mustela; species Mustela nigripes. Next base: position 68,611,683 of record NC_081568.1, on the reverse strand, counting down.
TTATAGACAGATAAGAATGATCCACTTGGGAAGAAAAACTTATTACTGAGAGACAACACAAAGATTCCTAAATTTCTTCATATAGGTTAAAAAAAAAAAAAGAAAAAGAAAAAAGGAAGCTTGTCAGAACAGGGATGTTGGCATTTGCTAAGAACATAAATTGTTATTTAGAGTAAATAGGAGAGAAAACAGAATATATGGGGACAAATACAAGTAGGTAAGTAGCTATAGTGGGTGTTTTAAGTTTTCTTCTGATTGTTTTTATTTCTCTCAGTGAAATAAAAAGCTGAGAGTGAGCTGAAGGAAGAAGCATTATATGAAATTATCATATGGGAGAATGAACCTATAATATGAACACATCATGTGGGAGAATGAACAGACAAGGGGAATATAGTATAGTTAATTCAAGAATTATTTAGTGACTTGGGCGCCTGGGTGGCTCAGTGGGTTAAGCCGCTGCCTTCGGCTCAGGTCATGATCTCAGGTTCCTGGGATCGAGTCCCGCATCGGGCTCTCTGCTCGGCAGGGGGCCTGCTTCCCTCTCTCTCTATCTGACTGCCTCTGTCTACTTGTGTTCTCCGTCTGTCAAATAAATAAATAAAATCTTTAAAAAAAAAAAAAAAAGAATTATTTAGTGACTCAATAATGGTACAAACCTCTGGAAACTAATTCTCATCTAGGAGAAATATGTAGTTTGAGTCTTAAAAAGGGAACCTCTAAAATAAAGTAGTGTTAAGTGGGACCAAAACCTGTATTCATGATAATTAGCTCTAGATAAAAAGGAACTTCTGCCATCAAAAACCACAGAAATAATCATCCAAGATAAGAAATGCCCAGATATAGTCTTACATAAATGTTTAAAAACATATAAGTTATAAACAAATATCAGCAACCTTAAGGAACCTCAAACTGATTATTTATTTCTGAAATGCAGAGACTATAAAACATGACACACAGATTTGTAAATGAAAATGTGTTACAGGCAAAGCAATTATTTGTAGGCCCTTATTTAAAACCCAGTCAGCAGGGAGTCTACTCCCCGCCCCCCACCCCACTCTCTGCCTATTTGTGATCTCTCTCTCAGTCAAATAAATACATAAATTCTTTAAACAACAACAACAACAACAAAAATCCAGTCACATTCAGACAGGCTTCAGCGTGTCTGTAATTTGGCTCTTTTAATTTCAGAGGTAAGAAAAAGCTAAGGAGGGTACACAGAACTAATTACTACAGGTATATCTGGTACATAATAAAACTTAAAATTATCAGGAATATACTGGACATGGTAGCAAAAAGTCATGCATCATCATTATTTCAAGGACATTCCACTTACAGTCCACAGAGGAAGAAAGAGAATTAACTGCCAAGCAGCAGCCACCTTCAGAAGCAAACTGTTCTTATTATACCTAAAAATTATGCCCAAAGCAAAAGATTTAAAGGAGAGATTTGAAAGATGTGAAATGGGGCTCATCATATGGTTAGGGGAAGATAGCCAAAGTGTCTTAGGAAAGCATCCAAACTTATCATTGCCAAATTGTCCTTATAAATTATAAAATCACATAAGGAAATGCAGCTTATCTACTTCCATAAAGCATTACTACTAAATGAATAAATGATCTATGGAAGCCATGCTCTGAAAATCACATTAGAATAATTTAGAAAATGACAGCAGAGTGATTACCCTGCCCAGGTTAATTGTCTTTTCCTATCTACAGAAAAGTCAACTGATTAAATACAAAAAAAGAAAAACATGCACTCCCCTCTAAAAGCATCTGCTTTCAGGCAGGCAGCTAACAGTGGGAAAATGTAACTTTTAATGTTATCACCACAGAACACTACAGGGTTTTTCATACCTTTTAAATTTGAAATCATCAATGAAATCAAGCAGTCTGCCAATCAATTCATTCTCAGTATCACTTTTTATATAGTTCCTTATTTATTTTGCTTCTCATGGTGATCAATATGGCCTCATATTACGAGTTCCTCTGCACTCAACTTGGTAGGCAGTGCTGATAATCTGTTTTAAGAAACAGGTGACACTGAGTAATGTATAGAAGTGTTGAATCACTCGCTATGTTGTGCATTGGAAACTAATATAACATTGTATGTTAATTACATTGGAATTAAAATAAAACAACAAAAATAAAACGAGTGTGCCTGGGTGGCTCAGTGGGCTAAGCCTCTGCCTTCGACTTGGGTCATGATCTCAGGGTCCTGGGATGGAGCCCCACATCAGGCTCTCTGCTCAGCAGGGAGCCTGCTTACCCCCCCCCCCACTCTCTGCCTGCCTCTCTGCCAACTTATGATCTCTGTCTGTCAAATAAATAAATAAAATCTTAAAAAAAAAAAAAAAGAAAGAGGGGGACACTGCTGTAACCCTCTAAGTAATATAAACTCCTACACAGTGACTTATTTGGCAGGGCACTATGTGACTAAAAGCCAAGCATTTAATGGCAACAAACAAGGAGGAATGTCAGGCAAGGACATAAAGTGATAAAGGCATTCCATGCTAAATAATAGAGAACATCCTGCAATTGTTTCTTTGGTTTCACTGATGAATAAAACTGATGGTAAAGTTCTTGTACTGAATGATATGCTATTGGGATTCCTTTTTCTATGGCTGGGGGTTGGAGGGAAGCAGTGAATTAGGCTCATTCTTACTCTGTAATTAACAAAAACAACAGCCCTCTTTAAAATTATTTTTCCCTGATTTCAAAGCCTTCTGTTTTAATTGATGTTCACTGGCTACTGCCTCAGCAATTAACGGACCATATTTATCTATTTTTTTCCTTATCTGACTTAAAATGCTTTACTACCAGCAGCTCAAAGCCTACAATAGACACACACACACACACACACACACACACACACACACACACACACTCAGCTACCTAAAAGCATGCTTGAACATTCAGAAACTACTTATTAACTAAACCAATTTGACTGATTTAAAGACCAGATTTTTCAACTTTTTTTTCCTTTCACTTTGCATTTTTAAAACTTTATGGCAAAGAGGATTTTCGGGTTAGTAGATTTATTCTTTTGAGAGAAGTGAATGCTGTAAAAGCCTTTCCCCCTCCAGCACTGTGTTGTTTCTTCACATAACAAATTTTTAACTGGTATTGAATTTATTCCTACAAAAACTCTGACTGAAAAATGTCAAGAGGTTCATTGGCACAGACCAGTGACATAGGGAGAATTACTTACAGTCAACAATAGCTAAAGATTGCCTCTTAGGACCAGAGCCAGAGTCTTATCTTATGAGATACAAATGTGTGTTTTTTAAAAGTATAATTGACAAAAACATGGATAATTAATAAAAACTAATAGATTAAAAAAAATCCCAAATTTAAAATTTAGGCTTTATTCCCAATAGTAATTTATATTATTTGAACACACATTTTTCCCTATAGACACAATGTTAAAGGTGGTGCTTAAGATGTAAAGTTTAGCTGATAAAATTATTTCAACACATAATATGAACATTCAAGTAGTGTTACCACTTTATTTAAACTTATGGTATTAGCTAGGACAATTGCAGTTGCAGCTGGCAGTTGCAGAAATGAACATGAGCTCTTACAAGTGCAGAAGTAAGATTTATTAGAAGGATGGAGGGATGTTTTATGCAACCCCAAGACAAGGGGGAATAGCTGAGTTCTATAAAGAACTGGAGAGGTACCTTGGTTTTCTCTCCAACTCCAGTCCCAACTTATCTTAGTAAATCTGCTTTATTTTTTCCTCTTTCTCCACAGATGGTTTTGTACAGAACAAGCTGCTGTGTGCCACAGACAGGAGAGGGCCAAAATCAGAAACACAGCAGGCTGGAGGTATGGTTTTTAACCCTCTTCTGAGAGAGAACAAAACTCACCGCTGATTATAGATTCAAAGCAGGTAGCACTGAGAGAAGGTATGGAAATAGTAGATGGGATTAAAAGAAAATTGTAAGGAGTATAGACACACTTGGGGGAAGGAAATTGGGGATGACAAAAGCAATAGAGGTAATAATAGGTAAGGAAAGAAGAGGGTGTACATAGGACTCTCCTAACTCATCTAAAACAGGGACTTGACCTAAATTTAGATAGGATGGACATTATTTACTAGGCAGAAGTATGCCACGAGAAATTCCTGGTCATGATTCAAGAGTCTAGGTTTCTTGGGCAATCTATACCCTAGATACATGAGCTCCTTGTGGGTTTTGTTTCCTCACATGGAGCTTTGCAATATAACTTCTAAAGAATCTTCTAGTTGCTACTGATTTTTATTCAGTAAATAAATAAAAGTACAAAACTAAAGATCATATTTTTGTCCTGAAAATCAATCCAGTTACCATTATAGATGCTCTGAAGACTTTGAAATGAAGTCTAGAAGAAGAAAATCTCTAAACCTCATCAGGAAATACACTGAGCCAAATAGAAAACAAAACTTTATCCTGATTAAAAACTTGTAAAGAATTCACACCAGAAGTGTCACATGACTTTCTAGTTAATGAACCTCAAAACAAATATAATGAAGCTGGAGAATGTCCAAAGACACAAAATTAAAATAATAAAAGATACCAGTTTGAACACAGACTAAAATAATTAAGACTCTCTTTTATAAAAAGACTAAGATTAAAGAGTCATGGAGATAAATATCTTCAGAAACATGGATAAAATAAGCATGGATTTCTTCAGTTTGTCCAAAATATCAGAACTAGGTACTCTCTTAAAACTTAAAAGATAGTGGCCCAGTGTAAAAAGTATCTCCACTTAATCAGATGATATAAATTCAGAAGAATGTGAATTTAAAGTTAACAAAACAAAGAAGACTGTGCTGGGTTGCAGTTCCAGGAAAATTCTTTGAATTCACTTTTTTAAAAACAAAATTCTATTAATGAAAGAAGAAAACAGTGGGAGGTGTCTCTCAGCACCATGAAAACAAACTGTTATCTTTCATAGTCATTGAACAAAATACACCTTTCAGAAATGCTAACTAAATTCCACATATGAGTAAGATCATGCAATAATTGCCTTTGTCTTCCTGATTTAAGAAACAAAATGTAAAACAAAACAAAATCAGAAAGGGAGACAAACTATAAGAGACTTTTAACCACAGGAAACAAACTGAAGGTTGTTGGAGGGGCAGGATGGAGGGGGAATGAGGTAACTGGGTAACGGGCATTAAGGAGGGCCCATGAAGTAATTAGTACGGATATTATATAAGACTGATGAATCGTTGACCTCTACCTCTTAAGCCAATAATATATGTTATTTAATTGAATTTAAATTAAAAAAGTAAAGAAAAGCGCACTAATGTTGAACCATCACTAATTTTCCAACAGTTCTTTTATGACATGTGGATATGCATTGGCACAGCACAAGGTGCTCTCAGAGAAGCCATGGATACTTTATTTATTTATTTTTAAGATTTTATTTATTTATTTGACAGACAGAGATCACAAGTAGGTAGAGAGGCAGGCAGAGAGAGAGAGAGGAGGAAGCAGGATCCCCATGGAGCAGAGAACCCGATGTGGGGCTTGGGATCATGACCGGAGCCGAAGGCAGAGGCTTTAAAACCACTGAGCCACCCAGGCGCCCCAGCCATGGATACTTTAAATACCAATCACCAACACAGCCAGAAAATTGGTAGAACTGTATAATTTTACAGGCTCATCAGTAACTTTGTCATGTACTTCAGTAAACAGGGGAGTGACTTCCAGATCTAAATTAAGGGCTGAGTGTTAGAGTCCAGAAAATGTGTTTTTGTTAAAAATCAATATAACTATATCCAGCTAGGCTATCATTGAAAATAGAAGGAGAGATTAAAAGCTTCCAGGACAAACAACAACTGAAAGAATTTGCAAATACCCAACCAGCTCTACAGGAAATCTTGAAAGGGGTCCTCTAAGCAAAGAGAGAGCCTACAAGTGGTAGATCAGAAAGGAACAGAGACCATATACAGTAACAGTCACCTTACAGGCAATACAATGGCACTAAATTCATATCTCTCAATAGTTACCCTGAATGTGAATGGGCTAAATGCCCCTGTCAAAAGACACAGGGTATCAGAATGGATAAAAAAACAAAACCCATCTATATGTTGCCTCCAAGAAACACATTTTAAGCCCGAAGACACCTCCAGATTTAAAGTGAGGGGGTGGAAAAGAATTTACCATGCTAATGGACATCAGAAGAAAGCAGGAGTGGCAATCCTTATATCAGATCAATTAGATTTTAAGCCAAAGACTATAATAAGAGATGAGGAAGGACACTATATCATACTCAAAGGGTCTGTCCAACAAGAAGATTTAACAATTTTAAATATCTATGCCCCCAATGTGGGAGCAGCCAACTATATAAACCAATTAATAACAAAATCAAAGAAACACATCAACAATAATACAATGATAGTAGGGGACTTTAACACTCCCCTCACTGAAATGGACAGGTCATCCAAGCAAAAGATCAGCAAGGATATAAAGGCCTTAAATGACACACTGGACCAGATGGACATCACAGATATATTCAGAATATTTCATCCCAAAGCAACAGAATACACATTCTTCTCTAGTGCACATGGAACATTCTCCAGAATAGATCACATCCTCGGTCCTAAATCAGGACTCAACCGGTATCAAAAGATTGGGATCATTCCCTGCATATTTTCAGACCACAATGCTCTAAAGCTAGAACTCAACCACAAAAGGAAGTTTGGAAAGAACCCAAATACATGGAGACTAAACAGTATCCTTCTAAAGAATGAATGGGTCAACCGGGAAATTAAAGAAGAATTGAAAAAAATCATGGAAACAAATGATAATGAAAACACAACGGTTCAAAATCTGTGGGACACAACAAAGGCAGTCCTGAGAGGAAAATATATAGCGGTACAAGCCTTTCTCAAGAGACAAGAAAGGTCTCAGGTACACAACCTAACCCTACACCTAAAGGAGCTGGAGAAAGAACAAGAAAGAAACCCTAAGCCCAGCAGGAGAAGAGAAATCATAAAGATCAGAGCAGAAATCAATGAAATAGAAACCAAAAAAACAATAGAACAAATCAACGAAACTAGGAGCTGGTTCTTTGAAAGAATTAATAAAATTGATAAACCCCTGGCCCGACTTATCAAAAAGAAAAGAGAAAGGACCCAAATAAATAAAATCATGAATGAAAGAGGAGAGATCACAACTAACACCAAAGAAATACAAACTATTATAAGAACATACTATGAGCAACTCTACGGCAATAAATTTGACAATCTGGCAGAAATGGATGCATTCCTAGAAACATATAAACTACCACAACTGAGCCAGGAAGAAATAGAAAGCCTGAACAGACCCATAACCAGTAAGGAGATTGAAACAGTCATTAAAAATCTCCAAACAAACAAAAGCCCAGGGCCAGACGGCTTCCCGGGGGAATTCTACCAAACATTTAAAGAAGAACTAATTCCTATTCTCCTGAAACTGTTCCAAAAAATAGAAATGGAAGGAAAACTTCCAAACTCATTTTATGAGGCCAGCATCACCTTGATCCCAAAACCAGACAAGGATCCCACCAAAAAAGAGAGCTATAGACCGATATCCTTGATGAACACAGATGCGAAAATACTCAACAAAATACTAGCCAATAGGATTCAACAGTACATTAAAAAGATTATTCACCACGACCAAGTGGGATTTATTCCAGGGCTGCAAGGTTGGTTCAACATCCGCAAATCAGTCAATGTGATACAACACATCAATAAAAGTAAGAACAAGAACCATATGATACTCTCAATAGATGCTGAAAAAGCATTTGACAAAGTACAACATCCCTTCCTGATCAAAACTCTTCAAAGTGTAGGGATAGAGGGCACATACCTCAATATCATCAAAGCCATCTATGAAAAACCCACCGCAAATATCATTCTCAATGGAGAAAAACTGAAAGCTTTTCCGCTAAGGTCAGGAACACGGCAGGGATGTCCATTATCACCACTGCTATTCAACATCGTACTAGAGGTCCTAGCCTCAGCAATCAGACAACAAAAGGAAATTAAAGGCATCCAAATCGGCAAAGAAGAAGTCAAATTATCACTCTTCGCAGATGATATGATACTATATGTGGAAAACCCAAAAGACTGTACTCCAAAACTGCTAGAACTTATACAGGAATTCAGTAAAGTGTCAGGATATAAAATCAATGCACAGAAATCAGTTGCATTTCTCTACACCAACAGCAAGACAGAAGAAAGAGATATTAAGGAGTCAATCCCATTTACAATTGCATCCAAAACCATAAGATACCTAGGAATAAACCTAACCAAAGAGACACAGAATCTATACTCAGAAAACTATAAAGTACTCATGAGAGAAATTGAGGAAGACACAAAGAAATGGAAAAATGTTCCATGCTCCTGGATTGGAAGAATAAATATTGTGAAAATGTCTATGCTACCTAAAGCAATCTACACATTTAATGCAATTCCTATCAAAGTACCATCCATCTTTTTCAAAGAAATGGAACAAATAATTCTAAAATTTATATGGAACCAGAAAAGACCTCGAATAGCCAAAGGGATATTGAAAAAGAAAGCCAACGTTGGTGGCATCACAATTCCGGACTTCAAGCTCTATTACAAAGCTGTCATCATCAAGACAGCATGGTACTGGCACAAAAACAGACACATAGATCAATGGAACAGAATAGAGAGCCCAGAAATAGACCCTCAAATCTATGGTCAACTAATCTTCGACAAAGCAGGAAAGAATGTCCAATGGAAAAAAGACAGCCTTTTCAATAAATGGTGCTGGGAAAATTGGACAGCCACATGCAGAAAAATGAAATTGGACCATTTCCTTACACCACACACAAAAATAGACTCAAAATGGATGAAGGACCTCAATGTACGAAAGGAATCCATCAAAATCCTTGAGGAGAACACGGGCAGCAACCTCTTCGACCTCTGCCGCAGCAACATCTTCCTAGGAACAACGCAAAAGGCAAGGGAAGCAAGGGAAAAAATGAACTACTGGGATTTCATCAAGATCAAAAGCTTTTGCACAGCAAAGGAAACAGTTAACAAAATCAAAAGACAACTGACAGAATGGGAGAAGATATTTGCAAACGACATATCAGATAAAGGACTAGTGTCCAGAATCTATAAAGAACTTAGCAAACTCAACACCCAAAGAACAAATAATCCAATCAAGAAATGGGCAGAAGACATGAACAGACATTTCTGCAAAGAAGACATCCAGATGGCCAACAGACACATGAAAAAGTGCTCCATATCACTCGGCATCAGGGAAATACAAATCAAAACCACAATGAGATATCACCTCACACCAGTCAGAATGGCTAAAATCAACAAGTCAGGAAATGACAGATGCTGGCGAGGATGCGGAGAAAGGGGAACCCTCCTACACTGTTGGTGGGAATGCAAGCTGGTGCAGCCACTCTGGAAAACAGCATGGAGGTTCCTCAAAATGTTGAAAATAGAACTGCCCTATGACCCAGCAATTGCACTATTGGGTATTTACCCTAAAGATACAAATGTAGTGATCCAAAGGGACACATGCACCCGAATGTTTATAGCAGCAATGTCCACAATAGCCAAAGTATGGAAAGAACCTAGATGTCCATCAACAGATGAATGGATCAAGAAGATGTGGTATATATACACAATGGAATACTATGCAGCCATCAAAAGAAATGAAATCTTGCCATTTGCAACAACATGGATGGAACTAGAGCGTATCATGCTTAGCGAAATAAGTCAAGCAGAGAAAGACAACTATCATATGATCTCCCTGATATGAGGAAGTGGTGATGCAACATGGAGGCTTAAATGGGTAGAAGAATAAATGAAACAAGATGGGATTGGGAGGGAGACAAACCATAAGTGACTCTTAATCTCACAAAACAAACTGAGGGTTGCCGGGGGGAGGGGGTTTGGGAGAAGGGGGTGGGATTATGGACATTGGGGAGGGTATGTGATTTGGTGAGTGCTGTGAAGTGTGTAAACCTGGTGATTCACAGACCTGTACCCCTGGGGATAAAAATATATGTTTATAAAAATAAAAAATTTAAATAAAAAAAAAATCAATATAACTATAAAAAATAAATAAATAAATAAATTTTTGAACTTCGGTTTAATGAAAGACTGAACACATTTCATTTCCACTGCTCTGTCCTGAAATTCACTAAAACGATAGTGAAAAGATTTAGAGAGGAGCACAAGAATAAAATGAATCTAAGAAAGGGTGACTATGACCTAGTTTTAGAAGTCAGAAAAAATATTAGAGAGCAAGAAAAACCCCAAATGGGAGAAACCAGAAGCTAGCTATTTGGGGCCTCAAAATCCAAGAAATTCTCAGAAATTAAGAGGCATCCTAGAAGGGTGACTGGATTTGATACAGAGGACTGTTAGAGAATTTATCGAAAGAAGCTGTTAAAAACATGGATTCTGGGGGCGCCTGGGTGGCTCAGTGGACTAAGCCGCTGCCTTCGGCTCAGGTCATGATCTCAAGGTCCTGGAATCGAGTCCCACATCAGGCTCTCTGCTCAGCGGGGAGACTGCTTCCCTTCCTCTCTCTCTGTCTGCCTCTCTGCATACCTGTACTCTCTGTCTGTCAAATAAATAAATAAAATATTTTAAAAAAACAACAACATCATGGATTCTGTCCTCCATCCACACAGTGGACTTGGAGAGATTAAATCAGGAAGACTATAAGAGGATCCCAGGCAAATTGAAAAACAGAAGGATTAAGTGAAAGTCTACACAATGAACAATGAGATATATGGCCATTCTCCTATTTGTCTTCAAGAACACCAGCAGACAGAGATTAAAGTGTCTATCTCAGAAATCAATGATCAGCATATCTGGTGATGACGTACAATAATCATCAAAATTGTATTCCAGAAAGAGCCAAGCCAAAGAACATTTCAGGGAAGAACATCAACAGCAGCCTCGGTCTGCCTCCCACCCCCAACCCCAACACACAAACTGATACAGATCTCCCTATCATCTTTCTAGGGCCTCACTCTTAAATGTGAACAGGTAGGTAAGAAGCATCAAACACTTCAGGAAAGCCTCTTATATGAAGTAAAGGTCAAGAAAGAGATATCATAACAGGAGCCAGATATTTTAAATATTTTCTTTAAAAAGGGAAAAGAAAATACTACATTTATTTAAAAAAATGGCAAAATCTTAAGGAATACTAAAAAATCAAGAAAGAGGTCTTGGAAATTAAAAATCAGATAGAGGAAATGACAAGCTTAAGAAGAGTTAGACGATATGGTTAAGGAAATCTCTACAAAGCAGAGCAAAGTTGGAAACAGAAAACAGGAGATAAAACAAGAAAACTTTGAAGGTCAGTTCAGAATGTCCACCAGCCAAGGAGCAGAAGTTCCAGAAAGAGACAACAGAGAACAGAGTGGGAAGGAAATTATCAAATAAATGATTCAGAAAATGGTCCAGAATTGAGTAAGTTTATTACAAAGCCTTAATATCATAGACAGAAGAAGACCTATACTAAAGCAAAGCACATCACCAGGAAATATCTCAAGAGTGGGGACAAAAAGAGTAAGTCAAAAGCTTTCTAAGAGAAAAATGAGTAAAACAGGGCAAAAGGATCAGGCCTCATAATGACATTAAACTTCTCACTGGAAGATGCCCTATAGTAGCAAAACACCTTCAAAATCCTGAGGGAAAATTATTTCCGTCCTAAAGAACTCTTAGATAAATATAAAGGTACTTTTGGCTATATGAGGCATTGAGAAATTCTATCTTGCATGTAATGTTTTCAAGATGCTAGAGTAAGTGCCCTACCAAAATTAGAGTAACCTAACATATAGTTTCCTATTCCTGCTATAATTAAATACCACAACTTCATGGTTTAAAATGATACAAATTTATTATCTTACAGTTCTGAAGTCACAAGTACTAAAATCAAGGTGTAGGCAGAGTTATGTTTCTGAAGGAGGCTTTAGGAAAACTGCTGCATCGCCTTTTTCAGCTTTGAGATGCTGCCTACCATCCTTGGCTCATGGTCCCTTCCTCTATCTTCAAAGCCAGCAGCAAAACATCTTCAAATCTCTCTTTGACTCTGATGCTTCCTGCTTTTACTTATAAAGACTAATGTAATTATGATGGACCCACCTGGAAAATCCAGAACAATCTCTCCAGTTCAAGGTTCTTAATCACAACTACAAAGTCGCTTTTACCATGTGAAGTAGCATGTACACAAGCTCCTGAGGTTAGAATGGGCACATATTTGAATGGCCATTATCTGGCCTACCAACCCAAGAAAAAAGGAAGACATGAAATCCAAGATACACAGCTTCCCATTTTAAAAAAAAAAAAAAAAAGGAAAATGGGGAGTCTCAGAATGATGAGAAATCAACCAGTTCAGATTACAGCAAGAGAATGCAGCCTCAAGGAGAAATATTTCCAAGAAAACAGTAAAATGGATAGACTACTGAATGTATTTGAACGTTTGAAAGGAGATTTATAGTTCTAAGGGAGAGTTTGGGTACGAATTAATGATACATATGTAAAAAACAAAATTTAAAATGAGTCGGGGTGCTTGTGTGGCTCAGTTAGTTAAGCCTCTAACTCTTTGCTCTGGCTCAGGTCATGATCTCAGGATTGTGAGACTGAGCCCCGCATGGGGCTCAAATAAATGATTTTAATCTATGCTCTGTAGAGTCTGCTGGAGATTCTCTCTCCCTCTGCCCTTCCTGCTTGTGTTCTCTCTCTCAAATAAATAAATAAATTTAAATAAATAAACAAGTAAGTCAATCACTAACACTTGGGAAGACAAAAGAATATACAAGAAAGGAAAGGCAATCATAGCTACATGGTTCATATGTGAATAGAATTTATCTCATTCCCCATCATAATGTAAGCTCAGAGCCATTAACTCTAATGATCTAATTGATTAAAGATTTAATAGCTCTCAATTGCTCAAATTAAAACTAATGGCATAACTCTTTTTAAAAGACAGAGGAAATGTGGAAGGAGAGAGTTGGAAAGTTAAAATGTAAATTTCCATAGAACAAATCAATACATAACATAGTAAACTGAAAAATCAATGAACTGTATAAACCTATAATTTTGAAGTAATGAAGGGAAAAGCCTGAGAAAAGAGCAAAGATTGAAGGTGGCTGTGAAAGACCCCCTTCCTCCTTGGTAAAGGCTTGTTTTAGCAACCTATTGTCCCCATAGCCTGATGGCTACACATTGTCTGTGGTCACCCGGTCTGTCAAAAGGAAAGACAAATGAAAAGTAAAATGTAACTGGGACTTTCCAGAGTGATGACCCAAGGAACCGCCAGAACGCCCTGACCCCAACGCCCAATCATGCCTGAATCAAATTAATCAATTAGACTCCTGTAACCATGCATATCTGCTTCTGTAGGATCGCTTCCCGCCACCGCCTCCCACCAGAACAAACCGTTATGTCCTTTGCCTTGAACACAGTGCCGGACAATGCTTGATTTAAGTTAACCAATCAGATCCCTGTAACCAAACATCTGCTTCTGTAAGCTCGCTTCCCGCCACCCCAACCTTGCCCTATATAATCTGCTCCCCAACTTAGCCTGGCGCGCTCAGCCCACAAAGGTTGATGCGTCCGCAGGCGCCTGTGTAACCAATAAACCTCTTGCAATTTGCATCCAGTGGAGGCATGCTGTTTGATTCTTGGGTGCGGCTCCAGGGTCTTTCAGTTGTCTCTGAGATGTGGGCACTACAGGTGGGGATGAGTGTAACCAAAGACAGTTCTTTTTCCTGTTAAGCATTTTCAAAACTATTCAACTTCTTAAACTCTGTCTATACGTAACTTGATAAAAGCATAGTGAAAAAATAAATGTCTCTTGAATCCTGAAAACAAAAAGGTAAGGCAAGAGAAGGAAAAAAGAGGGAAAAAAGAGTCTTGGAAATTGTTTTTTTTACTTTTAACTGTTTTTTGATAAGAGGATGCTTAACTAAGTTTTGTTTTTGTTTTGTTTTGGCTTTGGGAGGATTTCATATTGTTTTCAAATTTTTGACACATTTTGAAACATTTATTTCTAATTCTTTTTTTTTTTTAAGATTGCATTTATTTATTTAACAGAGAGAGATCACAAGTAGGCAGAGAGGCAGCCAGAGAGAGAGGGGGAAGCAGGCTCCCTGCTGAGCAGAGAGCCTGATGCAGGGCTCGATTCCAGGACCCTGAGATCATGACCTGAGCTGAAAGCAGAGGCTTACCTCACTAAGCCACCCAGGTGCCCATTTATTTCTAATTCTTAATAATAATGAATAAAATATGAACTACTGAATTCTCAGTACTAATGTCATCTCCTCTGAAAAGCCTTCTCAGGCCCCCCATCTAAGGTAGCATCACTCCACAGTTACCATCAAATCATCTTGCTTTATTTCTCTCAGAGCTCTGACCATTATCTCTATTAACTTATGAATGGAAACTACAATATTGGACAAGGCTAGTGTGTGTGTCCCTTGACATATCACCAGCTTCTATAAGACTGCTGGCCCTCAGTAAGACCCAATTGATATTAATAAGATCTTCATATATCATTACATAACTTATTTCTTCCCCTACCTCCTCTCCCAAGTATTTTTTAAAATTATAACACTGGAAAATTATAACATTTTAAACCTAACCCAGCGATCAAACTACATTTAATTTGTAGAGTTTGGGATTGGAAAAATTTTTTTAAAGATTTTATTTATTTATTTGACAGAGAGAGAGAGAGAGATCCCAAGTAGGCAGAGAGAGAAAAGATGAGTTATTCCTTCCCTCTCATCCTTCACACCATTCTGAGGAAGGCCAATTTTACACAGAGTTAGTTAAGAAGATCATTTAGCAAATGCTGAGCAACTTCAGGGAACAGAAATAGCCACAGAAGCCCTTTTAAAAATATTTTGAAGCTCCGACAGTATTTTTTCTAGTCATCCACATAATTTTGGTGTAGTGTGGTTCCGGAAAAGTTTCTCAATCAAGTGGATCTTAAACACGAGCTCAGTGGAAGTAGGCCATCGTGACCAAAGAGTTTATGCAAAGTAAGACTCTGAAAAGAAAAAATCCAAAAGGTAGGGGGAAAATGGGGACCTAAAAAAAAGGAAGTACCATATGAAAGTAGACATAGTGAGTCTGAATGATAATCAACACAAGAAAAAGAAACAAGAAATACTGGCAAAGAAATGGTAATAGAGACTCATAAGAAAGCAATGATGATTATTAGTAATGTGATCTCGAGGATATCAGAGAGATGCAGGAAAACAGTTGGGCTCAATTGTACTAACTAAGGCTGTGATAAGTTGTAGCATGTCACTCTCAGGTGACAACTGTTAATGTTAGGACAAAGAAAGGGTCAACTGGCTTTTAAATGTCACGCCAATGCTATGACTTTCTCTTGAGAGTCAAAGAACAGGGGTGGCTCTGACCAAAAAAAAAAAAAAAAATTGCCCTGGGAATTTCCATAATATCCCATGGCAGAGGCAAAGGAATGCTTTGAATTAGGAAACAAATAACTAGACCCAATGAATTTTCTCAAAAGTAAAGTATCTAATTTCCTGCAAATATCCCCAGAGTCTGAGGTAGAGGAAGGACAACATTCTGTGCCCTTCCTACGATGCATCATCACAAATGACTAAATAATCCCCACTGGCAGAGCACCGTCTACAGATGTATGTCTTAAGGAGACACCAGAGTTGAGATATTTTCAGTAATTCAAGATACCACAGGCTCTGAGATTCCTCAAAGGTGATTGCTTCAGCTGGGATAAAATTACTTTTCATTTGTTTGTAGCCCATGGGCCAAAATACACACAAAAATATACTGACTGGCACTTGAGTTGTTTCTGTTTCACCAGAAAAAATTACATTGATTCTGCCATCAACAGAGCAGGACTTTAATGTATTTTTGAGTTAGGCTCTTGCTCAGTGCCTCCTGGGGTTTGCCACTATTAAAATAAGACTGCTATGAACATTCTGTGAGAGTAGTTGTCTTCACAAATAAATATGAAGCAGGAGAATGCAAAGACGTTTTAGAGGTTCAGCGTTAACTCAAGATGTAAACACTTAGGAAACATTTGCTTTATAGGTTATTACATAAAATATTGGGGAATTAATAGTAAATCAGAAAAAAACATTCCTTCATGGAACATCCAATTCAGTGGGGGAAAACAAGTAAAAAGGCAGTTAGAGTTGGTAAGTACTAAAGGAGGTTAGTACCAGACAAGGAGGATTTTATTCATCTGACCTTTGTCTCAGCAGCTCGAAGACGCCATCTAGGTCAAATACTGTTGAGCACACAGCTTCCAAGGCAAGACAGCTTAGCTCCAGCAGAAAAATAACTCAAAATGTATCTCCTACTGATGATGGGTCAAGGTTATCCACATTGACTATTAAACAAATATAACATTATTAGAAATTAGTAAGACAAAACTTGTTTGGGTCCTTTTCTAGTACTGATACACGAAAGGGATAGCCAATAATAAATGGGGCAGATGGCACAGAGGGAGGACAGTAGATTGATGAGAGCCTCTTCTTCCCATCACCTGCCCCACTCTCCCTTTACCCAAGGCCAACAATT
The DNA here is from genome assembly GCF_022355385.1 of Mustela nigripes. Taxonomy (NCBI): domain Eukaryota; kingdom Metazoa; phylum Chordata; class Mammalia; order Carnivora; family Mustelidae; genus Mustela; species Mustela nigripes. The sequence goes on along the minus strand of NC_081568.1, from coordinate 68,595,126 downwards.
TCTAATATTGTAACAGAGAATCAAAGGGAGAGCTTACTCTAAAGAAGGGATTTTTACAGGCTATAGCTCAGTTTTCTCCTTGACACCCTGCTCTTGCAAACATTGCAAAGCAAAGATTGAGTCAACTGGAAGTAAATTGTACGGTTATGCTGTATGTTTTAAAAATTTGATATTTGGTCATTTATCATGCTCTTCTGTTTTACATAGCACTTGCTTGTGTTCTGCAGACAGTGCAATGTGATGAATTTTAGAGACAAGCTTTGAGGTGAAAAAAAGGAGATTCCTAGGCCTAGGTGTATGAACAATTCTGTTACAGTTAGTGATAAGTAATTGTTTATAATCTGAGTCATTTTGCTGTCCTAATGCAACAAAAGTCACGGACAGAAAACAAAATTCATTTTTATAATTAATGACTGATACTTATCAAAGGATTTTACATGGGTTGGTGATCCAAATCGATCTTCCATTGCATGTAGTCTGGTGGAAAGAGCTTTAAACAGCTGTGATTGCTGCAGCAAAACTGAGGAGACCCTGACCACAAATTACAGCCATTTAACAAGTAAAGATGTTGATTATTTTAACAGGCAACCGGAATCCCAAAACAGAAGAAAGTATTACTAAAAAGGCTTAGGAAGTAACTTATTTAGTAACTGAACTTGTGTCCCTAAAAAGGAGAGAAGTCACACAGTTGACAGAAAATAACATGAACATGTAAATCTGTACAAAAATGTTAGGGCAAAGATGCAGTAGGAGAAGTTGATAGTTTCATTCTCATGTAGTCCAAATTGATGACTTATTGATGACATAACCATATGAGGCAAAAGGTTTTGTATAATAAATTAAAAAGCAACTGCTTCTCTGTCCACATTGATGAGTTAACATATTCACCAATAAATTCATTCTGGAGCATTTGTATATGCCTTTAGATTTGTATAGGATGGTGAAATTCAAGAAAACATTATATGTAGCAAAGAGCTGCCCTGAGGGTAAAAAAAATATTCTGGCATTAGATAATGATGTGGTTGCACAACCATATGAATATACTGAAAATCAGTGAATTGTATAATATGAAATGGCAGATTTTATGGTACTTGAATTATATTTCAGTTGAAAACAAAGGTGCCCCAAATAAGCAAAGGTGAAGATGAATAATGAAAAATCTCAAGACACAATTAAAATGCCTTTCTCTATCCCTTATCCTGTATTCTCATAGCATTATTTTTTCTTTATTATAGCCCTTGCCAAGGTTGTCCTATGTTACAGTCAACTTGGAATTTTTCAAACTAGATTTTAATATGCTCACGGCATTTATCTAGAAGACATTTTTTTTTTGTGGGGGAGCAAGTATTACCTGGGAATGCTAATCAGTTTCTATTTTTGCCTGGGTGGCTTTGTAAAATCCTCACTATAGCAGTTATTGAATCATTGGGTAAGAAGAATTTAGTCCAGCCCAACCTACACCAAACCAGAAACATGAGGTTATGAGGTGTGAGTTTCTAATCAAGGTCAGCTCTGAGGCCAAAGAGATTAACTAGATAGACCTTGTTCACTATAGATTACTATGATGGTTAATTTTATATGTCACTTTGACTGGACCATGAGCTGCCCAAATACTGGGTTAAACATCATTCTGAGTGTTTCTGAGAGAGTGTTTTTGGATGAGATTAACATTCAAATTGGTAGACTGAGTAAAATGCAATGCCTTCTCTCCCATGTGAATGGGCCTCATCCAATTCATTGAAAGCCTGAATAGGATAGGACTGGAAGAGATTATGCCGAGTGAAATAAGTCAAGCAGAGAGAGTCAATTATCATATGGTTTCACTTACTTGCGTCTTAAGGTTTTTCATTATTTATCTTCACCTCTGCTTATTTGGGGCACCTTTGTTTTCAACTGAAATATAATTCAAGTACCATAAAATCTGCCATTTCATATACAATTCACTGATTTTCAGTATATTCATATGGTTGTGCAACCACATCATTAGATACATACAGCTTTATTTAGTACAGTTGAGCCCATTTGTTTTAGTTTTTATCAGTGTAAGTTTTTTAGTTAGTAAGTACTAAAGGGAGGATAGTACCAGGCAACAAGGTTTTTGTTCATCTGACCTTTGCCTCAGCAGCCCAGGGATTCCTTCTAGGTCAAACAAGTAATTTATTTTTAAAAAACAAATAATATAAGCACAATATATGAGATAACAGATGATCTCAGAGCACTGAGAGAATGGTCTGTCAGTAGGAAGACAGCCCCAAATCCTATCTGAGGGGAAAAGTGAAACAATTTGTTAGGTAAATGTGTTTTTCTCCTAAATTCTCTGTTGCTCCAAACCTGAATTCTTCCTTCTTTACACTAGGAAGGCTGAGGTTTTCTTATGTCATGGCTGGCACTGGAGAGCACCCCAGGTGCAAAAGTCACAAATGCACAGCTCTTCACAAATGCAATACCAGCCTTTCAAACGTATTTTTTTCCCCTAAGTTTCTGTTTGCTTTTGGATATTGTCCAGTGCCTTCCCCTACCTGTCTTTAATAGTACTGTCTGGTTTTTTAAAAAAACTGTGGAAGAACATGTCCCAACTCTTTTTGCCACCACTACTAGAAATCTCATTTCTATTTAGTTTGGAATTCATTTGGAAGAATTCAGCTGTTAAATGTGCCCCTTAATTCCTCCTAAAGATGACAGTATTGCAGAATTATCTTCATAAGAAGCAGGAGATAGCAGAAGGAAGCAAAGAGAAGGTGAGACAGAGACATTTTAGCATCTTTATCAAAAAGACTGAAAAATTCTTCCACAATGATGACATCTTTGCCCAAAATGTTTAACTGGGTCAAGGCAGTCTGAGCAGCTAGAGAATTAACTAACAAGGTCCCTAACTTTTTATCAACCTCTATGCCCTTCCCATATCTGCTGCATTTTAAAAATTTCTCCTTCTCTCCTAGAGGAAGTAATTCTTAATCAGAGTTTGAGGATTCTAAAGGGCATTTCTTAATCTGTGTAGGAAACATTTTTGCCATTTGGAAAAGACCAGAATATTTATTTGAGTTGCCCCACTGAAGTGGCTTACTCTCTGTCCTCCACCTAGTTCATAATGATAGAGAAATGGGCCTTAGGCATTTCGTCCAATATGATTTAATAATGAAAGCAAAAGGAGAATAGAGAGAAAAGATTGGGGGTTCCACATTCGGGCTGCCTGTGGTGAAAATCTGCAGCATCTCTTTTTAGCTGAATGACTTTGAAATCACTAAAACTTCCCAAGGTTCAGCTTCTCCATTTATAATCTGGAGGGAAAAAAAACCGATTAATACCTATCTCACAGAACTATGCTGAGGTTTAAATGAAATAATCTATCTAATGCACATACACTACACCGACTCATAGCACATAGTAATTGCTCAATAGTCATTAGCTATAATTATTAAGGAGAAGGGGGAAAAAGGGCGAGCACTCATCTCTCTTTCAGGAAGGCAGAAGATCTAAAAAGACTAAAAGCATGTTGATTTGGAGCTACTGAGAGAGGGACCAGAAGAGAAGGCATCGGGTTTATTTATATAATTGCCTGCATTCTCTCACTGCTATCTACCACTGTTGGATCCCTTCTGCTCTGATCACCAAGAACACTCACAGTATCTTCACAGTCCCACTGGGAGTTCAGCATCTAGTTCGGGAAACAATGACCTAGAAAATAAAATCAAAGCCACAGCAGCTTCCGTATTGGAAGCATTTCCCTAAGTCCAAAGTTTTACTTTTTGCCAGTGTCATCTTTTTCATATTAACACTGGCTAAACCTGGACATTCTAATCTTTTATCAGGGCATTTCTTAGATGGCTTTCTCGTTACTCTAATGCAGTGTAACAAGTCATTGTTTCCATAGGCTACTACACATTGACTAAAGCATTTTGCGAAACAACATGTTTTTTGATGTTAAATACTTTAACTCTATTTTTAAGTGTATTAAATACTTTAATTGTATTCTCATAGTTTTGGTTAAGAGGTTTGAACAAATTAAAAGTTTTAAAAATTTCACATACAAAAGAGAATTAAGATAATTCAATAAACAAATGGCATATTCCATATTTATAAAGTATTTCTCATTGTCAGGGCACTATCTCCAACTTTTTAAAAAAATATATTTATTTTATTTATTTCTTGTGGGGGGAGTAAGGCAGAGGAAGAGTGAGAGAAACCCAAGCAGACTCCCCAAGTGAGCATGGAGACTGACTTGATTTCACAACTCTGAGAAGATAACCTGAGCCAAAAACAAGAGCCGGATGCTCAACTGACTTAGCCACCCAGTGATCCCTCCAGATTTTAATATGCAAATAAGCTCAAAGAAAGAATATTTCATACAGTAAGCCCTGAGCTTTGATAAATTTGATAAACTTTTATAAGCTTTGATAAAATTGATAAACCTCTAGCTAGACTCTTAAAAAAAAAGAGAACCCAAATCAATAAAATCACAAATGAAAAGAGAAATAATAATCAATACCACAGAAATATAAACAACTGTAAGAAAATAATATGAAAAATTATATGCCAACAAATTGTAAATCCTAGAAGAACAGAATACATTTCCAGAAACATATAACCTACCAAAACTGAAGCACGAAGAAACAAAATTTAAACAGACCAATCACCAGCAAGGAGAATGAATCACTAGTCAGAAAGTTCCCAAGAAACAAATATCCGGGGCCACATGGCTTCATAGGTGAATTCTACCAAACATTCAAAGAAGAATTAATACCTATTCTCAAACTATTCCAAAAAATAGAAGAAGAAGGAAAAATTTGAAATTCATTCTATGATGCCAGGATCGACCTGGTAATACAACCAAATAAAGATACCACAAAAAAAGAGTACTAAAGGCCAATACCACTGATGAACACAGATAAAAAAAAATCTTCAACAAAATACTAGCAAACCGAATCTAAAAATACATAAAAAAATCATTCACCACAATCAGGTGGGATTTACTCCCATGATGCACAAGTGGTTCTATTTTTTCAATTAAATCACAACACATCAGCAAGAGAAAGGATAAAAACCATAGGGTCATTACATTAGATGCAGAAAAACTATTTGATCAAGTACAACATCCACTCATGATAAAAACCCTCAACAAAGTAAGTCTAAAGGGAATATATCTAAACATAATAAAGGCCTGATATGAAAAACCCACAGCCAACATTATACACAATGGAGAAAAACCAAGAGCTTTCTCCCAAGTAACCTTAAGAACAAGGTAAAGAGGCCATAATCACCATTTCTAGTCAACACAGTACTTGAAGGCCTATCTACAACAATTAGACAACATGAAGAAATAAAATGCATCTAGACTGGTAAGGAATAAGTAAAACTCTTATTATATGCACAAGACATGATACTCTATATAGAAAACCCTAAAGACTCTACCAAAAAATTGCTAGAAATGATACAAAACTTCACTGAAGTCACATGACACAAAATCAATGTACAGATATCTGTGGAATCTTATACACTAATAATGAAGCAGCAGAAAGTGAAATTAAAAAAAAAATCTCATTTACAATTGCATCAAAACCAATAAAATACCTAGAAATAAACTTAACCAAAGACATAACAGATCTGTACCCTGTCAACTATAAAACACGGATGAAAGAAATTCAAGATGACATAAAGAAATGGAAAGACATTTCATGCTCATGGATTGGGAGAACAAATATTGTTAAAATGTCAACTATAGATTTAATGTAATCCCTATCAAAACACCAACAGCATTTTTCACAGAGCTAGAACAAACAATCTTAAAATTTGTATGAACCACAAAAGACCCTGAATAACCAAAGCAGTCTTGAAATAGAAAAACAAAACGGAAGGTATCATAATTCCAGGCTTCAAGTTATATTACGAAGCTGTAATAATCAAAACAGTGTAGTATTTGCATACATACAGTCACAAAGATCAACAGAGCAGAATAGAAAGCCCAGAAATAACCAATAATTATATAGGTAATTAATCTTTGACGAAGGAAGAAATAAAATCTAATGGGAAAAAGACAGTCTCTTCAACAAACTTTGTTGGGAAAATTGGACAGCTACATGCAAAAGAATGAAACTGGACTACTTTCTTACACTATACACAAAAATAAACTCAAAATGGATTAAAGACCTAAATGTGAGACCTGAAACCAATAAAACTCCTGGAAAAGAGCAGAGGCATTAACTTCTCAGACACTAGCTATAGCAACATCTTTCTAGATATGTGTCCTGAGGAAAGGGAAATAAAAGCAAAAATAAACTATTGAGACATCATCACAATAAGCAGCTTCTGCACAACAAAGAAAACAATCAACAAAACTAAAAAGCAAACTATGGAATGGGAGAAAATATTCACAAATGACATATCCAAAAAAGGGTTAATATTCAAAATATATAAAGAAATGATATAACACAAATAACTCAACATCACAAAATCAAATAATCTAATAAAAAATGGGCAGAAGACATGAACAGAAATTTCTCCTGAGAAGATATCCAGATGGCCACAGATGCATGAAAATATGTTCAACATCACTTACCACCAGGGAAATGCAAATCAAAACTGCAATGAGGCATCACCTGAAACCTGTCAGAAAGGCTAAAATCAATAACACAAAAAACAACAGGGGTTGGTGAGGATGTGGAGAAAGGGAACCCTCGTGCACTACTGGTGGGAACACATACTGTTCAGCCACTGTGGAAAACAGTATGGAGGTCCCTTAAAAAATTAAAAATAGAACTACCCTATGATCCAGTAATTGCACTACTAGATATTTACCCCAAAACAAGAAAATACTAATTCAAAAAGATACATCCATCCCTATGTTTATTGTAGCATTAATTGACAGTAGTCAAATTATGGAAGTAACCCAAATGCGCATGCACAGATGAATGGATAAAGATGTGGTAAATATACAATGGAATATTATTCAGCCACAAAACAAAATGGAGTCCTGGCATTTGCAAGGACATGGATGCAGTTATACAGCAGAATGCTAAGCAAAATAAGACAGAGAAAGAAAAATACTTTATGATTTTACTCATGTGTGGAATGTAAGAAACAAAAAAAAATGAGCAAAGGAATAAAAGAGAGAGACAATAAGAAACAGACTCTTAACTAGAGGGAATAAACTAATGGTTATCAAAAGGGGAGGTGGGTAAGGGGATGGGTGAAAAGGTGATGGGAATTAAAAGTATACTTATCATGATGAACATTTAGTATTGTAAAGAATTGTTGAATAACTCTGTTGTACACCTAAAATTAATATAGCACTGTATGTTAACTATACTGGAGTTAAAATTAAAAACAATAAAAAATAAATTAAAAAATAAGTGTTCCTAGCAAAATGGAATTCTTCCAATTCCATTAAAGTAGTTCCCTCCCTTTTTTCAAAGATTTTATTTCTTTGATAAAGAGAGAGAGAGAGAAGGAGCAGGGAGAGGGGCAGAGGGAGAAGCCGACTCCCCATTGAGCAAGGAGCCCAACACAGGGCTTGATCCCAGGACCCTGAGATCATGATGTTAGCTGAAGAGAGATGCTTAACTGACTGAGCCACCCAGGCACCCTTCCCACTATCTTTGTTATAAACCTCAAATCCTTTCAAATAAAACTGAATAAAGAAAGTGCATAAAGCTATGGGCATTTCAAATGTACTTTTAGGACGTATGTAATATGTAGTATATGCCAGGCCATGTTCAAAGTGCTTTTAAATACTAACTCATCTATTACTTCTAATAACCCCATCAGGTAGACACTGTTTCTATTATACCCATTCAGGGATGAAGGGGGAAGATGAGGCACAAAGAGGTGAACTGAAATTAGTTCCAAATCAAATCAAAACACAATTGAAGAGTTATGCACTAGAAATGCGAATACCGCTCTCACCTCAACCTCTCCCTCCACCACCAACTGGAGCCTTAAGTAGATGCCTAATATTTGACACTCTTGAAATAAAATGTTCCTAGGTAATGAATATTCTCTAAATAAAAGTAAATTTCTTCATGTGTTTATTTTCAATCCTAAAGCAGAGAATTTCCTAGTAAGTACAAATTTTCAAGCCAATTATTCTTTAAAAGCTATTTTGGTACAATTTAGTCCCTTCTTCCATTCATTCCATTCATTTCCATTCTGCTCCTACTCACCACAGTAAATACGTTAGCTCTTACTACTTCATAGAGTAGGAGGGATTCTTTCAGTGGACTTAGAGGAGGAAATAAATCACGTGTGTGTGTGTGTGTGTGTGTGTGTGTGTGTGTGTGTATTTATTTACTTACTGTGGTAATAACCATCATTTCAGTGTTCGATTTCATTAATTCGACTATTTTAGATATCCCATTCAAGCATCATCATGCAGAATTTGTCTTTATGTTCCTGTCTTATATACACTTAGCATAATGTCCTCAAGGACCAACTATGTGGAATGGTGGTTTTATGGGTTGGAGGGAGGGTGAAATGGATAGTTATTAGTCAACAGGCATAAACTTTCAGTTAATGAAGATGAAGAGACTACTATACAACATTATACCTATAGTCAACAATAATGTATTGTACACTTAAAGTGTGTGGTGGATACATCCCCCATTAAGTATTCTTAACACAAGAACATGTTTTTAAAGAGGGAGAGAGAGTATTCACCAGAAGGACTGGATAACCCTCACCAAGCCTGAACCATCCACACTACCTATTGGAGCTCCTAGTATTTGTAACTTAGCACATATAAATACAAGAGCATTTTTAAACCTTGGGCATAGAGTGCTATACTAATACTCATCAGTTTCTGGCTTATTAAGAATCTTATTAAGCAAGAATCTTCTCTTGCTTTAACACAGTTATTTCTTTTCTCTCATCCTTTTATTCTTTTCTTTCATCTTTCATTTCAGCCACCACAGAAGTAATTTCTCATGTATTTAATATTCATAAATACACGAGTTCTTACAAAATGGAAGTTTTGAGTGTATGTATTTCTAATGTGTGCAAGTGATATGTGTTATTTTCATTAACTCTTACTTTTTACATTTAGTATTAAGATTTAAAATTTGATCATATTGCTGTGTATCTAGTCTGTTGCTTTTTTTTTAAAGATTTTATTTATTTATTTGACAGAGAGAAATCACAAGTAGACGGAGAGGCAGGCAGAGAGAGAGAAAGAGGAAAGCAGGGTCCCCGCTGAGCAGAGAGTCTGAAGCAGGACTCGATCCCAGGACCATGAGATCATGACCTGAGCCGAAGGCAGTGGCTGAACCCACTGAGCCACCCAGGCGCCCCTAGTCTGTTGCTTCTAAGTGCAACACTGGACTCCCTGATGTGCATCCTTTACATTTGACCTACTCATCTACAGAAAAAGACACTCAAATCATCTTAGGTTTCCTGCCATCACAAACAATACACTGAATAAGGATGATCAAGGAAGCTATATATTTATTATTTTTCAAAATGAGTTAAATTACTTGAGCAAAATTACTGGGTCATGGGCTGTTGTATGGGCTGTTGTAGATACATTATTTTTTTTTTTTAAAGATTTTATTTATTTATTTGTCAGAGACAGAGGGAGAGAGAGCAAGTGAGCACAGGCAGACAGAGAGGCAGGCAGAGGCAGAGGGAGAAGCAGGCTCCATGCCGAGCAAGGATCCTGATGCGGGACTCGATCCCAGGACCCTGGGATCATGACCTGAGCCGAAGGCAGCTGCTTAACCAACTGAGCCACCCAGGTGTCCCTGTAGATATATTCTTAATTGCTTTCTCTTTCCCTGTCTTATTGGGTTGCACTGCAGGAGAGGAACACCGAGCTTACAATATTCACTATTTTTACAGAAAAACGAAGAAACCCTGCTCTTTGTCAAGGGAGAGACATTACTACATCTGTCACGGTTACTTGCTGCAAACAACCCTGAGAAATGACCTCGGTAAAGAGTGGTTAGGGCATTGCGTTTTGGATTTGCCAGCAAGAACATGCAGGAACATGCAGGACTCCTGGTGGTTGCATCTCCAAACAAGCATATTTCCTCATATCTGGTAAATTCAGTAAATTATAGTAAGTATGAACTAAGACACTGGAAAAACAGAAAAATACAACCATAGTTATGCTTGGAAGAAAAAAAACAAATGTAATATTTAATAAATTGGCTTTTCCAAAGTGTTGTTGCCATTGCTGTTGTTATTTTATTATTATTATTATCTTCCTATTCTAATAGGTTTGATTTTATTTTAGTAGTTTTGATATGGATAAAAGTCTAACATAAAATTTTATGCCAATATTCTTCCCTTCCTATTCTTTTGATATTCCTCTTTCTAATCCAGCTCACACTCCTTACAAACTGCCTAGAAAAAGCTTAAGATTAATCAAAACTTAAAAGTAAGTGCTAATCCTGTTAGTCAGAATTTATTCACAAAGCAAAAGGATAACTCTTGTAAAACTCTTCATTGTTATTCACTGCATGGACAATGAATAATGAATCTTCAAAAACTGTGGCTCCTGTGTAAATAAACTGTGTAAAGATAGTTACTATTGTTAAACCTAAAATCAGGGAAAAGGAATGAATGCTAGGAAAGCAGTATTAATGACACAGTTGTCTAAAAAAAATTGGGACGTTTGCTATATACACAAAGCATTATTTTTAAAGGCAATATGCAAGATACATTGTTGATCTTTTCTCAGGCCATATTATTCAACATCCACTCCTCTTTTTCAGGAGGAATGGCCAGATATTATTAACTTTGTAAATAAAGTAACTAAGTCTCAAAGTGACTTATTCAAGAATATTATCTTTCAAGCAAACTTTGTTGTTCTCTGTCCCTGCTAGCAGTCATAGAAAATGTGCTATAATACATCAAAATTAATCTTCCAATCTAAGGGGGCTACAAAAAGACAGCTCTACAGTTTGGTACATATTTTCCCATAAAATGTCACAAGTTCAAACCATTGTTAAATTTCATCCATTTATTCTTGCTGGTTAAACAGCCATGTATACACCCCTGGTATTTAGATTACTCAAAGTCTAAGAACAAGTTTTAATGGCTTCCAATGATCTTCAGATAAGGCAACATAACACTGAAAAGCTTTAAATTTTTTCAATTTCCTCTCCTATTAGCAATATCTCAATTCTCCAAATTTGGAATATTAAATGTAATTGCTTTCCAATCTTTCTACTCTTGAATAACATAGTTGTAAATACTTATGTAACTCCTGTAATGAAAAACAGATATTCTTCCTCCCTCTAATAGAACATGCACTAATAGAAATCACTTAACACAGAAGTCTTCACTTTGGAATTTACAAGGTCAATTCTGAATATCTGAAGCAAAGTTGTTACAATATAGTCCAAGTTTCTCCTCTAATATTTTGTTTTTTCAATGTCTTCTCAGTTCTACAAATTGCTATACAGAAAACGCTTAAAGAGAATGTAAATCTCATTTTATCTCTGTAGTTGTTATGCCAATTTAGGCTTTGGTTTTCCCTTGTGTAATTAGTACCTTTCTTTGGCTCAAGTCCTTATCTGAAACCTGAGAAACACCCTCTCCTATAAAGTCTCTGACATCACAGCAGGACACAATTAGTAAGTAAATAGGAGCCTTTAATGATACTGATTTTACCATATATTCCCATGACCATATCCTTTTTGAAAATCCCAGAGATTCTTCATGTATCTGAGTCCTACCCTCCCTGGGAAGGAAAAGCTCAAAAATTCTAACCTTACACCTAAAGGAACTAAAAAACAAAATCCAAAGGAAGAAAAAAAGAAGTAAATAGTAAAGATCAAAGTAGATATAAATGGAAAAGAGACTAAAAAACCCACAAAAGAGTAATGAAACTCAGAGCTGGTTCTTTGAAAAAGTAAGCACAACTTGACAAACCTCATCAAGAAAAACAGAAAGAGGGCTTATAAATGAAAAAGTTATAACTGATAACACAGAAATACAAAGGATCACATGATCAGAAAAATGCATTTCAAAACCATACGGCATTTCAATACCTGGCAGAATGGCTATTATCAGAAAGATAAGAAACAGCAAGTGTTGGCAAGGATGTGAAGAAAAGGGAATTCTCATTCACTGTAGGAGTGTAAACTGGTGCAGCCAATACAGAGAACAGTAGGGAGGCTCCTCAAAAAATCAAAAATACGGGAGGAGTCAAGATGGCGGAGAAGTAGCAGGCTGAGACGACATCAGGTAGCAGGAGATCAGCTAGATAGCTTATCAAACCATTGCAAACAACTACAAATCCAACAGGAGATTGAGAGAAGAAGAACAGCAATTCTATGAACAGAAAATCAACCACTTTCTGAAAATTAGGACCGGCGGAGAAGTGAATCCAAAGCAACAGGGAGATAGACCGCGGGGGGAGGGGCCGGCTCCCGGAAAGCAGCAGAGTGACGGAGCACAAAATCAAGACTTTTAAAAGTCCGCTCCATGGAGGGACATCGCTCCAGAGGCTAAACCAGGGGGAAGCCCACGCGGGGTCAGTGTAACCCCAGGTTACGCGGGGTCACAAAAGGACCAGGGGTGTCTGAGTGTTGCAGAGCTTGCAGGTATTATAGTGGGGAAGCTGGCTACAGTGACAAAGCCGAGGAGTAAACTATCACCTCGGGCTTACCTTGAACCAGTCGCAGACTGGGTGAGCTCAGAGTGTGGCCAGAGGCCACGGAGACGGAAGCGACCAGGTGCTTTTCTCCAAGTGCGAGCGATTGAGCGCTTTCCTCCAAGCCCAACCAGAGGCCAGGGAAATGGGAGCGATTGGGCGCTTTTCTCTGAGGGCACACTGAGGAGCGGCACCCCGGGCTCTTGTCTCCTCCCGGCTGGAGATTTGGAGGCCACCATCTTCATTCCCATCCTCCAGAACTCTAGGGAAAGCGCTCAGGGAACAAAAGCTTCTGAAAGCAAACCAGAGCGGATTACTCAGCCCGGCCCCTGGTAAGGGCGGTACAATTCCGCCTGGGGCAAAGACACTTGAGAATCACTACAACAGGCCCCTCCCCCAGAAGATCAACAAGAAACCCAGCCAAGACCAACTTAACTCACAAAGGAGAACAGCAGAATTCCAAAGGAGGAGAAAGCAAATCTTATCTGGACAAAATGACAAGGCAGAAAAACTTGCCACAGAAAAAAAGAACAAGAGGCAGCACTGAAGGCTGGGGACCCAATCAATACAGACATTGGTAATATGTCAGATCTAGAGTTCAGAATGACAATTCTCAAGGTTCTAGCCAGGCTCTAAAAAGGCATAGAAGATATTAGAGAAACCCTCTCTGGAGAGATAAAAGCCCTTTCTGGAGAAATAAAAGAACTAAAATCTAACCAGGTTGAAATTTAAAAAGCTATTAATGAGGTGCAATAAAAAATGGAAGCTCTTACTGCTAGGATAAATGAGGCAGAAGAAAGAATTAGTGACATAGAAGACCAAATGACAGAGAATAAAGAAGCTGAGCAAAAGAGGGACAAACAAATACTGGACCACAGGAGAGAATTTGAGTGGTAAGTGACACCATAAGACAACACAACATTAGAATAATTGGGATTCCAGAAGAAGAAAGAGAGAGGGGAGCAGAAGGTATATTGGAGAGAATTATTGTAGAGAATTTCCCTAATATGGCAAAGGAAACAAACATCAAAATCCAGGAGATGCTAAAAACGCCCCTCAAAATCAATAAAAATAGGTCCACACCTAGTCACCTGATAGTAAAATTTACAAGTCTTAGCGACAAAGAGAAAATCCTGAAAGCAGCCTGGGAAAAGAAGTCTGTAACATAAAAGGGTAAAAACATTAGATTGGCAGTGGACCTATCCACAGAGACCTGGCAGGCCAGAAAGAACTGGCATGATATATCCAGAGCACTAAATGAGAAAAACATGCAGCCAAGAATACTATATCCAGCTAGGCTATCATTGAAAATAGAAGGAGAGATTAAAAGCTTCCAGGACAAACAAAAACTGAAAGAATTTGCAAACACCAAACCAGCTCTACAGGAAATATTGAAAGGGGTCCTCTAAGCAAAGAGAGACCCTAAGAAGTAGTAGATCAGAAAGACACAGAGACAATATACAGTAACAGTCACCTTATAGGCAATACAATGGCACTAAATTCATATCTCTCAGTAGTTACCCTGAATGTTTATGGGCTAAATGCCCCAATAGAAAGACACAGGGTATCAGAATGGATTAAAAAAAACAAAACCCATCAATATGCTGCCTACAAGAAACTCATTTTAGACCCGAAGACACCTCCAGATTTAAAGTGAGGGGGTGGAAAACAATGTACCATGCTAATGGACATCAAAAGAAAGCTGGGGTGGCAATCCTTATATCAGATCAATAGATTTTAAGCCAAATTCTATAATAAGAGATGAGAAATACACTATATCATACTCAAAGTGTCTGTCCAACAAGAAGATCTAACAATTTTAAATATCTATGCCCCTAACATGGGAGCAGCTAACTATATAAACAATTAATAACAAAATCAAAGAAATACATCAACAATAATACAATAATAGTAGGGGGCTTTAACATCCCTCTCACTGAAATGGACAGATCATCTAAGCAAAATGTCAACAAGGAAATAAAGACCTTAAATGACACACTGGACCAGATGGACATCACAGATATATTCTGAACATTCCATCCCAAAGCAACAGAATATACATTCTTCTCTAGTACACATGGAACATTCTCCAGGATAGACCACATCCTGGGTCATAAATCAGGTCTCAACCAGTATCAAAAGATTGGGATCATTCCCTGCATATTTTCAGACCACAATGCTCTAAAGCTAGAACACAACCACAAAAGGAAGTTTGGAAAGAACCCAAATACATGGAGACTAAACAGCATCCTTCTAAGAATGAATGGGTCAACCAGGAAATTAAAGAAGAATTGAAAAAATTTATGGAAACAAATGATAATGAAAACACAATGGTTCAAAATCTGTGGGACACAACAAAGGCAGTCCTGAGAGGAAAATATATAGCGGTACAAGCCTTTCTCAAGAAACAAGAAAGGTCTCAAATATACAACCTAACCCTACACCTAAAGGAACTGGAGAAAGAACAACAAAGAAAGCCTAAACCCAACAGGAGAAGAGAAATCATAAAGATCAGAGCAGAAATCAATGAAATAGAAACTAAAAAAACAATAGAACACATCAACGAAACTAGGAGTTGGTTCTTTGAAAGAATTAATAAGATTGACAAACCCCTGGCCAGACTTATCAAAAAGAAAAGAGAAAGGACCCAAATAAATTAAATCATGAATGAAAGAGGAGAGATCACAACCAACTACCAAAGAAATACAAATTATTATAAGAACATACTATGAGCAACTCTATGCCAACAAATTCGACAATCTGGAAGAAATGGATACGTTTCTAGAGACATATAAACTACCACAACTGAACCAGGAAGAAATAGAAAACTTGAACAGACCCACAACTAGCAAGGAGATTGAAACAGTCATTAAAAATCTCCAAACAAACAAAAGTCCAGGTCTAGATGGCTTCCCAGAGGAATTCTACCAAACATTTAAAGAAGAATTAATTCCTATTATCCTGAAACTGTTCCAAAAAAAGAAATGGAAGGAAAACTTCCAAACTCATTTTATGAGGCCAGCATCACCTTGATCCCAAAACCAGACAAGGAACCCATCAAGAAAGAGAATTACAGACCAATATCCTTGATGAACACAGATGTGAAAATTCTCATCAAAATACTAGCCAATAGGATCCAACAGTACATTAAAAGGATTATTCACCACAACCAAGTGGGTTCAACATCCCACTGCAAGTTTGCTTCAACATCCTCAAATAAATCAATGTGATACATTAATAAAAGAAAGAATAAGAACTTTTACTAGATGCTGAAAAAGCATTTGACAAAGTGCAGCATCCCTTCCTGATTAAAACTCTTCAAAGTATAGGGATAGAGGGCACACACCTCAATATTATCAAAGCCAACAATGAAAAACCCACTGCAAACATCATTCTAAATAAAGAAAAACTGAAAGCTTTTCTGCTAAGGTCAGGAACATAGCTGGGATGTCCACTATCACCACTGCTATTCAACATAGTACTAGAAGTCCTAGCCTCAGCAATTAGACAACAAAAAGAAATTAAAGGCATCCAAATAGGCAAAGAAGAAGTCAAACTATCACTCTTTGCAGATGATATGATACTATATGTGGAAAACCCAAAAGGCTCCACTCCAAAACTGCTAGAACTTGTACAGGAATTCAGTAAAGTGTCAGGATATAAAATCAATGCACAGAAATCAGTTGCATTTCTTTATACTAACAACAAGACAGAAGAAAGAGAAATTAAGGAGTCAGTCCCATTTACAATTGCATGCAAAACCATAAGATACCTAGGAATAAACCTAGCCAAAGAGGCACAGAATCTATACTCAGAAAACTATAAAGTACTGATGAAAGAAATCGAGGAAGACACAAAGAAATGGGAAAATGTTCCATGCTCCTGGATTGGAAGAACAAATATTGTGAAAATGTCTATTCTACCTAAAGCAATCTACACATTTAATGGAATCCCTATCAAAATCCCATCCATCCATTTTTTTTTCAAAGAAATAGAACAAGCAATCCAAAAATTTATATGGAACCAGAAAAGACCTCGAATAGTCAAAGGAATATTGAAAAAGAAAGCCAAAGTTGGTGGCATCACAATTCCAGACTTCAAGCTCTATTACAAAGCTGTCATAATCAAGACAGTATGGTACGGGCACAAAAACAGACACATAGATCAATGGAACAGAATAGAGGGCCCAGAAATAGACCCTCAACTCTATGGTCAACTAATCTTCGACAACGCAGGAAGGAATGTCCAATGTAAAAAAGACAGCCTCTTCAACAAATGGTGCTGGGAAAATTGGACAGCCCCATGCAGAAAAATGAATTGGACTATTTCCTTACACCACACACAAAAATAGACTCAAAATGGATGAAGGACCTCAATGTGAGAAAGGAATTCTTTAAAATCCTTGAGGAGAATACAGGCAGCAACTTCTTTGACCTCAACCGCAGCAACTTCTTCCTAGGAACATTGCCAAAGACAACAGAAGGAATGGCAAAAATGAATTATTGGGATTTCATCAAGATCAACAGCTTTTGCACAGCAAAGAAAAGAGTAAACTAAACCAAAAGACAACTAACAGAATGGGAGAAGATATTTGCAAATGACATATCAGATAAAGGGCTAGTATCCAAAATCTATAAAGAGCTTAGCATCTCAACACCCAAAGAACAAATAATCCAATCAAGAAATGGGCAGAGAACATGAACAGACATTTCTGCAAAGAAGACATCCAGATGGCCAACAGACACATGAAGAAATGCTCCACATCACTCAGCATTAGGGAAATACAAATTAAAACCACAATGAGATACCACCTCACACCAGTCAGAATGGCTAAAATTAACAAGTCAAGAAATGACAGATGCTGGCAAGGATGTGGAGAGAGGAGAACCCTCCCACACTGTTGGTGGGAATGCAAGCTGGTGCAACCACTCTGGAAAACTGTGGAGGTTCCTCAAAAAACTGAAAATAGAGCTCCCTATGACCCAGCAATTGCACTTCTGGGTATATATCATAAAGATACAAATGTGGTGCTCCAAAGGCGCGCGTGCACCCAAATGTTTATAGCAGCAATGTCCACAATAGCCAAACTATGGAAAGAACCTAGATGTCCATCAACAGATGAATGGATAAAGAAGAGGTGGTATATATACACAATGGAATACTATGCAGCCATCAAAAGAAACGAAATCTTGCTATTTGCGATGACATGGATGGAACTAGAGGATATTATGCTTAGCGAAATAAGTCAATTGGAGAAAGACAACTATTGCATGATCTCCCTGATATCAGGAAGTGGAGATGCAATGTGGGGGGGTTGTGGGATAGGAAAAGAAAAAAATGAAAGAAGATGGGATTGGGAGGGAGACAAACCATAAAAGACTAAATCTCAAAAAACAGACTGAGGGTTGCTTGGGGGAGGGGAGAGGGTGGTGGGGATATGGACATTGGGGAGGGTATGTGCTATGATGAGTGCTGTGAAATGTGTAAACCTGGCGATTCACAGACCTGTACTCCTGGGGATAAAAATACATTATATGTTTATTTAAAAATAAATAAATAATAAAAAATAGAACCACCTATGATCCAGCAATTCCTCTTCCAAGTATTTATCCAAAGATAATGAAAACACTAATTCAAAAATACATATACTGTGGCATAATTTACAGTAGTCAAGATATACATGCAGACTAAATGTATATCAATGGATAAAGCAAATGTGGTGTGTATACACACACACATAGATACACACACATTATTCAATAATAAATAAAATAAAAATCTTGTCATCTGTGACAACATGGATGGACCTATAGGTTATTATGCTAAGTGAAAAAAGTCATACTGAGAAAGACAAATACCATATGACTTCACTTACATGTAGAATCTAAAAATAAACAAACAAACAAACAAAATGAACAAACAAAACAACACAGAAACTCATAGATACAGAGAACAAACTGATGGTTGCCAGAGGGGAAGAGGATGGGAGGATGGATAAAATAGGTGAGTGGATTAAGAGTTACATTTTTCAACTTATAAAATAAATGAGACACAGGGATATAATATGCAGCCCAGGGAATACAGTCAGTAATATTTTAACAGCTCTATTAAGGCAACAGAGTGTAACTATACTGCAGTGACCATTTCATAATGTATATAAATACTATCTTCTTCCTACACCTGAAACTAAACAAAAGAAAGAGCAGAATACTTACTGAATGGAAAGTGCCAGCTGGCCTTTTTCCTATTTAATAATAAAACTGGTTAACACATTTCAACAATAATGTTTGTGTTAAAGCTTAATGGCCAGGGCGCCTGGGTGGCTCAGTGGGTTAAGCCTCTGCCTTCAGCTCAGGTCATGATCTCAAGGTCCTGGGATCGAGCCCCACATTGGGCTCTCTGCTTGGTGTGGAGCTTGCTTCCTTCTCTCTCTCTGCCTGCCTCTTTGCCTATTTGTGATCCCTCTCTCTGTCAAATAAATAAATAAAATCTTAAAAAAAAAAGCGGGGGGGGGGCGCCTGGTTGGCTCAGTGGGTTAAAGCCTCTGCCTTCAGCTCAGGTCATGATCCCGGGGTCCTGGGATCGAGCCCTGCATCGGGCTCTCTGCTCAGCGGGGAGCCTACTTCCTCCTTCTCTCTCTCTGCCTGCCTCTCAGCCTACTTGTGATCTCTGCCTGTCAAATAAATAAATAAAATCTTTAAAAAAAAAAAAGCTTAATGGCCCAAAATTATACCTTGTTTGCCTTACCAACAATTTCCTATCCTAGAATCTCCCTGAACCAAAGAAAATAACTATTATGTGGACCCTAAGAAAGAAAGAAAGAAAAAAGAAATGCATGGTGGAAAGGTTTTATATATTGTTTATATACATGAAGGTTATATATATAATATGTACGTACATGCATACATATATGCATTATATATATACACATTATATATACCTTTATATATATATGTGTGTGTGTGTATACACACACACACACATATATATACCTTTTGTTAAAATTATCTCATATTAAACATCTGCTTGATTTATAAACGCACAGAAACTCTTCATATATTAAGAATATTTATTCTCAGGGCGCCTGGGTGGCTCAGTGGGTTAAGCCACTGCCTTCGGCTCAGGTCATAATCTCAGGGTCCTGGGATTGAGTCCCGCATCGGGCTCTCTGCTCAGCGGGGAGCCTGCTTCCCTCTATCTCTCTCTCTGCCTGCCTCTCTCCGTCTACTTGTGATCTCTCTGTTTCAAATAAATAAATAAAATCTTAAAAAAAAATAGAATATTTATTCTCTTGTCTTTAATATGTATCACAGGTATTTTCTTATTTTTGTGATCTTTAAAATACAGTTAGTTAACACTCAGTGTAATATTAGTTTCAGGTGTTCAATATAGTGATTTGACACATCCATACAAAACCTGGTGCTCATTACAAGTACACTCCTTAATCCCCATCACCTATTTCACCCTAGCCCCTCTTACCTCCTCCAACCCAACCCCAGGGCACCTCTCCTCTGGTAACCATCAGTATGTTCTCTGTAGTTAAGAGTGTGTTTCTTGATTTGCCTCTCTCCTTTTTTTTGCCCCCTTTTGCTTGGTTCTTCAATTCCACATGAGTGAAATCATATGGCATTTGTGTTTTCCTCATTTATATCACTTAACATAATACTTTCTCTAGCTCCATCCACATCACTACAAATGACAAGATTTCATTCTTTTAGATGGCTGAGAAATATTCCATTAGATAGATAGATAGATCTATATGTTCTATAAACACCAAAGTGCATGCATTCCTTTGAATTAGTATTTTTGTATTCTTTGGGTAATTACCTAGTAGTGCAATTGCTGGTTCATAGGGCAGTTCTATTTTTAATTTTTTGAGGATACTCTGTACGGTTTTCCTCAGTGGCTGCACCAGTTTGCATTCCCACCAACAGTGCAATAGTATTCCTCTTTTTGACATCCTCACCAATACCTGTTGTTTCTTGTATTGATTTTAGCCATTCGGGCAGGTGTGAGGTGGTATCTCATTGTACTTTTGATTTGTATTTCCCTGACGATAAGTGATGCTGAGCATCTTTTCATGTGTCTGTTGGTCATCTGTATGTCTTCTTTGGAAAAATACCTATTCATGTCTTCTATAACTTTTTAAACTTGATTATTCTTTGTAAGGTTGTAGAGTTTTATAAGTTCTTTATATATTTTGAATATTAAACTTGTATCAGATATGTCATTTGTGAATACCTTCTCCCATTCCATAGGTTGTCTTTTAGTTTTGCTAATTGTTTCCATTGCTGTGTAATAGCTTTTTATTTTGATGAAGTCCTAATGGTTTATTTTTGCTTTTGTTTCCCTTGCCTCAGGAGACATATCTAGTAAAAAGTTGCCATGGTCAGTGTCAAAGAGGTTACTGCCCATATTTGGCTCTAGGATTTTAATGGTTTCATGTCTCACATTTAGGTCTTTTATCCATTTTGAATTTATTTCTGTGTATGGTGTGATAAAGTGGTCCACTTTCATTCTTTGCATGTTGGCGTCCAATTTTCCCAACAGTATTTGTTGAATACACTGTCTTGTTGCCATTGGTTATTCTTTCCTGCTTTGTCAAAGATTAATTGTCCATATAGTTGTGGGTTCATTATTGGGTTTTCTATTCTGTTTCATTGATCTATGTGTCTATTTTTATGCCAGAACCATACTATTTTGATGACTACAGCTTTGTAATATAACTTGACTTCTGGAACTGTGATGCCTCCAGTTTTCTTTTTCTTTTTCAATATTACTTTGGCTATTTAGGGTCTTTGTGGTTCCATATAAAATTTTAGGATGTGTGTTCTAGCTCTGTGAAAAATGCTGATGGAACTTTGATAGGGATGGCATTAAATAGGTAGATTGCTTTGGGGAGTATAGACAATTTAACAGTATTTGTTCTTCAAATCCACGAGCATGGAATGTCTTTCCATTTCTTTGTGTCCTCTTCAATTTCTTTTCATTTTTTTTCTCTTCACCAGTTTCTTTCATCAGTGTTTTATAGTTTTCAGAGTACAGGTATTTATTCCTAGTTATCTTATGGTTTTTGGTGAAATTATAAATGAGATAGATTCCTTAATTTCTCTTTCTGCTGTTTCATTATTGGTATATAGAAATGTAGCAGATTTCTGTACATTGTTTTTGCATCCCAAGACTACTGGATTTCTGTATCAGTTTTAGCAATTTCTTGGTGGAGACTTAAAAAAAATCTATTTATTTTAAAGAAAGAAAGAGTGTGAGTGAGGGAAGGGGAAGAGGGAGAAGGAAAGAGAATCCCCAGCAGACTTCTGCTAAGCATGGAGTCCTGCAGGGTTCTATCTCATGACCCTGAGGTCATGACCTGAGGAGAAACCAAGAGTCAGCTGCTTAACTGGCTGAGCCACTCAGGTGCCCCTTGGGTTTTCTACATGGGGTATCATGTCATCTTAAGGAGTGAAAGTTTGACTTCTTCTTTGCCAATTTGGATGCCTTTTGTTTCATTCCATTGTCTGACTGCTGTGGCTACAACTTCCAGGACTATATTAAATAAGAGTGGTGAGAATGGACATCCCTATTTTCTTCCTGATCATAGAGGAAAATCTCTGTTTTTCCCCATTGAGGATGATATTAACTGTGGTTCATTTTGTTTTGTTTTTAAATAGATGAGCTTTGTTCACTCTAAACCTACTGTATTGAGGGTTTTTTTTTAAATCAATTATGGATGTTATACTGTCTCAAATGCTTTTTCTGCATCTATTAAGGGGATCATATGGTACTTATCCTTTCTTTTATTAATGTGGTGTATCATGTTGATTGATTTGTGAATACTGAACAACCCTTGAAACCCAGGAATAAATCCCACTTGATTATGGTAAATGATTCTTTAAATGTGTTGTTGGATCCAATTTGGTAGTATTTGAGAATTTTTGCACAATGCTCATCATGGATATTGTCCTATGGTTCCCTTTTTATGTGTCTTTATCTGATTCTGGTATCAGAGAATGCTGGCTTCATAGAATAAATTCGGGTGTTTTCCTTCCTCTTCTAATTTTTTGGAATAGTTTGAGAAGAATGGGTATTAACTCTTCTTTAAATGTTTGGTAGAATTCACCTGTGAAGAAATGTGGCCCTGGACTTTTGTTTATTTGGAGATTTTTGATTACTGACTCAATCTCCTTGCTGGTAATTGGTCTGTTTAAAGTTTCTACTTATTCCTGCTTCAGTTTTGGTAGTTCACAGGTTTCTAGGAATTCATCCATTTCTTTTATGTTGTCCAATTTGTTGGCATATAGTTTTTAACAATATTCTCTTATAATTGTGTGTATTTCTGTGATGTTGGTTATATTTCTCTTCTATTGTTTGTGATTTTATTTCTTTGGGTCCTTTCTTTGTTGTTTTGATAAGTCAAACTAGGGGTTTATCAGTTTTATTAATTTTTTCAAAGAACCAGCTCCTGGTCATTAATCTGTTTTATTGGTTTTTTGTTTGTTTGTTTGTTAGTTTTGTTATAATTTATTTCTGCTCTCATATTTATTATTCCCTCCCTTCTCCTAGCTTTAGGCTTCCTTTTTTTTTTTTTTTTCTTTTTTTCTAGCTCCTTTAAGTGCAAGGCTAGGTTGTTTATTTAAGATTTTTCCTGCTTCTTAGATAGCTATATACTTACCTCTTAGGGTCATTTTTGCTTCTCCCAAAGATTTTGGACCATTGTGTTTTCATTTTCATTTGTTTCCATGTATTTTAAAAAATTTCTTCTTTGGTTTTCTGGTTGACTCATTCATTGCTTAGTAGCCTGCTGTCTAATCTCCATGTATTTGTGGTTATCTTCCCAAATTTTTTCTTGCAGATGACTGTTTCATAGCACTGTAGTCAGAAAAATATGCATGGTTTGATATCAGTCTTTCTGTATTTGTGACCAATTATGTGACCTATTCTGGAAAGTGTCCCATGTACACTTGAAAAAAAATCGTATTCTGCTGAAATGCTCCAAATACATCTATTAAGTCCATCTCGTCCACTATGTCATTCAAATCTAATGTTTCCTCATTTAATTTCTGTTTAGATGATCTTTCTATTGATGTAAGCGGAGTGTTAAAGTCCCCTACTGTGACTGTATTATTATCAATGAGTTCCTTTATGTTTGTTATTATTTTCTGTATTTGGGCGCTCCTATATTGGCTGCATAAAAATTTACAACTGTTAGATCTTCTCATTGGACAGTCCCCTTCATTATAATAGAGTGCCCTTCTTCATCTCTTGTTACAGTCTTTGGTTTAAAGTCTAGTTTGTCTGTTGTAAGTATTGCTACTCCAGCTTTCTTCTGACATCCAATTGCACGATACATGTTTCTTTATACACTCACTTTCAATCTGTAAGCGTCTTTAGCTCTAAAATGAGTCTCTGGTAGGCAACATATAGCCGGGTCTTGTGATTTTTTTGTGTTTTTTTTTGTTTTAATTTATTATGATATTCTATATCTTTTGATTGGAGCGTTTAGTCCATTTACATTTAGGGTAATTACTGTTAGATATGTGTTTAGTGCCATTTATGACTTGTTTTGTTGTTGGGTATTTTCCTTTATCTTTTCTTGTCTTTGTCATTTTTGGCCTCTCCTTCCCACTTATAGAATTCGCTTTAATATTTCTTAAAGAGAAATGCCTGGGTGGCTCCGTTGGTTAAGCATCTGGCTTTGGCTCAGGTCATTATCCCCGCATCCTGGGATTGAGTCCCATATCAGGTTCCCTGCTCAGCAGAGAGTCTGCTTCTCCCTCTGCCTCCTGCTCCCTCTGTTTGTGCTCTCTCTCTGGCAAGGAAACAAATAAAATCTTTAAAAAAATATTTCTTTCAGAGCTGGTTTAGTGGTCACAAACTCCTTTAGTTTTATTTGTCTGGGAAACTCTTCATCTCTCCTTCTATTCTGAGTGATAGTGTTGCAGGGCAGAGTCTTTTTGACTGAAGATTTCCCCCATTCAGCACTTTAAATATATCATGCCAGTGTCTTATGGCTTGCCAAGTTTCTTTTGAGAAATCTGCAGTTGGCCTTATGAGTCTTCCTTGTAAGTTAAAGACTTCTTTTGTCTTGCTGCTTTTAAGATTTTGTCTTTATCACTATATTTTGCAAATTTAATTATAGTATGTGTTGGTATTGGACTGCTTTTGTGGATTTTGATGAGAGTTCTCTGTGCGTTCTGGTTCTGGATGTCTGTTTCCTTCCCTAGATTAGGGAAGTTTTCAGCTAGTATTTCCTCAAATTAATTCCCTGTCCCCTTTTCTCTCTCTTCTTCTTTTGGGACTCATGTGATATGAATGTAATTATGTTTGATGGAGTCACTGAGTTCCCTAAGTCTATTCTTGTTTTCCATAATTCTTTTTTTCTTTATTCAGCTTCATAATTTTCCATTATTTTATCTTCTATATTATCTATTTGTACCTCTGCTTCTTCCAGACTGCCGTCCATTGCATCAAGCCTATTTCCAATCTGAGTTCTTGTATTCTTCATTTCTGACAGATTCTTTTTAAACTCTTGTCTCTGTGGTAAGGGTCTCACTGATGTCTTGCACTCTTTTCTCAAGTCCAGAGAGTATTCTTACGATTCTCATTTTAAATTTTCCATCAAGCATGTTACTTACATCTGTGTTGCTTTGATTTCTGGCCATGACCTTATCTTGTTCTTTCATTTGGGATGATATTCCTCCATCATGGCATCTTGTCTAAGTCTCTGCTTTCTTCCCTGTGTTAGAAAAAGCAGTTATGCTTCGTGCTCCTGAGAGTAATGGCTTTATGAAGAAAAGGTCATGGAGTGTCCAGGGCTTGGCTCTTCAGGGAGTGTCTCTGGTATGTGCTCTGTTCTTGTGTTCTGGCTGCTCTATCTTCAGGCCAGTCATCTGCAGAGTCTCTCCTTCCTGCAGTGGGCAGTGTTGGGTCCTTCAGCAGGTGTGCTCTGGTCTCCTTGTTAAATGAGACCTGCTATTTCCACTAGAACAGAAGCCCTGCAGAACCTGTAGTCAGGTGATGTGGTGTGCAGAGGAGTTTCTGCTCATCTTCTGGGAAGGAGGGATGGAGGCAAGCTTGGCTGAGAAGGGTAGGCTCTCCAGAGGGTAGGAGTAAGGGACTTGGTATAAGCAATTGCCACAACCTTTGTTGGTGCTGTGCTGCTTCCCTACAGGTGGCTCTGTGTTTAAGCTGAGTGGTAGGGGAGGGAAAGAGCACTAGTCAGCTCCTTTGAACACTGCCCATGAGGGTAGCACTCTGAAGAGGACATATAATCTCTCTACTGTGTGTACCAGGCATTTTTCAGATTGTTATTTCCATACTGTCTGCCTCTGGGTTTTTTTTTGCCTTGCTTCTCTCCAAGAGCAGCACTGTGCCCTTCAGGCTCTGTCTCAGCCAAGTCCATGGACCTCTAAAACTCTAGACTTCATTCCCTGCCGGTTTCAAGAACTCATGGAAATCACCTCCTTTATTTTCCCAGCAATGTCTTTGGGGAAATGTTCTTCTTGTGTGCTCCCCCCTTACCTCCTTCTCTCTTGCCCTTTCTGTGACCATGGCTTGCTCCCCTCTGCAGTACTCACAATCTGTTTCTCCCCTAAACCTAGTCTCTACACTTTCTTCCTTCTTCGATGTGGCCTCTTCTCTCCTTTTAGTTGTGAAGTTTGTTCTGTCAGTCTTCAGCTTAATTTCTAAGATATTTAGAATGATTTGGTAGTTACCTAGCTGTGTTCATGGGATGAGACAAGTCTAGGGTCCTCCTATTCCACCACCATCTTCCAGTCATACAGTATTACAGTTTTTTTATTGGACAATCACTTATATTTTGATGATTTCTATAATGTCTTTTGCAATACAACATGTAAATTCCTTTAAAAATTTTTTTTATTAACATATAATGTATTATTTGTTTCAGGGATACAGGTCTGTGAATCATCAGTCTTACACAATTCATAGCATTCACCATAGCACATACCCTCCCCAATGTCCACAGCCTAGCCACCATTTCCCTCCCTACCCCCCACCCAGCAACCCTCAGTTTCTGAGATTAAGAGTCTCTTAAAGTTTGTCTCCCTCCCCAGTCCCACCTTGTTTCAATTTTCCCTCCCTTCCCTCCCCCACATTCCCCGGCCCTGCCTCTCAAATCCCTCATATCAGAGATATCATATGATAATTATAATATGTAAATTATTATATAGCCAAATATTAGTTACCTTTTTACTCTGCATATTTATATATACATATTTATGTTATGTAATGTACATATATTTCTTGTTTCTTTATTAAGGTTTTACTTATTTAATTGAGCAAGAGAGAGAAAGAGAGAGCATGAGTGGATCATGACCTGAGCTGAAGGCAGACAATCAACCGACTGAGTCACCCAGGGGCCCTGATAATATTTTCCTTAATATTTGTTGTTTTAAGCTTTTGAATTTTAGTTTTGTGCATGGCATGTAGTAGGGATGTTTAAAATCTTCTAACAACTTAACAAATAGGTATTTTAGAATACTCTATCCTTTTCCTACTAATTTATTAAGACACGTTACCCAGGTTTTATTCTAAGTCTTCATAAAAAGCACTTCTTTTTCTGGATCCTCTATTGTGATTGTCATTGCACTCATGCCATAGTACCATTATTATTACAGTTTGAAACAGGTCTTTATGTACACTAAGACAAATCCCATCACCTTTCTTTACTTCAAAATTATCTTCAATATTCTTTACTTTTATACTCCACTGGATTTTTGGTGACAGCTTGCTGAATTTTATGTAAAACAATTTTTTAAACATAGATTATTTGAAGAATTTAACAACTTTACATTGCTAAGTTTCCCATATCTGAATGTGGTATAGCTGTTCATTCATCCAGGTCTTTTAAAGATCATAGACATTTAAAAGCATTCTGCTCCTCAAAAGTATTACATATATTTTGTTAGATGTGTTCCTTAATATTTTGTATTGGTAGGCAGAATAAAGGTTTCCCCAAATAGCCATATCTATTCTCCAGAACCTTTGAACAAGTTAAGTTACAGGGTGAAGTGGACTTAAGGTTGCAGATGGAATTAAGATTGCTGATCAGCTGATCTTAAAATGGTGAGATTATCCTGGGTTATCTGGGATGGACCTAATATAATCATAAGGAATTTTAGAAGTGGAAGAGGGAAGTAGAAGAGGGGTCAGAATCAGAGACAGGGAGGTGATGATAAAAGCAGTTCAAATGATTAACATGAGAAGGACCCACGTTGTTTCTGCCTGTGATAATGGAGAAGAGCATTAACTAAGGAATGTGAGCAGTTTCCAAAAATGGGAAAGTCAAGGAAATAAATTTTCCCCTGGAGCCTCCAGAGAGGAATCCAGCCCAGTTTATCACCTTGATTTTTGCCTAGTGAAATCCATGCTGGACTTAAAACCTGAAGAACTGTAAGACAGCAAGTTGCATTGTGTTAAGACACAAGGTTGTGATACAAAGGGAACTAATATACACTTCCATAAGTACTTATGTCTCTATTTCTCTTATAATTTCGAATTTTCTATTTGATTATTGCCAGTATGTAAGGAAAACATTGATTATTGCATGTTATAGGGTATCTGTATGTATATTTCCCATTCAGTTTGTAATTTTACAGAGAGTAATAAAATACAGAAATAAATACAGAAACTAAAGAAAATTGAGAAATTAACAAATTAAAAAACAAAGAAAAAATGGAGGAAATAAGAAATATAAAACCTGGTTCTTTGAAAAGATAACTGTAATATTCAAAACTTCTAACAAATATGATCAACAAAATAAGAGAAAGCCTATCTTACATATGTCATATATTGATATGTGTACCTACTTCCCTTCATAGACACAAATAATTCAAGAGGACTTAATATTATAAATAACAAGAAATAGGGGCACCTGGGTACTCAGTTGGCTAAGCATCTACCTTCGGCTTAGGTCATGACCTTAGGGTCCTGGGTTCAGACACATCAGGCTCCCTGTTCAGTGAGGAGTCTGATTCTCCCCCTCCTCCTGCCCCTCCCCCTGCTCATTTTCTCTCTCTAATTAATAAAATAAAATCTTTTTTAAAAAACAGAAAAAATATTATCTCTTGATGAGTATGATTTTATTTATAACTCTAAGAACAAGTAAATCAATCTTTGAAGAATCAAAGAATCAGAAGAATGTCACAAGAGCATATAATAATTTTCTGGAGTTATGGAATTGTTCTTTTAATCATTATTTGTTCAGTTATTTCATAAGTGCACACAATTCTCAAAAGTCACAACTATAAACTCAAGATCCATGCATCATATTGTATATAAATGATAATCAAAATCATTATAATAAAGTATAAAAAGCAAAGGGTATGTGTTCAAAATTCTTACAGTCCTTATATAAAAGTGTGTGTGTGTGTGTGTGTGTGTGTGTGTGTGTGAAATTTCTGAAAGAATATACAGAATTCTTTTATCTAAGTGGTACTTGATAAAAAAGAAAGCATGGGACCCAGTACAGGAGGGAGACTTGTTTTTCACCTTATCCTTTGTGTTCTATTTAAATGTTTTACTGTGTGTAAAGCAATAGATGCTATCAACCCAAGACAGTTCTGTTACTGAAAAGTAATTTTTTCTTAATTTGACACAGAGAGAGAGAGATCACAAGTAGGCAGAGAGGCAGGCAGAGAGAGAGAAGGAAGTGGGCTCCGTGCTGAACAGAGAGCCAGATGTGGGGCTTTATCCCAAAACCCTGAGATCACAACTCAGGCCAAAGGCAGAGGCTTAACCCACTGAGCCACCTGAGGCACCCTGAAAAATCATTTTTTTTAAAAGCTCCTTTTAGATTTATTACAACTTGAGGTAACAGTAAGTGATTTAGAGACACCTGCCAGTGAAACCATGGAATTTGTGAAACCATATTAAACAAATTTTATAAGCTATCTGCCACAAAGCTGATAAAAGATAAAATGGGAAATACAAGCTCAGTACTCAATGAAGTAACTGACTACACTTTAGATTTATATTCTTAAGAAAGATGGGAGAAAAAAGCTGTCACTCATGTAAAGAAAACAAACTCAATGAATATTATTCCTTTTTATGTACATTTTACTCAGCTACTTGAACTTAAAAAAGAAATTATTTCCTGAAGTTTATAGCGATAGGCCCTCTGAAAACAAACATATTTTATTAGTGCCAGTCAAATATCCTAGAAAGATATGAAGGTAAGTCAAATAGAACTATGATAAATCTCCAGATTTAAGATATTATTTATTATGCAAAATTATGTGTTCAAACAAATAGGAAATGCATGAGAGGAAAATATAAGATTCTGTCAAGTTCAAAGTTGTTTTAGATTTGGCAGGAAGATATTATATATCTTGTAAATCAAAAGAATGCAAAATTCAAACTGGTGATACAGCTACCTAGGTGGGAGATAAATACTACCATAATCAGGTCTGAGAATTTTATACCATGTGATTTGAATTCAGTGCACGTAGGCTATGAGATCAACCCATGTGAGATTCAGTGGTTTTGCCACCGTGCCAGTCAGGACCATCAACAAGAACATAGGAAAGTCTGAAAATTAAGAGACACTAATCTGCTTCAAAGTAAAGGGCAGGAAGGCTCACTGGCCATTATGAAAGACTTGGGTTCTCTAAGTTTAGGATTTCTCTCTGTAATACAACCCTACTGAGTATGTAGGTAACACCTGGCCCTCTTTATATCAAAATAAGCACTGGTGCTCATGTAATGAATGGTAAGATAAGAGGACTTTCAACCCTAGTGAAAAAGATACTCAAATGTTCTAATACAAACTCAAATAAAATACAAACGTAACTAAAATAAAACTTAAATAAAATACAAACTTAAAAAAAAAGTTTAATAACTGCTGATGATATCATTTATGGATATCCATTCCAAACAACTCAAACACCTTGACAGCCTTAAAGAATTGCATCTAATAGCAAAATAATAAGTTGTATTTTCAAGAAAAAAATTAGTAAACACACAGATACACACACACAGAGACACAGATACACACATCAACATAAGGATCCCTCAGGATTTGCTAAAACAACTTTCTCCTCTTATCTTATCAAGAGTGATTCCTAGAAATCCTAAGCTCTGAAATATAAATTGTCACCAATCAAAAAAATTTCAGTAGCAATATGACTAAAAGATTGGGGAGGTAATGAGGAAAAGTACCAAATTTATCCATACATGTAAAAACAAATATAATCTTAGGAAAAATATTCAGTTGAAGTTTTTCCCAACTGGTGAGGTGTGTAGTCTTTCCTCCAGTTATGTAACAGTTAAGGCCTTATATGTTGTCAAATGTCAAATGAATTTCACCTAGCAAATGGGTGAAACTGTAAAAATGGCTGGATAAATCTCAGGAGAAACCTACTTCATCTTCCTAATTTGGGTGGATGACATAGAGTAAAAAAGACTGTACGGAGAACCAGAAAAGAATGTCTAAATTCTAACCTTCTGGGTTTCTCTCTATAGTTATCATGATTACTTAGAGTGAAGCAAAGTAGGCTCCTATTACTACTTCTTGCTCATCTGTAATCTTCCCTATAGGTCTTATTTTTACTGATTTACTTAAATTACTTGAACACCAATCATAGTTGGGGGTCTG
This sequence comes from Mustela nigripes, assembly GCF_022355385.1. Taxonomy (NCBI): domain Eukaryota; kingdom Metazoa; phylum Chordata; class Mammalia; order Carnivora; family Mustelidae; genus Mustela; species Mustela nigripes. The sequence goes on along the minus strand of NC_081568.1, from coordinate 68,563,924 downwards.
CTTCCCTATCTCTTTAACAATCTCCTAGGACCAAGACCTCCAGAAGTATATTTTCTATAGCCCAAGAACATTCATATTGTTGATTAGTAATTAGTGAGCTATGTATACCAGAGCTTGACTTTCTGCTTGGGGCAAAAGACTTTTAAACAAGAAGTCTGTCTCTGGAGTGCATTCGCTTTATCAGGAGAAGTGGTACCAAAATTTATTGCTGAGAAACTAACGGCCCTGGAAACCTTTACCTGCCTCCTTTCACAGTGCCAGATAATTCATACTATCAGCCTCTTCTCTAAGTTGTTTCATTATCTAACCCCTTACTGTTAAGATGTCACTTTTAAGAATTAAGAAAAGTATTTCTTACTAAAAATTCTTCCCTGACAATGAAACCATTCCTGTGGCCAAAAGGCAAAAATAAAACTTGCAAAACCATCATGTCATAAAATATAAAGGGTTAATAACTCACCCTGTGGTACCTAAAACTAAAAACTTCAAGAAACCCCAATGATACCTGCTTTTCTCCCCTCTTCCATAACCTGAGGCTCTGGATTACTTATTGTCACACACCCCTATTCACACAATTAGAAAGACAGAGTTTTCCATCTCTATAATCCCTGATCAGTTTAAGAAAAATCATTTCTTTGTCTCACCCTTTTATTTTCTCCAAACTTAGGGAAATTTCTCATCTCCAATCCCAAGTCTTTTTCCAGATTTATTACCACCATCTGCTTCCACACAATGTGAAGATGTTAATAAATCACTGGCCAGGTGTCCTTTCATACCTGTCACTGTGGCCTCAGTTATTAAATTTTACCCACAATAAGTTAACTTCTCTTCCATTGTCACTCCATAAGAGTCGCTTCTAAAAAATAGTAATAAACTGATTTCATAAACTATTTTACATGAGTAGTCTAAAGATCCTCCAGAGAGAATCATCCCTCCCTAAGGTGCAATAGTAACAAAAAGCAATTGTTTTGTTCAATCTGGCAACACTCAGTGTGCTCTCCCCTTCTCATTTCAGATCATTTGGGAATTCAAAGCGCATCTGTAAATCTCTGCTGTCATCTGCTATCTGAAAGGACAGCAGAGACCAGCTAAGTTTCCTGAAAGTTTGGGAAAACGTCTAGCTAACAGGATTTTCATCTAGCAGAGGCCTTAACTTGATTCCTTAATTTTATGAGTGAGAAAAGAAAGTCCTGTAATGCGTATTTTTGTGAAAAGCACACAGTGAGTTTGGCAAGGGGAGTTCAACTTATTTTATATTTTGGTTAATTTAGAATTACACAGAAAATAATTTTATCTCTTAACTCCTATAATTCAGAGTCCTTTCTAAATGTGGTTATTATTTTTTAATTTCGAGTTTCTTCACAAGTCTATCTTTCTAATTTTATTTTCATGATGTCTATATTTTCCAAAGGTCCTGGCTCCTTCATTACACAGAAAAGGAAGTTACTTACCAATTCTCTCTTTTTCACCATTTATTGAGCTGTCACTTTCTGATTAGGGAGCTGATATGAATAAAACAGAACCTTTCACTCAAGGTTAGTCTCTCGGTCTAAATGGGAAACAGATGGGCAAATAATCACCTCTGCAGGATGATAATGAGGTAAGAGAAGCATGAACAAATGTTGGAAAATAAAAGCAGAAGAAAGGAATACTATCTCTACTTGTACAAAGAAGAAAGGAGGTATAAATTCATTTAAAATACAATGTTTATGCTAAGTCTTGAAGGATACACAGGAATGTGTTGAATGGTTATTTAAAGAGGAACATGACAAACATAGGGAATAACAAATCCATAAGCAGGAAGAAATGGAAAAAGTAAAGTGTGTTCATTTAAATGCAAGTAGTTTGATAGTGTGAAATCACAGTGTACAAGGAGGAATATTCCAAAATATATTCAATACCTAACAAAAATATCATTGGCAAGAAATCAGTGTGAGCAAATAGAGGCCATATTGCATAAAGTTGTGTAGACTATTCTAAAAATGTTTCCTATATTTGTGATTAGCATTCTCTCTCTTTAATTCCCCCAAGTATATTAAATATCCTACCATATTCTCTTTGTTTCCCTAACTATCTTAAATCAAAATAATCTAGTAGAAGGTAGCAGGGATTGGATAGAAGAGTGAGAAAAAAGTAAGTGCCTCTGTCTAGAAATGCACTAAAGTATGAATAAACTTTTAAGTGTGGACATGACTTCTTCCTTTTAAGTCCATATCAAGAAATTATTCAGGGAAGATGACAGAGTTTGAAGCATAAGGAAATCTGTCTCTCCATCCAGACAACAATTATACCAGCAGCCTCTGATGTAACTATTTTGGAACTCTGGAGTCTATTGACAGTTTGCAATTTCCAGGGGAAGGATTGGATAATAAATTGTGTTTAATTTCAGTCAATTTCACCTCTTAGTACAGAAGCTGCTAAGAACCCAAATCCCATGGCAGGCAGCTATGCATGTATTCTTGAAATAGCTTGCACATAGGCTGTGGGAGCAAAGATAAGCAAAAAGGGCCATATACTCCAAATACTTAGGGGATCTGTCCTCCAATAGCTGATTACTGCTTCTGATCACAGAAGCAAAGACAAAGGGGCCAGTGGCCACTGTTAAATGTAATGCCTATGGTAATCACAAAGAAAATATGTAAAAGGAAATGAGAAAGAAACTTAAATGTTCCATTACATAAAATTAACTAAACTCAAGAAAAGGCAATAATGCATGAAATGAGAAACAGAAAAAGCTATAAGGCATACAGAAAACAAATAGTAAAGGAACAAATAAATCCCTCATTATTTTAAATGTAAATGGATTAAACTTCTCAAACAAAAGACAGAGATTGGCAGAAAGGATTAAAAAAGATCCAACTACAAGTTATCTATAAAGGACTCACTTTAGATCCAGACACAAACAGACTGAAAGTAAAGGATGGAAAAGGATATCCCATGAAAAGATCCCACAAAAAGAGTATTGAGAAACAAGCAGGGGTATCTAAAGTAATATCAAATAATACAAACTGTAAAAAACTTTTTATAAGAGACAAAAAAGGACATTAAATATTAATAAAAGGTTCGATATGCTACCATACCCCCGTAACAGGTTCTTATGTCTTGGTGTTATAGAAATGAATACTGAACCTGAGAAATAGAAACCAGGTGGAGTTTATCAGAGATAGTTGTGTACAAGGGAGCTGACAGGCACAGAATGCAAGGTTTTATAAAGGCACTTTTCTGAAGGGTAAGGGGCTGGGAAGAGAGAAGTGTCCCTCAGTTTCATGGTCATTATCTTGTGGTTGTTACTTCTCAATGGCACAAGACAATCATAGAATGTCTTTTTCAATGGTTGATATTCTTTTTGGGTTCTTGGAAAATAGCAATACTTGTGCGAGCAGGTTTTAAATTGTTACTTCTAATTTTGCCTAGATAACCATTACTCTTGTTTGTTTGCTTTCCTAGAAGGAGGTATTTTTCTCTAAGCATATGGAAACTTTTAAACCTTGCCCCAGACCTGTGGCTTTACAGCAGTTAAGTCCCTCTCACTTTTCCTATACTGTGTCAAATATAGTCAGAAGATATATCAACAAAAAACACTTATGCATCTAAAAACAAACAAAAAACCATATGAAATAAAAACTGACAGAACTGAAGGGTGAAATAGATAATTCTACAACAATAGTAAGAGACTTCAATACTCCTGTCTCAGCGATGAATAGAAATGTCAGAGAAAAGAAAAATAAGAAAGTAGAGGACTTAAACAACACAAAAAGCCAACTAGATCTAAGAAACAGGTAAAGAATACTTTATCCAACCATTAACAGTAGTCACATTCCTCTCAAGTGCACATGGATCATTTCCCAGGATAGACCATATATTAGGTCACAAATTAAGTCTTAAATAGATTTTAAAAGAAGTGATATGAAGTATTTCTCTGACCACAGTGAGATGAAATTAAAAAATCAATAAAAAAATAAAATCGAAAAACTTACAAGTATGTAAATATTAAACAATATACTTAAAAAAAGATTTTTATTTATTTGACAGAGAGAGAAAGTACAAACAGGCGGAGTAGCATGCAGAGGGAGAAGCAGGCAGAAGGAGCAAAAGACTCCCTCCTCAAAAAGGCTCCCTGTTGAGCAGGAAGCCCAGTGTGGGACTCAATCCCAGGACCCTGGGATCATGACCTGAGCTGAAGGCAGCCACTTAACTGACTGAGCCATCCAGGTCACCTAAACAATATAATTTTAAATGACCAATGGATCAAAGAAAAATCTCAGGGGAAATTAGAAAGTACTTAGGATGGATGAAAATGAAATATACCAAAATTTGTGGGACTCAGCGAAAATGATGCTGAGAGAAAAATTTATAGCTATAAATGCTTACATTAAAAAAAAAGTTGTCAAATCAACAACCTAGGTTTACAAATTATGGAGTCACAAAAAGAAGAGAAACTAAACCTAAAGCTAGCAGAAGAAATGATATAATAAAGATGAAAGCAGTGATGAGAGACAACAGAAAAAAGAGAAAATAAGGAAACCAAAACTTGATTCTTTGAAAAGGTCAACAAACTGACAAACTATGAGTTAAATGAACTAAGAAAAAACAGAAGAATCCAAATTGCAAAAATCTGAAACAAAAATGGAGTTATTATTAGCAATGCTACAGAAATAAAAGGGTTATATGAGATACTATGAACAACTATATGCCAAAAAATTGGGTAAGGTAGTTGAAATGGACAAATTCTTAACAACACATAATCTACCAAGACTAAATTATGAAGAAGTGGAATCTGACTGGACTTACAGGTAATAATGAGATTGAATCAGTATTCAAAAATCTTACAACAACGTAAAAAGCCCTGAACTTGATGATTTTATTGGTGAATTCTACAAAACATTTAAAGAACTAATTCTAATCCTGCTCAAACTTGTGCAAAATGTCAAAGAAAAGGGGATACTTCATAACTCACTCTATAAAGCTAGCATAATCCTAATGCCAAAGCCAAAGACGCCCCCAGAAAACTACAGATCAGTATCTTTAATGAACCTTAATGCAAAAATCCTTCACCAAATATGAATAAACAGAATCCAGCAGCTTATTAAAAGGATTAAGTTATTATCTAACTTGGTTAATCAAGGTTGTAGCCACATTAGTGCTCCAAATATATAAAGAACGTTTTCCGTGTATATCCAGCTCCCAAGTTGACAGAATTCAAGGTAATTTTCCAAAGCAAAACTCATACTAAAGGGAATGCTATTTTGAAGCTAGGGATTTCTCCCCATGTTCCATAAATAACACAGATAGGAATCTACCTCATAAAGCCAGCCACATACTTACAGCTGATACGAGAGTCCAGAGTCTTTAAGAGTGAATGTTTAAAACAGAAAACATCAAGAAGACTCAAAAAGAAAAAAAGTGGAAAGTTATAGAATAACTTTTAACATATGTTACATTTATTTAATGTCTTTTTGTTAATGAACCAAAAAAATGTAAGCAGCAAATTAATTACATGTGCCAATGATACAAAATTAAGATGTGGCACTAGTGGCATGAAGACAGAAAAAAAATGTAAACTTTCTAGTTTGAAATTATGTGTAGAAAAAGAAAATGGGCTGTGGGACCACTATAAACAAATCACTACATTGTATAAAATATAAATATGCTGTATAAAGGAAATCTGGGAAAACTTAGCATGCAAAGGCAGATGCTGAGGGGAAAGAAGGAAAAGTGATAATAAAGCAGCCACTTGCAATGTGAATGAAATATCATCAAAGTGGGAGAGGAGACCAAAGCCTCTAAAAGTGACAGTGAAGTGTCTAGGAAACACCAAATCACAAAGTCTACTATTTTGGATTTTGGAATACTTGAGCAGCCGCAAAGTAATTAAGAGGAGAGATTTCACATAAAACCCCTGACTTTACACTTTGGTTTATTAACAAAAGCACAACTTTCTGGGAAGTTTTACTTAGCTGTATCTTTGTCTCAGTGAATATCTCAGCAAATGGAGCAGCACTTTGAGACCTAAATACTTTGCCTTAGATTTAAGCCTTAGATACTGACTGAACTCAGGTTGTCCTCATCTAATAATGACATACCATGAGCAGAAATAAAGAGCAAGATGAAAGCACTGTTCACCACCATTCACCAACACAGGTCTAAGGGTAGTAATGGTCTCCTGAGTCACTCATCCAACTTTCCCCTTCAATCTATCCCAAACTCCCTTTCTTGCACATAAGGGCATGAACTTCTCTCCTACGACCCTCCATTCCCAAACACGGGTATTTCTCAACTGGGGATCCTCATTTGAATTATAAAAAAGAGAAAAATAATTAGAGTTCACTATTTTCTCAGTTTTTCCAAGGACACTACCAACTAGTAACACTCCAAAAGCATAGGAGAGAATTAATTAATTACATACAATAAATACCATATGGCATTAAAGCTCAATTCTCATAGCTCTCAGGTCTTTTTTTTCTATTCTTTGTTCTTCTATTCATTCTCAGTTTCTGATGAAATTACTACGAAGCAAGCCTAGCCTTTGCATCTGCAACCTAGACATCATTTTCCCAACTACTCACACAAGTTTAACCACCTCACATCTGGCAACATAAGTCCAACAGAATTGGAGGTGTAAGTGGGGAGCCCAACTAGAATGTTCAAGCACCAAAAACTATCCGACAGAACAGAACTAAATATAATTTTCCCCCCATTCAAATGTCCAGAAGTTCTGGATGAATGATGGGGATTCTGAAGTGTAAGCCACAGTTTCCACCTATGGTACTGTGCCAACTGGTTGTGGCACAGCACACTGACATACAGAAAAGACCATGTGCTTGGGAGTCAGCAAGGCCTATTCTTCATTGACAGCTTTGCCTCTTAATGTTTGTGTGACTCCAGGCACTTCCTGTAATTTTACAAGATTTAGCTTCCTCATACCAAAAAAAAAAAAAAAAAAAAAGGGCAATACTAGTAGTGGCTCACTGGCTTGTTTTGCATAAAAGGTGAGTTATATACATAGAATAAATAGTATTATACATAACAATAAATGTAAATTTCCTTAATTTTCCTGGAAAAATAAGATGTGCCGACCTGAGAGAGGTGAGCAAGAGTGCAAAAGCAATTACTGATAAGTGCCCAGTGATAAATGATGTAGGGAGTAAATACTGTTATTCTAAGTATTATTATTGAACAACAAAGTGAGTTCAATTGTTGATAAGAACCAAATGATAAATGATGTCCTCAGTAACAGAGGAAGAAAAGGGTAACTCAATGTGGACTGCACTGAACTTCAAAAGTGGGTGTGGGAAGGCCAGCAGAACTTGAAGGATGGGAGTTATGCACTTTCTTTCTGATTTATTTTTGTTTTATGGGTAATTAACATGGAATAAAATTAACTTGTTTCAGATAGAGTTTTATCAATGTACTCATGTACATGTGTGTTACCTCCACCACAATCAGCATACTAAAGAGTTCCATCACCCCAAAACACCTCCTAGTACTGTCACTTTGGAGTCACACCCTTCTCCCACCTCTAACGTCAGACAACAACCCATATCTGTCAGTAGCTTTGTGACATAGCTTTGTCTTTTCAAGAATGTCATATAAATGGCACCATGCAGTATGCAACCTTTTGCACTTTTTAAAATGCAAAAACCTTCTTTTAGAACCTCCTTTACTCAGTGCAATGCCTTCCATAAATCTGTATTGCTGCATGTACCAATGTATCATTCATTTTTATTGCTGAGAAGTATTGTGCTTTAAGAATATGCCAAAATTTATCCATTTGTCCACTGGATCACTTTCAGGTTTTGTGACTAAAGTAGGCATAGAAGTTTATGTAGAGGTTTTTGTGTGAATACAGCTTTTTATTTTTAAGGTAAATACCTAGAAGTGGGACAGTTGGGTCATACAGTTAGTAACCCAACATTAACTTTATGGGAAACTGCCCAACATTTTTCCAGAATGCCTGTACCATTTTACATTTCCACCAGCAATAGATGAGAATTCCAACTGTTCTACAAAGTCAACATTAGTACTGTCAACATATATTTTTTAATTTAGCCATTTTAATAGGTATATAGTGGTATTGTGTCATAGTTTTAATTTGCATTTCCCTAATAAGTAATGTTGTTGAATACATCTGCAGTGGCATATCTACATCTTCTTTGGTTTATATTTTAATTTAGCTTTTAAAATGTTTCATTTGTGACACTTGTTTTTTTTATTTCCTAATTACAAAAGTTATCTTTTTAAATGGAATTTGAAAATTACACAATATGCTGTAATTTCTATTGCCATCTTCTGTCCCAGTAACAAAATTACAATGAGTAATTTGGTATATTTTGTCCCAACTTTTGAAATATACACTTGCAAATGTAATTATGGGCAGAGATGTGTAGTCTGTTTTTAAGAATAAAACTGGTATCATACAATAAATATAGTTTTAGTGGCTGAAAGTAGCATACACATCATTTTATATATCTTCTTGGAATATAGTGCCAGGAGTAGATTTTCAAGATAAAAAAAGAACAGGTAAATCCATTTTAATGCTCACTAGTAATATAACAGTATGCCTGTATATTACTTAAATAAGATCATGCTCTAATAGTAAATAATAATAATAATAACAAATAGATCATGAAATCCCAATAAGTCAACATAATAAAAGTTTCTTTCTAACCATACCACACAGAAACTTGGTGGCTCTTCCTTAACAGTGAAGGGACCAGTTATGTTTCCATCTTGCAAGTCTGTGATCCTGGAGCCTTCCTTTATTAGTTGCCCGAATGAGCAAGGGGAAGGTTTCTAACACTCCTATTTTTTTTTTTTTTAACACTCCTATTTTTAACCAGAAGTGACACATCATTTTTTATCTCTTACTTCTGATGGGAATAAATCATGTGATATACCACATGTGATATCATGTGATATACCACATGTGATATCATGTGAAATACCACCTGAGTTATATAGATCCATAGGGCTGAAGTGCAGAGCAGCATGTGGATACTGGGGAAGCAATAATTTAACTGTCACTGCTTAAAACGCAGCAGAGGTCTTTAAAAAAATAAAAAATAAATAAATAAAAAAAAAACGCAGCAGAGGTATAATTTTGACTAATTCTAAAGGAAAAGAGGCATTCCAGAAAAGGAAAGTTTAATCTAGGGGAGCAATGTGCATATATCTTTATCAAACAATGATTATGTATGGTGACTAACATAATTTAAAAATGATTAAAGTTTTATGTCCACCTAAAATATGTTCACATGAATGAGATAAATGCAAGTTATTAAAAATTCTAATTAAAAATATTTTTTAGAAGTTGAATTCTCTTAAGTCAGAGGTATATTTTCATCTGCTGTTGTATGATTAATCTTTGCAAAATCTTTTGTTTTATTTATGGCTCACTAAAGTATCATAGACTTATTGGTCCACACAACATATCCCAACCACAAGCATTCCCTTTGGGCTTTATATATATGTATGTAATCACATAGTTTTATCTAGCCAACATTAAGTATTTGCTATTTCTCTGATGTCCTACTTTTTTCACCCACAATAGTGATCAAGAACCATTTAATTTAAGAATTAATTTATCAAAACAATTAAAATAATTATAGCATATTTTTCAAACATAAAAAGCAAACTGAATCAATCTGTTATAATCCAATGCAATTATATTTAAATAAACAATCAAACCATATATAGAAACCTCTTCCTGTTCTCTAGGCAACATATTTTAAATTATAATCCAGATGACTTGTTCTTTTTATCAACAAACTGAACTTGGTATCATTCTTTCTTGAACTTTTATTACATTGCAAGAATTATTTTCAATTCTAAATAACCACAACCTTGCCCAGGGAGGAGCAAATTGTAGACTCTTAATAATTTTCTTAAAGTGGTTAGTTAAAAATGCCAATTGTAGGGGCGCCTGGGTGGCTCAGTGGGTTAAAGCCTCTGCCTTCAGCTCTGGTCATGATCCCGGGGTCCTGGGATCGAGCCCCACATCGGGCTCTCTGCTCAGCAGGGAGCCTGCTTTCTCCTCTCTCTCTCTGCCTGCCTCTCTGCCTACTTGTGATCTCTGTCTGTCAAATAAATAAATAAAATCTTTAAAAAAGAATGCAAATTGTAAGAATAAGGCCAGAATTATTTCCCCTTCCTCTCCCCAAAGGGTGAATTCAATAGTAAAGCACTCTGTGTTGAACAATATAAACCCTAAGATATTAGGAAAGTAAAATCAGTTTAAAATGAGTATTAAAAAGAACTTTTAAGAAGAAATGCATAAATGGCAGATCACAGCCAGAGACAGAGACATTCTACTGTTGCTTTCTAGATAAAAAAAAGGTCCACAGAAAGGCAAGGGAAGCAAGGGCAAAAATGAACTATTAGGGGTTCATCAAGATCAAAAGTTTTTGCACAGCAAAGTAAAGAGTTAACAAAACCAAAAGACAACTAACAGAATGGGAGAAGATATTTGCAAACGACATATCAGATAAAGGGCTAGTATCCAAAATCTATAAAGAACTTAGCAAACTCAACACCCAAAGAACAAATAATCCAATCAAGAAATGGGCAGAGGACACGAACAGACATTTCTGCAAAGTAGACATCCAGATGGCCAACAGACACATGAAAAAGTGCTCCACATCACTCAGCATCAGGGAAATACAAATTAAAACAACAAGGAGATACCACCTCACACCAGTCAGAATGGCTAAAATCAACAAGTCAGGACATGGACAGATGCTGGCGAGGATGCGGAGAAAGGGGAACCCTCCTACACTTTTGGTGGGAATGCAAGCTGGTGCAACCACTCTGGAAAACAGCATGGAGGTTCCTCAAAAAGTTGAAAATAGAGCTCCCCTATGACCCAGCAATTGCACTACTGGGTATTTACCCTAAAGATACAAATGTAGTGATCCGAAGGGGCACGTGCACCCAAAAGTTTAGAGCAGCAATGTCCACAATAGCCAAACTATGGAAAGAACCTAGATGTCCATCAACAGATGAATGGATAAAGAAGAGGTGGTATATATATATACACAATGGAATACTATGCAGCCATCAAAAAAAAAACAACGAAATCTTGCCATTTGCAACAACATGGATGGAACTAGAGGGTAAAAATACATTATATGTTTATAACAAAATTAAAAAATTAAAAAAAAAAGGTCCATGTGAGAATGATACTTAATGTTAATCTCCAATATTAGATGCTCAGGGTTTTGTTTTGAAAATTTATTGTTGTTGATATTATTGTTTTGGGAGAAGTCAATCCCTGATAATGGGTCATTATTTTCTTTAAGCTATATGAAGTCCATGTGTTGTACTCTTGGAAGGGCATTGACCAAAATATTTAAACTCATAAAATGATGTCACTAAGGAAAAGAAAGTGTTAACAAGGTCAGAGCGTGATCAGTTGAAGAGGTACTAGCACAATCTGAAACTGTGGATTGAAATAGCTAATTTAATAACTATTCACCATACATCTGGCACTTTGTCTAACTATGAACTGATTTATTTATTCCTTAAAACTATACTATAAACTAGATATGATTTTACCCCCATTTAACATATGGGAAAACTGGTACAAAGAAAAGCCATTTATCAGAGTTCACAGAGCTACTGGTTGGTGATCCAGGGTTGTATTCCATCTAGCACCAGAGTTCATACTAATATAACTACTAGTACCAAAGTCTTGCTCTGCTGTAGTCCAAATATCACATTCGGGTCACAGAGAGTTAATCTATAAATGATGTATGGACTGTGGGGCCAATGTTAAGGATGTTCCAGAAGGAACAGCCTGGGTATATGGAATCAAAGAGAAGAACAAAGGACAGAATAAAGACTTGAGAGTATTGAGAATTGAGCAGTAAGACACTGCCTGTAACTCACCTCAGACTGCAATTTCAAGTATTTAGTAAACTGAGTCATGTGAAGAATTTAACATATTTCCTGGGATACACTAAATGCTCAAAATCTGTCAACTATTACTGTTACTAGAATTATTACTTTAAGGACTTTATTTGACAGAGAGTGCACAAGTCGGGGAGGGGCAGAGAAAGAGGGAGAGGGACAAGCAGTCTCCTCCCCACGTACAGAGCCTGACAAAGGGGTTGGTCCCAGGGCCTGAGATCATGAACAGAGCCAAAGTCAGATGCTTCATTGAAACAAGGCAGCCTGTATCCAGAGCTTGTTCTCACACTCACTATACAACACAACCTATGCCAACCAACACATCTGAATTTCTAAGGAACTCAGGCACTGTGACTATTGCAGAGTGGAGATGTTCTTTTTGTCCAAGCCAAACAATGTGGAAGGGAAAGCTGGAGAGGGAAAAATTCAGAAGCCTTTCTGGTCCTTTGAAATTACGAACCTTGAGTATAACCTTAATGAGATTATGGCCAATGACCCCAGAAAGCAAATTTTCTGATTTTATGAAGTTGTTCTTTACTGAAGAAATGATGGAACAAAAGGAGGGTGTTATTCAAAAGCTAACCATGGAAAATAGTAAATTATTGCAGAAATTCATTTTCTAATTAGTTATACTTTGCTTTATGTATCCCATTAATTCCCAAATCAGATTTGTCAATACCCCAGCATATTTCCCACTTACATGTAAAGAATTGTGAAACCAATAAGTGTTTTATTCACTTACTTTCATAAATAATTTATATTAATTCTGAATTCTAAAATAACAGAGTATGAGATATCAATTTTATAGGTAATTACATTAAATTTAATTTTTAATATACCCCATGTAGAACATTTAAACATGAAAAACATAAAAATATAAAATGAGATAATTTGTCTCAAAAAATTTTTCTGACAGTTACTGTTAAAGACTAGACAAATGTTTTCACTTCTTCTCTTAAATTGGTTTCTTTGCTGATGCAAAGACATGCCACTTAAGCATTACTGTAGCTCCTCTGAAAGCCTATAAATATTAAGTTTGATCAGGTTACTCAAAGAACTTCCAGCTGCTTATGTGGGGAAGATTTTTTATGATATTGATATATCACTTCATGTTTGCATAAGCTTTATATTCATTACTATATTATATTACAAAATGAGTGCCATATTTCTACTATTTCAAGATGTGCCTGATATGACCCAAAATTATAGGTTGTGACCCAAAATCCAAGTGTGATAATAACTACGATGATACGGAGTATAATACTTTGGGGAAGAAATGCTTTTATTTTACATAATTTTAAAATTATGGTAAATTATAGGGGCACCTCAGTGGCTCAGTTGGTTAAGTAGCTGTGTTCAGCTCAGGTCGTGATAACCAGAGTCCTGGGATCAAGTCCCACATCAGGCTCCCTGCTCAGCAGGAAGTCTGCTTCTCCCTCTCCCTCTTCTCTCTCTCTCTTCTGTGCACTCTCTCTCATAAATAAATTAAAAATCTTTTAAAAAATAAAATAATGGTAAATTATAAATAACAAAATTTATCATTAGTAACGTGCAGTTCAGTGGCAGTAAGTATATTTACATTGTTGCACAACTACCACCACTATCCAGCTATAGAACTTTCTCATTATCCCCAAATGAAACTCTCTACCCCTTAAACAATAGCTCTACATACTCTCCCCTCTGCCCAGCTTTAGGCAACCACTAAGCTATTTTCTGTGCTCATGAATTGAACTATTTAGATCCTACATATAAATGGAATCATGCAGTATTTGTTCTTTTGTGTCCTGCTTCTTTCACCTACCATAGTATCAAGGTTCATTCATGTTGTACCATATATCAATATTTCATCATTTTGGGCTGAAAAATATTCCATTGTGTGCATATACATTTGTTTACCTGTTCATCTGTCAATGGACACATGAGTTGCTTCCACCTTTTGGCTACTGTGAATAATGCTGCCATGAAGATAGGTATACAAAAAACTGTTCAAGTTCCTACTTTCAGCTCTCTGGAATATATATTCAGAAGTGGAGATGATGGATTATAAGTTAATTCTATGTTTAATTTTTTGACGACCTGCCATATTGTCTTCCAGAGCAGCTGTATCATTTTACAGAGTAACCCAATGCACAAGGGTTCTAACTTCTTCACATCTTTTCAAACACGTGGTATTTTCTGTTTTTTGATAATAGCCATCCAAAAGGGTATTAAATGGTATTTTGTGGTATTAAGAAATGCCTTGTAAGTATGTTAAGCTTTATTTGTAGTGATTACTAATACCCAAGGAATTAGGTGATTTATCATATCATCTAATTAAATAAAATTAATAAACAAATAACCTAAACTGAAAATCAACATGGCAAGTTTTATTTGGGGACCTTCCAAATTCTACATGATAGCTTAAATCAATCCACAGTATCATCACAACCCCTTTCTTTTTTATGGCATGTACTCCTAAGTACGATATGAACATTTCAATTACCACACTACATCATGTTCTCTACCCTTTTCCTATTCCATGCAGCTCCATCTTTAGTCCTTCTTTACATGTTTCCTCCTCTGTGTTCTGGGCTAGATACCTTCCTAGAGTTTATAAAAGCACACTTCAGCTTTAAATATAAACAACCTAACATTCATAAAGAGAAGATTATTGAGATGCAAAATTCTGCACAATAGTTGCTAAGATTTCTAGTAAGTGGTACTTGCCTGTCACTTTCGACTGTCCACTTAAGCCAGTCTAGCCATTCATTTATATGAATTATTATTCATCATATCATTATTCATATATATTAATTATAATTCACTATAATCATTATTACAGTTGCTTCTGAAACTAAGTCCCTGATTACATGACTTTACTTAACCTCAGACTCCAAAACCCAAGATTCAATAAAAAAGGAAGGTGTAACATGATTAACTCATGCAGTCTCATTTTCAGTTATCATATGAAATTAGTACAAATGACGATTCTAGGTTGGATGAAAACACATTGTTTCCTCATATAAATATTAGTGTAATGTTTTTGTTTTACCTATTATACTCATTTATCTCTATTTTTAAAATTTTTACATTCTTATTCTCTTCTCCAAAGTGATGTCCTAACACCTAGCACAATACTCACCATGTATTTTACACATTTGGTGATTATTATTTTTTTTATTAAAAGATTTTATTTGTCAGTGAGAGAGAGCACAAGTAGGGGGAGAGGTAGGCAGAGGGAGAAACAGGCTCCCAGGTGAGCCAGAAGCCCAATGCGGGACTCAATCCCAGGACCCTGGATCATAACCTGAGCCGAAGGCAGCCACTTAACTGACTGAGCCGCCCAGGCATCCCTCAGTGATTATTTTTGAATTTATTAGAGTTTATAAACCACAACCTTACTTTCTTTATGGCTACACTTTACAGCCAAATTTATTAGCAGAAGGTATCCTAAGTTTCTTTTAATCTATTATGAATGCTTTACTGGCCCTCTACTCCTTCAATGTCAATAAGCATGCATCTATTAAGGTTTTATGGTGGTAGACTCTATGACTTATTCCTGTTTTAACCTGTAACTGAGTACAGGTCTGACATGCAACAGGGACTCAATCAGCCCCTTCCCCCACAGAATTTAAAGAACAGTTAAAAAAATAAATAAGTAAATAGATAACTAAATAAAAATAGTTAATAGTCCTCTTAAACTATTTTTAGTAAGTCATATTTGAACTAATTCTAGTATCAATATTTCAATTCTATTTAAATTATATATCAAAACAAGAGCATTAACCTGGCTTTTGCTATGCATTCACAGGTCAGTAGAGAAGTAATAATCACAAAAATTCAAAATCTTTTCTAAATAATTGTTTAAAATCAATATAAAAATGAATTCAAACAGTTCCATCTACTTTGATTTATTCTTCTTATGGAGAAATAAGAAAAGAGAATAATTTCCTTCATCCTGAGACTAAAGTTCACAGTGTTATTTCTCTTTCAATTGGCATATCTTTTTCCTAAAAATGTACTCTGATAAACTAAGTCAGTGTATTTTAAAACTTTTAAGAAAGTGAATTCAATGCTAAGGAATTATATTATAATCTTGTATGATTTATATTTGCTACTTTACACTTACCTATTTTTTTTACTTCTCACAGAAAACGTGGCATTAATTTCTTTCTTTTTTTTTTAATGGTGCCAATTTTAAATACATTTTTATTTAAGACATTGCATTTTCCACTTAACAATACAGTGCTTATAAAGTGCAATGTTGATTTCCTTTCCCTGTGCACATATTCCATATTCAAGTATCAAGAATGCCCAGTTTTTTTGCTATACCAGCTCAACATTACAACTGCCATGTAATTTGCTACAAATTTGGGTCCTTTGAATATTGTATGTGGAACAATGCTCAACCTATTTATTCTCAGATTGGTTTAGTCAACCTCTTCAATGGTGGGCCCAGAGGAGGCACCACCAGAGGGAGGAGCTCCACCACCAGGGAAGCCTCCAGGCATTCTTCCTGGCATGCCCCCTGCACTCTGGTACAGCTTGGTGATGATGGGGTTGCAGACTTTCTCCAACTCTTTCTGCTGGTGTTCAAATTCTTCCTTCTCTGCAGTCTGGTTCTTATCAAGCCAGTTAATGATTTCATTGCACTTGTCAAGAATCTTCTGTTTGTCTTCATCATTTATCTTGCCCTGAAGTTTTTCATTTTCAACAGTTGCTTTCATGTTGAATGCATAAGACTCAAGTGAATTCTTGGAAGACAGCTTGTCCCGCTGTTTCTCGTCTTCAGCTTTGTACTTCTCAGCTTCCTGGACCATGCACTCAATATCTTCTTTGCTCAAGCAGCCCTTGTCATTAGTGATGGTAATCTTGTTCTCTTTTCCTGTGCTCTTATCCACAGCAGAGACATTGAGGATACCATTAGCATCAATATCGAAAGTGACCTCAATCTGAGGGACACCACGAGGAGCAGGGCGTATGCCTGTGAGTTCAAACTTTCCAAGTAGATTGTTGTCCTTGGTCATGGCACGCTCACCTTCATACACCTGAATAAGCACACCAGGCTGGTTGTCGGAGTAGGTAGTGAAGGTCTGTGTCTGTTTGGTAGGAATGGTAGTATTACGCTTGATAAGAACAGTCATGACTCCTCCAGCAGTTTCAATGCCAAGAGAAAGTGGAGTGACATCCAACAGCAGCAAATCTTGAACATTTTCAGATTTGTCTCCAGAAAGGATGGCTGCCTGGACAGCTGCACCATAAGCAACAGCTTGATCAGGGGTGATGCTCTTATTCAGTTCTTTTCCATTGAAGAAATCTTGGAGAAGTTTCTGAATCTTGGGGATACGGGTAGAACCACCCACCAGAACAATATCATGGATCTGAGACTTGTCTAACTTGGCATCCCAAAGAGCTTTCTCTTCAGGGTCCAGGGTGCCATGGAACAGATCAGCATTTAATTCTTCAAACCGGGCACGAGTGATAGAGGTATAGAAGTCGATTCCTTCATACAGAGAATCAATCTCAATACTGGCCTGGGTGCTGGAAGAAAGTGTGCACTTAGCACGTTCACAAGCAGTACGGAGACGACGAACTGCCCTCTTGTTTTCACTGATATCTTTCTTATGTTTGTGCTTGAACTCTGAAATAAAATGGTTGACCATTTGGTTGACAAAGTCTTCTCCACCTAAGTGGGTGTCTCCAGCTGTGGACTTAACCTCAAAGATCCCATCTTCAATAGTAAGGATTGACACATCAAAAGTGCCACCTCCTAAGTCAAAGATCAGCACATTCCTTTCAGCTCCAACTTTTTTGTCTAAGCCATAAGCAATAGCAGCAGCAGTTGGTTCATTGATTATTCTAAGTACATTGAGACCAGCAATAGTTCCAGCATCTTTGGTAGCCTGACGCTGAGAATCATTGAAGTACGCAGGTACTGTGACAACTGCATTGGTAATGGTCTTCCCAAGATAAGTCTCTGCGATTTCCTTCATTTTCGTCAAAACCATAGAAGACACCTCCTCTGGATAAAAGCTTTTTGTCTCTCCCTTGTATTCTACTTGGACCTTGGGCCTGCCAGCATCATTCACCACCATGAAAGGCCAATGCTTCATATCAGACTGTACAACAGCATCATCAAATCTCCGTCCAATCAGGCGTTTGGCATCAAAAACTGTGTTGGTGGGGTTCATCGCAACTTGGTTCTTCGCAGCATCACCGATCAATCGATCGATGTCTGTGAAGGCGACATAACTTGGGGTGGTCCGGTTTCCCTGATCATTGGCAATTATTTCCACTTTCCCATGCTGGAAGACACCCACGCAGGAGTAGGTGGTGCCAAGATCAATGCCAACTGCAGGTCCCTTAGACATGGTTGCTTATGTGTAGGCCTGGCTTGGGTTGAGAAGAAGACAGCAATCCAAAGATATAGCCCCGTGTTCAATCGTGGCATTAATTTCTTAAAGTAAGTAATAATGTATGTAGTATGAAATTCAAAAACTCACAAAATGAAATATAGTGAAAATGAAATTTAATTCCTATCTGTAAACCCCAGTCACCTACTTTCTTTCAACAGAAGCAATCATTCTGAAAAATTTACTTTATTTCATTAGAAATATTATATGTCTATACAAGCAGTGTCTCTCGGGGGAAGAGGACATTTCATAAAAAATAAATTTTCTTTACTCTGTAGACAAGCCTGCTGTACTCTTAGTAAGCAAAGAAAGTAGATTCACAGATTGTGATTCTACTTCCATCATTACTCAACCAACAATCTCCCAGTATCCAATATTTAAATTTCTTAGAAAACATCTTGGTTGACCAAGCTTAGGTCAGATGTCCACCCTTGGTTTAAGCAGCTGGCACTGGGGAAGGAAGGATGGATGGAATTTTGTGGTTTGTAGAACTGCCCGTCTTAAAGACTGCTGGTGAAGAACATCCTTAAAGACAGAGTATAACTGAAGAACCAATGACTGATGTGTGTCCTGCACCATTAAAAAAAAAAAAAAATGCCATAGGAACTGTGAAAACTGGTTTAAGAAAAGGTGACGAAGGACCCTAATAAGATTTATGGCCATGACTTATTCTTCAGTAAAATGTTTGCCTTTGCAGTATGTTTGTTCTGTTCCTACTTGGTCATGAGAAATGACTGAACACAGGACAATGGGAATAGGTAGGTATGGGGCAGCCTTTCCGCCTCAGTTTGGTGTATCATGGCACAAGTGAACACTACACAAGATAGTTAGGCCATTTTTCTAGAACCCTATCTTAAAGAGCAGTATGAGACTGTGGGGTATACCCCAAGGTATAGAAAATTAAGATGGTACAAAAGAAGTAATGAAAAACCACCTCTACCATATCAAGCAACTGGGCAGTGAGAGGTCCTCTGCTATGCCCCAGGAAGAACTTACCCTTGCTTTCTATGAGACAAAGCTTTTGAATGTCTGCTACTCCAGCATACTTTTGGTATGCTGGAGTTGGTCAATAACAGCTCAAAAAAGCTGACTGTCAAAATGTCCAGAATTTTACAAGCCAGTTGTTAAATACAATATTTAGTAAAAAGTCATATAAACTTTCAACTAAATAAATTATATTAATAACCAAGGAAATAAATACCATAAACTCATCACTAATTATTTTACTACATTTACTATGATCTATTTTCCAAGGTTACTTACTTCTGTTTGGTGGACATGCTATGTAATTGTGGGTTACTGTGCATCTGTTCCCAAGACTCCATTCAGTGACCTCACTTGAAATCAGCTATGGTTTGAGTATTTACACCACAGAAATTGGCATATGCTACAAATAAGGGCTTCTTTTATTATTCTGCTAACTGTACCAAGAGTCAGTAAACCAGAGGCCACATAATATTACAAAATAAAGTGCTACTAGAACACAGCCATGCCCATTCATTTATCAGATATTCATAGATACTTTTGTGCTAAAACAACAGAATTTAATACTTATAAGAGAAACTGTGTGGCCCACAAAACCAAAAGTATGTACTATCTGGCCCCTAAAAGGAAAATTTTGTTGTCTTCTTGTCTAGATTTAAGGAAATGGAGAAAATGTGAATAACGCAGATTAAATTTAAATGTGTCCATATAGCTATTACACTGAATAACAACAAAAACTGAGGAAATCTTAAAATGTTCAAAACTGTTATCCAAGTGAGAAAAGAATTCACTCATGCCATGATGAATGAGTACATTTACAACATATATCTTCACTGTTTCACTTATCTCACTTATTAACATAAATAAAAATGTTAACCAAGATTCATATAAGAATATACATATCCTTCAACTGTAACTAAAAGTTGGCTACAGAAATGCAATTGGCAAAAACCAACCATAGCATTTTGTGAGAATCAATTAGCTGTATGAAATTTATCATAAAGGTATATTTAATTTAATATTTTATATTAAATTCATCTATTATTATTATTACCCTTTATAATAGCTAAGTCCTTTTCATCAGTACAATGTATAATAAATGCTATTGCATATTATTATATTTTCATATATTTGTGATATAAATATATATGTATATACCTATAGATATGTTATTTTTTAAAACATCCAAGCACAGTGTTTTTCAGAATGCCAGTTGTTAAACATTACCCAGCACATCACTGCCTGCCATCCACCCTGCTAGCCATGTAGGAACTACAGTAGCTACCAGATAGGAAAAAAAAAGACTTGACCCTTCTGACCAACTCATCCTTTATTCCTGACCCCCACACATCAAAGGAGGTGGGGTCTAGAAGATGGAGAAAAGTTCGCTTAAAAGTGCTGACAGCATCCCTGTCTCCAAAGCAGGAGCCTTGGACTATGGAAGCACCACTGAGGATAAGCTTTACATATTCAAATGGATTAAATTGGTATATAGTATATTTTTCAAATGCTGAATGTTATCAGAATGCTAGGAATCTGGCCAAGATGTTGAAAGGGTCTGGAAAAGAGAGCAGTGAAGACAGCAGCCTGAGTCCACTTATTCAGCCAACTTCAAGAAGAATGCATCCTACTGCAGGGTGACCCCTTAGAAAACACAGCAGTTAAGAAAGTTGAACTAAGGAGTCAGAAAGAGAAATGCTAGAGAGTGTGAGGGCCAACACTGCCTAGGTCAAAGAGAGAGCCAATTTCCATCCCATGAGGTATGCTGATTTAACTCACCAATAAAAATGACCTTATTAGTTAGCTTCTTCACTCTTGGCCATCAGGGAGAAACAATTATGGAGACAGAGGAGTTCAGGTCATCTTCCAACACTCACCACTGCTGGGAAGGGAGAGTTTGAGTACAAGCTCCTACTATCATAGTGAGGAGGGAAAGTGACCCCTCCTCATCAGTCCTTAAGTCAAAGGTCAAGCAAAGCACTGACCATGTTACATGTTACAAATAACATGGTAGATACAGATTGATAGACAATCTAGAGAGATGTTCAGAGACTTTTTACAGGTACCTATCTGTACCTATCATGTTACAAATAACATGATAGGTACAGATTGATAGACAATCTAGAGAGATGTTTAAAGACTTTTTACATGTAGCCTGAGGCCAGGAGATTGCAAACAGATTTTGACAGAACAAATCAGGACAGGGGTTTTTGTTGGCTTTTATTTTTTACTTTTTACAAAGACCAGAATCAGCTCCTTAATGTGGGAAAGACAGACTGAGGTATACTGAGCAAATAAACATGTGCCGACCAGACTTATGGATAAAGAATGAGGACATTAGCAATTAACCAAGGGTTGGAAGACCTGGGTGGCAGTTCCAGCCATTCTGGCTGTCCTGCTAAGTAGCCACAGACCTCTGAAATAGACATATTACTCCTCCACTGGACATCAGTTTCCTGCACATAAAAGGAAGTCTTTTCCTGCTCCAATACTGAATCATTTTAGAAAAGGAGCTTCACTGCTCTATAGGTTTTTTGTGTGATGCAATGAACCTGCTCTGTGTCATCCAGGTATGAAAATACAGGAGTCATTTGCTTTCCCAACAGTGACAGTGAAGCACATCTTGGACCTGGGATATCAGTTCAAATCTTACCCTCTAGGGCAAGAAATGCTAAGTGTGGTCTCCAATAGATCAGGTAAAGTGAAATAAGAAATTCTATTTAAAACTCCACATGCAGGTTCACCCTTCTTTGCATTTTTTTTTTTTTTTTTAGGAATAAGTGAAACAAGAATGACTCCAAGAACAGGGCTTACATTTGAAAATAATGATAATACATGACACATTCTGAACAATGATTTAAATGATTTTCTTTCTGTGCCAGTCTCTTTCCCAAACCCACACTTACAGAATACTTCAGGAAAAAAAATTGTCTCCCCCTATAGAAACTGCTTCAGGAAAGAGAAAACTTTATTACTTAATTTCAGGCCCTAAAAATGTTATGTATTCAAGAAACTGAACCTTGGAAAAGAGAAAAAGATTCTGACTTATCCTCAAACCTGTACTCTCCTCTGAAAGAGTTTACACCAGGCAGGATTGAGCCATTTCAAAGGCTAGCCAAATAACTCTTTTTCCTTCTCCAGTAGAGGAATCAAGGCCTCACATTTGAGCCTCTAAACTAACTGTACCATTCTAAAAAGTCACACATTAAAAAAAAAATGCTTAAAAAAAGTAGACTTCAGCTGACTATAAGAGCAGAATTATTCTCATTCATTTCTAGAGACCAAAAGAAGGAAGACTTCTCCAGGATAGCCCCTACTTCTACACAGGTTTTACTGTTACTTAAGGGGAATGTGTCTGGTGTGTGGGAGCCACACAATGGTGGTTGTGCAGTTCAGAGTCCAGTGACGAGCTCTTGTGGAAAAACGTGAATTTCTTTGAGCACTCAGAAGACACTGACAATGTTCATGGAGTTATTACTGAAAGGGATTCTCTTTCCCTCTCCCTCTCTCTAACTCTGAAAGGAAGAGATGATTAAAAAGATGGCACTCCTAGGAATATATAATTGCTGCTGGCAGCTCTTGTTTCTCCCACAGTTGTTTATACTTTGCAATGAGGATCTGAATGGTATTATCCTACAGAGAGCCCTATCCAAATACAATCCCATTACTAAAATATTCTGGAACCTAGTGACTACTCCACCAATAGACTTCTTTTCAGACACTTGTAGGATTTTCCAAATATCAAGAATTTAGCTTCCTGCACTGTGCGGGTAAACTACAAATTTTATACATACATACATATATACATACACACATGTATCAGCAAGAAACATACATATACACACACATATGCACATATTGCTAATATATGTATGTATATATGTATACGTGTATGTGTGTTTCTTTGTGTTTATATCGTGTGTGTGTGTGTGTATGTGTGTGTACATGTGTGTTTCTTTTTTTTTTTTAAAGATTTTATTTATTTATTTGACAGAGAGAGAGATCACAAGTAGGCAGAGAGAGAGAGGAGGGAGCAGGCTCCCCGCTGAGCAGAGAGCCCGACGCGGGACTCGATCCCAGGACCCCGAGATCATGACCTGAGCCGAAGGCAGTGACTTCAACCATTGAGCCACCCAGGCACCCCTACATGTGTATTTCTTAATGAGAAGAGAAACTGAGAGGTTTTTGAGGCTGTCCAAAATGTGTTTCACCATATTAATTTTGCCTAAAATTCCTTTAAGAGAAACAGAAATCCCTGCCTTGCTATAGTCCTGTTTCCAGTGTGAGGCCTGAGTCAACTATCATGGTCTCTACTACAATACTAACCGTACTATATGACCACTCTTCAGTCTCAAGTTCCATGCTTGAACCTTTGGCCCTTACCTAAGGATGGCTAACCGGGGGAGGGAATGCTCCTTCCATGCTCATTCTCCTGCCACTGGGTCCTGCTATAAATGGGCTAAACCCCAAGAATCCCTTTGCCTTTGTCTCCCAAATGTCTGGGGTTGCATGTAATATTGCACTATGGGCTGTCCCCACTAACAGGAATAAATTCTCCCAGATAACTCCAAATTCTCACTTTGCGTAAGAAATAGAACTGCAAAAAAAAATCTGTCTTTTGGAGATTTCATTACCAGCTTGTCCAGAAAATTTTCCAGGAATGGGAGAGTGGCAAAATAAATTGTTTTGAATTAAATTCTTCATTGACAAAGTTCTTCCTTGGTAAATGAGTGACTGAACTCAAAAGCCCAAGAGGAAGCATGAGGAGAGAAGAATAAGGGAATTGGGGTGACTGACTGTTGAATAATTAAGAAAAGATGTTAAATGCTGATAAAAAAAAAAAGGGTTCCCCTTTCTCCGCATCTGGGGAACCCAGACCTGTACCCCTGGGGATAAAAATATATGTTTATAAAAAATAAAAAATTAAAAAAAAAAAAAAAAAAAAAAAAGGAAGTTTGACCACATTGTTGTGTTGTTCTTTGAGGAAATTAAGCTTGTGATCTAATGACAACTCAACAAAAATGCTATAAAGATTGAGAATGATATATATTTAATTCATATGCTTAAAATTTTTTGATATATAATTGGAAGAATAAAGTTAGCCATTCAAACAAATTTACCAGAAACCTTCCCTTCCTAGTATATATCAAAAAATTTGCACAGTACAAATTAATCTTTGAAATTGAAATGGGCATCTTTGTCAGAAAACCAAATAGTACACTTCTGTTTCAAGTGTCACTGTTTTTTTTTTTAAGTTTGAATTCCAGTATACTTAGCATACAGTGTTATATTAGTTTCAAGTATACAATATAGTGATTCAATGTCATTAAATTATTTGAAACATATTTTTTTTTGCACAGTAAAAAGGTAGGACAAAGATTAGTTACTTAAGCTGTTTTTGGAGCCTTCTTCTCATGGTGATGGCTACATAGGGATTCATTAGTCTAATCTCTCTCTATATATATGTTTAAAAATTTACATCATATATATTTTTTAAAGAAGACACCCTATTCTTGTAAGACAGAGATGATCGAGACCTCTTCACTTTAATTCTTAATTTATGCAGCTTTCAACCACTCTCTAAGAACACACTCATTTGCCTGGAACATTTGAGCATCACCTTCAAAGGATGGCAAGAGTTCCAAACTGCTTTCCATCTCTCACCCTTCTACCCCTCTACCAACCTTGCTGCTACTACTGACAGCTGGGATAGCAAATAGACTGAGCAATCATCAGGACTGTGGTCGAAGTTCAACTTTGTACCCGCCCATTATGTGAAATGGATGCTTTCCATACCCAGCCTAAGGAAGGCCCATCCTTATCAGCCCCAGCAGAATAAAAATCCAGAGATGAAGCTTGCTGGCCTGAAGGAGTTCAAGTAGAGGCTTTTTTATTAGCTGAGCTAAACACTGATCCCACAAAGATATAGGTTTTGCATCAAGGACCTGCCTAATGTCTTTCATCTTCTGTGATCTACAGACTTGTACAACAAAGTGTTATCTGGCCCAAGACCTGCCACCCACCTCCAACTGAATGATCCCTTTTTTGCCTTTGAGTTCCCACAGGACTTTATCTTACTTTTCTTGACACTGATTTCTTTCTACTTCATGTCTCATCTCTCCTTTTGCATTATAAATTCCAGAGTACAAAATGCCTCCTTGTGACTTTGACTCACCCATAGGATCCAGCACTAGATGACAATTACCAGTTACTCTAGATGTTTGCAGCATTAACACTCCCAGTTCTGTCCTTATCCCAGCTCTATCTGTAATCAGAACTCACAGGAAAAGACTTAAAAAGAAGAAAAATAATATAAATATCATCTAACTACCAGTTAGAAAACTATTTTCTTTTAGCCACGTACCAGTTATTTTTTTTTTCTTAAAAACACACACACACACACACACACACACACACACACACACACACTAAAAGCAACTTTGGCTAATATATTAAAAAATGTGTTTCTACAATGAGGTGATATGATAGATATCATACACCCAATAACCCATCTTGTGTGGATTTACCAAGGAAGAGCCTTACCAGAACCTATTTCTGATTATTGAATCCTTTAGTTTGGCCACGAATTTAAAAAGGACCAGAGAAGCCACCAGGTTTCTGGATTTGGTGAGAATGTTTCTTTTGAGAGGACCCTTCTCCCCCTCAACACTTCTGGTAATGGGTCAGGGTGATCAGACTTCTAATACCAAACTTCATGGGGAAGCCTAGAGGCACCTCTGTGAGAACTTTGAAACATGTCCCTGTCCACTGAAGACACAGAATACAAGTTCTTGAGAGCTCAAGTTGGTTGGGGACCACCTGGATCCTTCCTACAAGACTATAAGCTAAGTACTTGGGTGAGGAATCCAAGAGAGGGCTACTGTATTGGAACTGTCTGGAGGGATGGCTTGATGTTTCATACCATTATAAGTGAGGAAGGAGAGAGCATGGGTGAGGGATCATCCTAAAGCACAGCCTAGAGGGTTACCTGGAGGAGGCTGGGTCAGAAAGAGGTAAAGGTGTGTGATGGATGACTAGGAAGCAATCCATCTGGCCAAGGGACCTGTCAGAGATAAGGCCCAAACAGAAAAACTTCTGAAGAACTCAAGAAGAATTCATGGAGAAGAATCAGATTCATCGATCTCCAGGCCCACTGTGGGACACCAACTTTAATCATCTCTTATATCCAGACAGAACAAGGCACCTTAGGCAAGCAGTGATCCCTCTCTTACTCCTTGCCTCTCTCCCACCATTAACACTACAGCAGTTCCAAAACAGTAGTTAGTAAGATAAGCAGGTGGTGAGATGGGAGAAGCCAGCACCCACCCTCTGCCCATGGCAGGCATCAGCACAGAACAGATACCATTTGGGAAACAGGATGAGCAAGGTCAGATTGTTATTATTCCATGGTCAGGATATTCTCATCACTGAATTATGAGTGTAACTGTGACCTAAAGTTTTTGTAGGATTGTCTACTTAGAGTGAGCAGAGAAGTCACAGGACTGCCAAAGCTTTCTTCCAGGGACAAAGGGAGATATCTCCAGTAACAAAGTTTAAACACAAAGTATACATAAAAATAAAGCTGTGCTTTTATTTTGCCACAATCCAAGGATACCACTTATTTAACATAGTATTATAACATTGATTCACATGCTTTCAAGTCTTTTTAATAATAAGTATCACTATGTTGAACATTTTGCTGTGTGTAAGACACTATGTTAAGCTATCCCAATCACTTCACAGAATGAGAATACACAGTCAACTTGGGATTGTCCTAGGGGAGTTCAATAAAGGATTTACTATGCTTTAATTTGTAAGGATGTGACAGGGTATAAGGATAGTGTTATACCCTGGGGCTAGTAATAGCAGTGCTGTTATCCATCCTTAGGTCTAAAGGAAAGAGGTGGGGGGAATAGTTCCCCAGAACATAGGAAAGTCTTGTAGAAAGTTTTTGGGGAGAAACAGAGACAGCCTAAACATTACTGTAGGGCAAGGGTTCAGAATAAATGCCCAATCTCACTCCCAGCTCTTTCTCTGATCTTCTGTTTGGTCTCCCTATTGGAAAAACCAATGGGGCAAGGGCCAAGAGTACCTTTTGTGGTTCATGCAAGTCAGCCTCCTGGAAAGTAGGGCAAAGAAGAGGGGGTAAAGAGTGGATCTGGACGACCAAATGAAGATTCTGGTGTGAATGTGTGTATCATTTAATTTGCATAAGAACTCATATTATTCATATTTTTCAGATGGGAAAATTGAGATATAGAGAGATTAAGCAACCAGTTCAAGGAGTCAGAGAGCACTAACCTCTATCTAGAGGCTACATTCAAAATCGCTGCTATGCTGGCAATGTCTTATCACTGAGAGACAGTTTTTATAAATATTCCTATTTTACCTAACTCAAATCATGCTTGCACAGACATAGTGGCCAAGGAAGTGTTGGCCACAGAATATAATAGCTAGAAAGTTTGGCACAACACAGATCTCTAAACAATTTGTTCTTTTAAAATTTTTAGACAAAATGCTCTTATCTGAGAAAAACTCACAGATGAACTAGAAAAGGAAAGTGATCATTAAAACTTAATTTAGGAATAAGGCCTTGGAATTTTTCACTTTTTCTTTGGTAAGCATTTCTTACCCCATATACCTGTCATCTGACAAAGCCTGTAGATATAGATGGACTATCATTTTTCTTTCTAGTTAAGTGCCTTAAAGTTTCAGGTATTGATATGCTGGCTATCATATCAAACCAAATGGCAGCAAAGGTGACATGGCCAACCCAAAAGGAAAACACAGCTAGTTCATACAAAAATACTTCCTGCTAGATAATTGTAAATCAGTCATGATACTAAACCTATACTGCATTATGATGCAACATATTTACATCTATTTTTTAAAATCCCTTCAGAAAGTAGTGGTCTTTGTGTTACAAAGGAAAAGTTACAGTGAAAATCACAGGGTGCTTTTTAGTAAAATTTCAAAAACAAAACAGTCTCAAAAAAGAGAAATAACTTAGATTTTAAGATCTAGAGAAAACATAGGGTGACTGGGTGGCTCAGTGGGTTAAGACCAATCTTTGGCTCAGGTCATGATCTCAGGGTCCTGGGATAGAGCCCTGCATAAGCTCTCTGCTCAGCAGGGAGCCTGCTTCCTCCTTCTCTCTCCTGCTTCTTTGCCTACTTGTGATCTTTCTCTCTCACTCTCTCTGTCAAATAAGTAAATAAAATCTTTAAAAAAAAATCTAGAGAAAATAATTTGTATGCATATGGTTCTTAGTAATCAAAAATTGAGATAGTTAAGAAAAACCAAATATGAAAAAACTAAGTTCAATACAGCTACAATCTAATTTCTAACAGTATGCTATGAGAAAAGCTAGTATATGAATTTCATTTTTTGAAAAATTTTTAAACTGTAGGCCAACCTGGAGTCCTCGATATAATTTTGTTAATTCTTCAGAAACAGAGATACAAACCTCTAAACACTGGGAAACAGTATGCTAAAGGCTTGAGTTTGCAAAAATTCAAACCATAAGAAAAGACACAGTGCATTGCATTTCTGGAGTGCCTCTTCCAATCTGTTTATAAAGTCTATCCCAGGCTTTACAGGGTAGGTTTGGGCTTTTAACTGCATAAAACTGAGAAATGGGAGGAACAGGGCTGAAATCACAGATAAGAAGAATTTTCCTACAGATGGATTTAACTACATCTCCTGATTTCATAAATTTATTCCATCAGAGATCTGTCTGGCCAGTGTCCAGGTGTCCAGTGTCCCAGCCATCCCTGATGAAGGAAGAAGTCATCTTGAATGCCCAGCCCAGGAAACCCTTCAGATGACTTGAGTGACTCAATATCTGAATGCAGCCTCAAGAAAATTGCAAATAAAAGCTGTCCACAAAATCAATTTTCTATTGTTCAGCACAATCAATGGACAGAACCATAAAATAATAAACTATTTTTAAACCACCAGATTTTAGGATGGTTTGTTACATAGCAGTAGATAACTGAAACACTATCTACAGTTTTTCATTCAACGAAGAATGTGCACAGCCTTCAACCCGATCTAATTATTCTTTACCAAAAACCATGAAGATAGAATTTGGGGGAAAGATAATTGAAAAGTTCTTTCACAACACTTCTCTATCCAATGTTCAGAAAATTTCAAAGACAGAATCTCTGTCATTATATAGATAGAGTAAATGCCCTCTACAACAAATACTTCCAGAAGTTATTGACCAATTATCAACCGGTCCAAGAGAAGATGCAAATGAATTTAATGAGGCAAAGTCAGTATGTATATTCCTTCCAACATGTATGATCATAAGATAAGTGAAGATGCTGCTATTAACAAAATCACATGGAACCACCAGATCTCCAACTGAGAAGTATTGGTGTGTAACTGATTTTAGGGCCAGCAGATTGGTACAAAAATTAACGAAGATCTGAACAAATTTAACTCTCTAAAATGAGAGTTGTTTTATGTGTGAAGAGATATCCAGTTAATTATTAGAGGGACCCCTTGGGCTATGAACAGCTTTTGGTCCTGCCTTATTTGTTGGTGAAAAAAGAGATGACTCAGCAGATGGAAAACTCGAGTTACCTTAGAAACTATATCTGCTCAGCAGTATAATTTGGAATATTGCTAAACTCAATTCAAAGAAAGCTTCTCTGTAAAACCTTCCATAAGATCTGACTTCTGTTACTATTTCCTTTGTGGTTTGGTTCCAGGGTTTGGGGAATAGGAAGGGTGATGCCCAAATGTTCCCCAAGAATGGTGTTGCATAGCTATTTATGGAGATGCAAACCTTTACTGCCAGAGAGAAAGCCAATTATTCTTTAAATTGGAGGGTTGTCAGTGGGATCAGCACTATTAGTGTTCAATGTCACTAATCTCTGTTACTTCCCCAAGGATTCAGTT
Source organism: Mustela nigripes (assembly GCF_022355385.1). NCBI lineage: Eukaryota > Metazoa > Chordata > Mammalia > Carnivora > Mustelidae > Mustela > Mustela nigripes. The sequence continues at coordinate 68,533,733 of NC_081568.1, read as the reverse complement.
TTAGAAAAGGCAGCCAGAAATAACTAATTTGGATTTCTTGACCATGATACGGGTTCTCTCCACATATGAAACCATTAATTTGTAGAATTATAGGGATGTGTGGGGTCTGTTATATTTAGTAGGCTATTATTTGCTTTGTAGGTTAGGGTGGATTTTTGAGTAATTAACTTTTTTAAAAAAAGATTTTATTTATTTATTTGACGGACAGAGATCACAAGTAGGCAGAGAGGCAGGCAGAGAGAGAGGGGAGGAAGCAGGCTCCCCGCTGAGCAGAGAGCCCGATGCGGGGCTCTATCCCAGGACCCTGGGATCATGACCTGAGTTGAAGACAGAGGCTTTAACCCACTGAGTGACCCAGGCGCCTCTAAACTAATATTTTTAAACAATGTGAGATTTTACTAGGGAAAGTAAGTGCATTTCAACTGACTTGAATGTTACATTAGGATGGGAGGGCTGGACTGTTTCACTACCTACCGTTAGAAGTAACAGCAAGTAGAGAATTCACCAAATTTGCATCAGCAAATTGAAGACACTACTGCTTCACTTTCAACCAAAAATCTTAAGGACTAAAGCATCACCCGACACTGATTTTCTTTCTTTCTTTTTTTTTTTTTAATATTTTATTTATTTATTTGACAGAGATCACAAGTAGGCAGAGAGGCAGGCAGAGAGAGATGGGGAAGCAGGCTCCCTGCTGAGCAGAGAGCCCGATGCTGGGCTTGATCCCAGGACCCTGAGATCATGACCTGAGCTGAAGGCAGAGGCTTAACCCACTGACCCACCCAGGTGCCCCTGACACTGATTTTCTATTGCTTTCACAATATTCCACAGAAATGATAGGTTAAACCTTCGGAAAACAAAAAAGGCCATCCCAATTAGGCTCACTATTTAGGTTCCACTTTGTTTATTTGGTGTAAATACATTGAGGTGTTCTTCTCTTGGTCTCATCTATGCAAATACACTATACAAAATTGGATATCTTAATCATATTGTACAAAAATAATAGATTTAAGTACATAGGCAACTGAATATATGACACCTAAATTGCATTTCAAATTAATGAGTAGATTTGCTTTTTTAATGGTTGTTTCAAATAACCAGCTATTTTAAAAAAGAGAAGTAAACTAAAGCTGGTTGTATCAAGCAAGTTCCAGAAGAATAAAACATTTTGATATTAAAAAAGAAATCTAAGAGGAATAGAAAAAAATATGGAAGACTTTTGAAAATTTATTTTCATATTAGGGAAGGTATTTCCCAGCAAAGAATAAAAGCCAGAAAAGACAGACTGACAAATTTCACTATGCAAAAATGTAGAGTTTTTAATGGTTAAACAAAACAACAAAAAACTTAATCAAATTTGAAGACATGACATATTGAGAAAAAAATATCTTCAACAAATATGACAGCAAAAGGATAACTTTCCTAATATATAAACTGCTCTTAGAAATCTGTAAGAAAAACAGCACCAGGGCAATTTTTACCATGGGTAAAGGATATGAATGGACTCTTCATATACACATTCATGCATGCATGCACAAGCACACATGCAATTACAAATATATATAAATGAAAACATGAACCTAAAATAACAGTAAGATACCTTTTGAACCTACCTGACAAATATTTAAAAGTTTCCTTATATACACTGTTGGTGAAAGTGTGAATAAAAAGCTACTTATATAATGTTGGTTGGAGTTTAAATTGCTATAGACATCTTAGAAACTTTGTTACTATCAATACTGTAAATACAGTCAACTCTCATTATTTTTGGTAGTTATGATCTATAAAGTTGGTGCAAACAGTGAATTAGCAAATAATGAATCATTGCTCCTAGGGGAAATACAAAATCAAATTTCTGCAAGACTCTGGTCACAATATTTTCATGATCCAATCAATACATAATCTTATTTTATATGTGTTTCTCTTTAGAGACACCTTATTTGATATATATTGTTGATTCATTAACACCAAACTCATGGCCAATAGCACTATAACTCATGCCCAAATGAAGTTTATTTATCAAACACATGTATTTTTTCCGTCAGGCATAGCATACTCCTTATATGCTTAGGCACACTAGACAGAACTTCAGCACTATGCTTGGGGACAATTTCAAATAACGAAATCCCCAAACCAAACACAAATGTGAAAGAAAAATTGTGGAACTAAACAGACCTTGGAAAGGATACTTATTCCCAGTGTAAGAGCTAAAACAAGGAGGCAGAGCATCACCTTATTCAACCACAGCCAGGAAAGAACACATTGGGCAACTTGCTTGTTTCGCTACCCTGCACTTGCCACAAATGATTATAAGAACATTGTAAGTTCTCATTCTGAAGTTTCTAATAAATGTTAGGAAGTAGGTGAATTCACAACTATAAAATTTGTAAATAATGAGGATCTTTTGTGTGTGTGTGCTCCGCAAACTAGAATTTCACCTATAAAAATGGGTCCTGCAAATACAAATCAAAACCATAGTGAGATATTACCTCACACCAGTCAGAATGGCTGAAATTAACCAGTCAGGAAATGACAGGTGCTGGCATGGATGCAAAGAAAGAGGAACCCTCCTACACTGTTGGTGGGAATGCAAGTTGGTGAACCCACTTTAGAAAACAGTATGGAGGTTCCTCAAAAAGCTGAAAATAGAGGTACCCTAAGACCTAGCAATGGCACTACTGGGTATATACCCTAAAGATACAAATGTAGTGATCCAAAGGGGCACATGCACCCCAATGTTTATAGCAGCAGGGTGCACAATAGCTAAACTATGGAAACAGCCTAGATGTCCATCAATAGATGAATGGATAAAGAAGAGGTGATATGTGGTACACACACACACACACACACACACACACAGGAATATTATGCAGCCATCAAAAAACAAAGTCTTGCCATTTGCAATGATGCAGATGCAACTAGAGGGTATTATGCTAAGCAAAATAAGTCCATCAGGGAAAGACAATTATATAACCTCGCTGATAAAAGGAATTTGAGAAACAAGACAGAAGATCATAGGGGAAGGGAGGGAAAAATAAAATAAGACAAAACCAGAGAGGGAGACAAAGCATAAGAAACTCAATCTCAGGAAAATAAACTGAGGGTTGCTGGAGCAGAGGGGAGTGGGAGGGATGGGGTGGCTGGGTGATGGACATTGGGGAGGGTATATGCTATGGTGAGTGCTGTGAATTGTGTAAGACTGATGATTCACAGACCTGTACCCCTGAAGCAAATAATATATTATATGATAATAAAAAAATGTGCTCTGACATATTTGTGAAAAAGGCTTAGGGATCATTAACACCTTAAACAATAACAACAACAAAAAAAGAAAATAAGGACTTATGGTGCAGATGTATAAATTGTTATTAGAATAGATGTGACAAAAATTATAATAGAAACTACTGTATTTTTTGTTAATATTTTAATATGCATTAAGCATAAACAGTATACAAACCTATAAATGTGAAAGCTGTAGTTATATTCAAGCATTAAAACTGATGGCAATCATGTCAACTATACAAAAAAAAATTTCAGTGGAAAAAACTGACAGAGATCGGAGGTTCTGATTGTTGAATTTTTGCTGAATTTTAAGCTTGCTACTTTGAAAATAAATGGAGTTTTATTAGGCCTAAGTTTTACAAGTTTATATCATTAAGCTGTTTTTGTTTAGTTTTATTTTAATAACATAGATGAGTATAAATAGGCTCTTCTTATTTTAAGGATATATTTCATATCCCAACTCTATACAGAATAAATGTTTGTTGACTGGTGAAAAATTAAAGATCAAAATGTCACAATAACTTGTCTAAAGTCATATAGTAAGCAAGTAGAAAATTCTAGATTTGAGTACAACTTCACCTGAAGTCATTCTGCTCTTAATCCACTACATAAAGCTGCTGACAAAGTTGAGTTACCTCAGTAAATCTCCCTTAATGAATGTTAATGCAAAATTTCTTAACAAAGTATTACTGAACTAAATTCAGCACTATATAGAAAGCATGATCAATCTGTGTTTTTCCTAAAAATAAAAGTTTCATTTAACATATCAAAATCAATTAATGTAATTCACTACCACTATATCAATAGATTAAGGAAGAAAAAACATATAATCATTTCATTAGCTGCAGAAAAAAGCATTTGACAAATAAAACATTAATTTATAATATAAGCTCTCAGAACTGGGAATAGAAGAAAACTTTCTCAACTTCAAAAAAAGTACTAGGTAAAATTCATAGATAATATTACACTTAACAATGAGATGATCACTTCTTTTTAAACATCAAAATATCAAACATCAAAAATATATAAAATTTCCTTTCTCACTGTTCCTGAATTCAGTATTGAACTAGGAGTCCCAATCAATGGGACGTTTTGTGCAATGAGACAGAAAATAAACAAGCATAGAGATTAGAAAGAATAAAATTTCCAGTATTTCAGATGACAAAATTGTGCAGAAAGAAAATCCTGAGAAAGTAACTAGAATACTACAAAAATTAATAAGCAAATTTAGCAATGTGTCAGAACATAAAGTTACTATTCAAAAATCAATCAATAAATTATTCATCCAAAAATGAAATTTTATACATTTTATGACCACATCAAAACATCAAATATTTTAAACTTCTAAATTTAGAAATATTTAAAAATATTAAATGATGTACAAGATTTCTGCAAAGTAAACTATAAAACATTCCTGACAAATTAGAGTAAACTCAAATAAATGAATAGATAACTATGTTCAGGAATCAGAAGACTCAATGTTGTTAAAATGTTAGTTCTTGAAAAATTTATCTGCAATGTGAATGTAATAGCAATTAAAATCCATAGAAATTGTTTTTAATTGGCAAGACAATTTGAAATTTCTTATTTTTATATATCTTATAATTTACTTGACAATTACACCTCAATAAAGCTGAAATTAAAAAAAAAAAAAAGATCTCCCACATTCCAACGCAAAGGGGGTATATGACTCAGAGCATTTCAAGCTGTTTGACAAAGTAATCTTTTTTTTTTTTTAAGATTTTATTTATTTATTTGACAGACAGAGATCACAAGTAGGCAGAGAGGCAGAGAGAGAGAGAGGAGGAAGCAAGCTCCCCACAGAGCAGAGAGCCCGACATGGGGCTCAATCCCAGGACCTTGGGATCATGACCCAAGCCGAAGGCAGAGGCTTTAACCCACTGAGCCACCCAGGCACCCCAAAGTAATCTTTTTTTTAATTTAAATTAAATTTAGAAACATAGAGTGTATTATTAGGTTCAGGGTGGAGTTCAGTGATTCATCAGTTATGTATTAATGCACAGTACTCATTAAATCAAGTGCTCTCCTGAATGTCCATCACTCATTTATGCCTTCCCTCACCCCGCCTCCCCTCCAGCAGCCCTCAGTTGGTTCCCTTAGAGTTAAGAGTCTCTTCTGGTTTTCCTCTCTCTATGTTTTTATTTTATTTTTCCTTCCCTTCCCTTATGTCCATCTGTTTCATTTACTAAATTCCACATGAGTGGAATCATATGATATTTGCCTTCGACCTATTTCGTTTAGCATAATACACTCTAGTTCCATCAGTGTTGTTGCAAATCGGAAGATTTCATTTTATGCTGGCTTATTTATCCATTCAACCATTGATGGACATCTGGGCTCTTTCCATATTTTGGGAATTGTGGACACTGCTGCTATAAACATTGGGGTCACGTGCCCCCCTTTTATTTTTTGTATCCTTTGCATAAATATCTAGTAGTGCAATGGGTGGATTATATGGTAGTTCTATTTTTAACTTTTTAAGGAGCCTCCACACTATTTTCCAGAGTGGCATACCAGCCTGTATTCCCACCAACCGTGTAAACAGATTCTCCTTTTTCTGTATCCTTGATAATATCTGTTGTTTGCTAAATTTAGCTATTTTGACAGGTGTAAGATGGTATCTCATTGTGGTTTTTATTTAGATTTTCCCAATGGTTAGTGAGGTTGAGCATTTTTTCATGTATCTGTTAGCCATTTGTATGTCTTCTTTGGAGAAATATCTGTTCATGTCCTCTGACCGTTTCTTAACTGGATTTTCAGTTTCTTGGGTGTTGAATTTGATAAATTCTTTATAGATTTTGGATACTAGCCCTTTATCTGATATGTCATTTGCAAATATATTCTCCCATTCTGTAGGTTGCCCTTTAATTTTGTTGCTTTTTCCTTTGCTGTGCAAAAGCTTTTCATCCTAATGAAGTCCCCAGAGTTCATTTTTACTTTTGTTTTCCTTGCCTTTGGAAACATGTCTAGCAAGAAGTAGCTGTGACTGAGGTCAAAGAGATTGCTGGCTGTGTTCTCCTCTAGGATTTTGATGTATTCCTGTCTCACATTTAGCTCTTTCAACCATTTTGAGTTTATTTTTGTGTATTGTGTAACAAAGTCGCCCAGTTTCATTCTTCTGCATGTGGCTGTCCAATTCTCCCAACACTTTTTGTTGAAAAGACTGTCTTTATATCACTGGATAGTCATTCCTGCTTTGTTGAAGATTAGTTGACTGTAGAGTTAAGGATCAAATTCTAGATTCTTCATTCTGTTCCGGATCTATGTGTCTGTTTTTGTGCCAGTGCCATACTGTCTTGATAATTACAGCTTTGTACTACAGCTTGAAGTCTGGAATTATGATGCCACCAGAGTTGGTTTTCTTTTTCAACATGCCTCTGCCTATTTGGGGTCTTTTCTTGTTTCATACAACTTCTAGGATTGTTTGTTCCAGCTCTGTGAAAAATGCTGATGGTATTTTGATAGGGATTGCACTGAATGTGTAGATTGCTCTAGGTAGCATTGACATTTTCACAATATTTGTTCTCCCAATCCACAAGCAAGAAATGATTTTCCATTTTGTTTTGTCTTCCTCAGTTTCTTTCATGAGTGTTATATAGTTTCCTGAGTACAGATCCTTTATGACTTTGGTTAGGTTTATTCCTAGGTATCCTATGGTTTGGGGCGCAATTATAAATGGGATTGATTCCTTAATTTCTTTTCTCTGTCTCATTTGTGCATAATAATGGAACTGACTTCTGTGCATTCATTTTATATCCTCCCACTTTATTGAATTCGCATGAGTTCTAGTTGATTTTTTGTGGAATCATTTCCATTTTCCACATAAAGTATCATACTATCTGTGAAAAGTGAAAGTTTGTCTTCTTCTTTGCCAATTCGGGTGCCTTTTATTTTTTTTTTGTTGTCTGATTGCTAAGGCTAGGACTTTTAGTACTATGTTGAACAAGAGTGGTGAGAATGGACATTCCAGTCATGTTTCTGACCTTAGGGGAATTGCTCTCCGTTTTTCCCCATTGTAGATGATATTTGCTGCAGTTCTTTCATATATGGCCTTTAGATGTGGAGGTATGCTCTATCCCTACTTTGTAGAGGGTTTTGTTTTTTTTTTTAATCAAGAAATGATGATATATTTTGCCAAATACTTTTTCTGCATCTATTGAGGGGATAATATATGGTTCATATCCTTTTTAAAATTAATGGTGTATTATACTGATTGATTTGCAGATGTTGAACAACCCCTGCAGCCCAGAAATAAATACCACTAGGTGGTGATGAATAATCTTTTTAATGTACTGTTGGATCCAAGTAGCTAGTATCTTGAGAATTTTTGCATCCATGTTCATTAGGGATATTGGTCTATAATTCTCCTCTTTAGTGGAAACTTTGGTTTTGGGATCAAGGCAATGCTGACCTCAAGGCAATGCTGGCCTCTTCATTTCTATTATTTCAAACAATTTCAGAATAGGTATTAATTCTTCTTTAAATGTTTGGCAGAACTCCCCTAGGAAGCCATCCAGCCCTGGACTTGTATGTTGTAGATTTTTATTACTGATTCAGTTTCTTTGCTGGTTATGGGTATGTTCAGATTTTCTATTTCTTCTTGTTTCAGTATTGGTAATATACATGTTTCTAGGAATTTATCCACTTAATTCCAGATTGCCTAATTTGTTGGCATGTAAATGCTCATAATATTCTCTTACAATTGAATATTCTCTTAGAATTGAGTGTATTTCTCTATTGTTGGTTGTGATCTCTCCTCTTTCATTCATGATTTTATTTATTTGGGCCTTTTCTCTTTTCATTTTGTTAACTATGGCTAGGGGTTTATCCATTTTATTAATTCTTTCAAAGAACCAGCCGTTAGCTTGCCTTTGGAAACATGTCTAGCAAGAAGTAGCTGTGATCTGTTCTATTTCTTTTTGTTTTTTATATCATTGATTTCTGGTCTAATCTTTATTATTTCCCTTCTCCTGCTGGATTTAGGCTTTGTTTGTTGTTCTTTTTCCAGGTCCTTTAAGTGTAAGATTGAGTTGTATATTTAAGACTTTTCTTGCTTCTTGAGGGAAGGCCTATATTGCTAACATAGTTCCCTCTTAGGACCACCTCTGCTGCCTCCCCAGAGGTTTTGGACTATAATGTTTCATTTTCATTTGTTTCCATGTATTTTTAAAATTATTCTTTAATTTTATGGTTCACCCATTCATTCTTTAGTAGAATGTTCTTTAACCTTCCCTTCATGTATCTGTGGTTGTACCAAATTTTTTCTTGTGTTTGATTGCAAGTTTCATAGTATTGTGTTGTGAAAATATGCATTATATGATCTCAGTCTTTTTGTACTGGTTGAGTCCTGATTTGTGACCCAGGATATGATCTATTCTGGAGAATGTTTCATGTGCATTTGAAAAGAATGTGTATTCTTCTGCTTTAGGATGAAATGCTCTGAATCCATCTGGTCCACTGTGTCATTCAAGCCCTTGTTTCTTTGTTGATATTCTTGCTTAGACAATCTGTCCATTGCTCTAAGTGGGGTATTAAAGTCCCTGTTATTATTGTATTATTATCAATGAGTTTCTTTAAGTTTGCTAGTAACTCACTTATGTATTTGGCTGCTCCCAAGTTAGAGGCATAAATATTTATAATTGCTAGATCTTGTTGGATAGAACCATTTATTATGATACAGTGTCTTTTTTCAACTCTCCTTAGTCTTTTCTTTAAAATCTAGTTTGTCTGATATAAGGATAGTTACTCCAGCTTTTTTTTTTCTTCATGTACATTACCATGATAAATCATTCTCCATCCCATCACTTTCAATCTGGAGGTGTTTTAGGGATTCATATCTGTATGAGTCTCTTGCAAGCAGAATATTGATGGGTCTTGTTTTTCTTATCCATTCCCATGCACTATGTCTTTTGATTAGGGAATTTAGTCCAGTTATATTCAGATAAATTACTGAAAGATGAATTTGGTGCTATCGTATTACCTGTAAAGTCACTGTTCCTGTAAACTGCCTCTGTTCCTTTCTAGTCTTTGTTACTTTTGGTTTCTCTTTCTACTCAAAGCATCCCTTTTTAATGTTCCTTATACATTGGTTTAGTGTTCATGAATTCCTTTATTGTTTGTCTTGGAAACTCTTTATCTTTCCCTCTATTCTGAATGACAGTCTTGCTGAATAAAGTATTCTCGGCTGCATATTTTTCCCTTATAGCATGTTGAATATATCATGCCAATTCTTTCTGGCCTGCCAGTTCCCTGTGGACAGGTTTGCTGCCAGTTTATGTGTCTACTCTTGTAGCTTAAGGATTTTTTTTTTTTTTTGAGTTGCATTGAGAATTCACTATCTTTGTAATTTGCAAGTTTCACTATGATATGCTGTGGTGTTCACTTGTTTTTGTTGATTTTGAAAGGAGTTCTCTGTGCTTTTTGGACATGAATGCTTGTTTCCTTCCCCAGATTAGGGAAGTTCTCAGCTATAATTTGTTCAAATAAAACTTCTTCTTGCTTTTTCCTACACTTGATGATACAGTTATTATTTTGCTCTAGGCAATTACTGAGGTTCCTAAGTCTACCTTTGTGATCTAATTTCCTTTTCCTCTTCTTTCCAGCTTCATTATTTTCCATAATTTTATCTTCTATATCACTCACTCTTCTGCTTTGATCACCCTCATTTTTATGGCCTCCACTTGGGATTGCCTCTTGGTTATAGTATTTTTAATTTTGGCTTGACTTTTTTGTTCTTTTATCTCTATAGTAAGGGACCCACTAATGTCTTCTGTGCTTTTTTCAAGCTTAGCGAGTACCCTTATAACCTGTGTTTTAAGTTATAGTTCAGAGATCTTACTTATATCTGTATTGATTCAATCCCTGGCTGTGAATACAACCTCCTGTTCTTTCTTTTGGGGTGAATCTCTCCGTCTGGCCATTTTGTCCAGAAAAGAAGAAAGAAACAACAACAAAAACTAGAACATGGGTGTGTTTGGGACTGCTGATTAAAAGATACTAAATCCCAAAATAAGAAAGAAAATAAATGAATATACACATCATACACACACACACACACACACACACGTGTGTGTGTGTATATATATATATATATATAATATATCACATATATATGTGTCACATATATATGTGATATATTATCACATAATATAATGTATATCACAAATATAATGAAACAATAAAAATATAAAGATGTATAAAGTATTTTAAAAAGAATAAGAATTGAATAAAATAATAAATGAAGATATAATAATGAAGAAATAAAGAATAAAAATATAAAGGAGGCTAGATAGTATTTTTCCTAGAGCTGTAGCTTTGGAGCCCACTATGATAAGTTAACTTGGTGCCAAAAAGTTGTCTGTACTGGTGTTCTGGAGGAGGGGCCCAGTATACTCACTCTCAAATGGACTTGCCCTAGTGGAAATGCTCCTCCAGTGTGCAGGGAGGCAGGGCTTGGTGTAAGGAGCTCTAGACTCCAGGGCGCCTGGGTGGCTCAGTGGGTTAAGCCGCTGCCTTCGGCTCAGGTCATGATCTCAGGGTCCTGGGATCGAGTCCCGCATCGGGCTCTCTGCTCAGCAGGGAGCCTGCTTCCCTTCCTCTCTCCCTGCCTGCCTCTCCGTCTACTTGTGATTTCTCTCTGTCAAATAAATAAATAAAATCTTAAAAAAAAAAAAATTTGTAAAGGAGCTCTAGACTCCAACAGGTGGCACAGTTTTGCTCCCTGTATACTTTCAGCACTGAAGGACAGGATGACTATGACTCCACCTGGCTCTCTAGCCCCTTACTCTTCACTGAGCCCTCACAGAAGACCAATCAGTCACTCTTATCTCCGCAGTTTCACCAGAGCCCTCTATTCACCTGGTTTTGCCCAAGCTTTTTTTAATCTCAGGTACATGACTGGCTTTCAAAACTCCAACTACTAGGGACACCTGGGGTGTGACTCCACTGTTCCTAGGGCGGGGATGGAAGGGAGGTCCCACCACACTTCTGCCTTTTGCCAGAACTGTCCCAGGAAAGTGGTCACACAACCACACAGTGGTTCACAGTTCATGGCAATACATACAAACTTTTGCTCTTTAAAAATACCATCAAGAAATTCAATAAAAAGCCACAGATTGGGGCACCTGGGTGGCTCAGTGGGTTAAAGCCTCTGTCTTCGGCTCAGGTCATGATCCCAGCATCCTGGGATATAGCTCCACATAGGGCTCTCTGCTCAGCAGGTAGCCTGCTTCCCTTCCTCTCTCTCTGCCTGCCTCTCTGCCTGCTTATGATCTCTGTCTGTCAAATAAATAAAATATTTTTTAAAAAAGCCACAGATGAAAGAAAATATTCACAACACATAAAATCAATAAAGGAATTATATGCAGACTTTCAATGAATACCTGCATCACCTAATTAAAAAGAAAAACAAGTCAATTTAAAAATCAGGAAGACTTAAATCCTTCACAAAAGAAGATGTGTAAGTGCCAAGTAGGCAATAATTTATTTAAAAAGTGCTCAAGATCATTAGTCATCAAGTAAATGCAAATTAAAACCTTAATTAGATACCATTGCCTACTCACTAGAATGACTGAAATGAAAAATATGGAAAACACCAATGTTGAAAAAGATATGAGGTATCATGCATTGCAAATTCAAAGTATAAAATGCTACAACCACTTTAAAAAATCAACTGGCATTTTCTTTAAAAATTAAATGTACATTTATCCTCTGATTCAGCCTTCCTATTTGACTCCTATTAATCCAAGAGAATTGAAAACATCTATCTACAAAGTAGTTTTACATGAATGCTCATAACAGCTTTATTAATAATAATTCCAGGGGCACCTGGGTGGCTCGGATGGTTAAGCATCTGCCTTCGGCTCAGGTAATGATCCTGGGGTCCTGGGATGGAGCCCCGCATCAGGCTCCCTGCTTAGCAGGAAGCCTGCTTCTCCCTCTCCCTCTCCTGATGCTTGTGTTTCCTCTCTCACTGTGTCTCTCCCTCTGTCATATAAATAAATAAAATATTTAAAAAATAATAATAATGACTCCAAACTGGAAACAACCCAGAAGACCATCAGTAAGAGAATGGATTTTTAAAAAATAATAATTATTGCGTAGACATTCAATGGAATACTTCTCAAAAATAAAATGAAATGACTCACATAAAAACATGGATGAACTATGAAAATAATATGCTAAATGAAATAAGCAGATACAAAAAAAACCCTACATATTTATGTTCACAACTACATGAATTACAGAATAAGCAAAACTAATGTATAGGGCTAGAAATGAGAAGGGGTTACTGCTGGAAAATTGACTAGGAACGGGTGGGAGGCAGTGTCCGTAGTATTGGAAATGTTCTGTTTATTGATGTGAATTCATCAAAATAGATTGTATGGTAAACCTAAGATCTGTGCATTTTGGAGTAGGTAATCTTTATTTCAATTTGAAAATGGAAAATAAAATGTATTTGTAAGGCAAAATTAACCCTAAACTCTAAGACTTTTTTCTGCTACCATTATTTTTTTTAAATATGTAAGAATATATTTTATCTCTACATTACTAAAGAGGATAAAGATACTATTCCTTTACTATGGGAATAGTTTATAATAGTATATTTATAATAATACTATATAGAGTATACCTATAATAGTATAAGTAATAATATTAGTATTATATGCTCTCAGGGGTAGATCAGTTAATCTATTAAGGTTATAATAACACGTGTTTCCATATAGAAAAACTATATTACTATGGCTTTTTTTTTCTTTTTCTCTTTTGGCCATAAACATACCCAAAAATTAAGGATGAAAAATGGTTTTCTTAGTTCACACAGTCTCTTTATAGCAATACTAAAATTATCCCCTCACAAAAAAGGAGACTAAACATAATGTGATAAATTGGGACCTTATTGTAATAACAAACTATATACAATAGAAAAAATTTTCAGTAATAACATTTTAAATACCCTAAAGTACACAATTCAGTTCAAGAATTCTTTTTTTTTTTTTTTTTTTT
>NC_081568.1:68495369-68510425 GCF_022355385.1 Mustela nigripes | reverse complement strand
GAGAGAGAGAGAGGGAAGCAGGCTCCCTGCTGAGCAGAGAGCCCGATACAGGACTCGATCCCAGGACCCTGAGATCATGACCTGAGCCGAAGGCAGCGGCTTAACCCACTGAGCCACCCAGGCGCCCAATAAATCTGTTTTTAAAAGTCAAATTATTCTGTTCTATTTCCAAAAGTTAAATTATTTGTAGAAGAAAACATATCTATACATCTTAAACAATTTTAGATTTGACACCAGAAGCAAAGACAACAAAAGCAAAAATAAGGGGCGCCTGGGTGGCTCAGTGGGTTAAACTGCTGCCTTCGGCTCAGGTCATGATCTCAGGGTCCTGGGATCGAGTCCCGCATTGGGCTCTCTGCTCAGCAGGGAGCCTGCTTTCTCCTCTCTCTCTCTGCCTGCCTCTCTGCCTACTTGTGATCTCTCTCTGTCAAATAAATAAATAAAATCTTTAAAAAAAAAAAGCAAAAATAAACAGGTGGGTGTACATCAAATTAAAAAATTGCACATCAAGGCACCAGGATGACTCTTGATTTTGGCACAAGTCATGATCTCAGGGTCAGGAGATTGAGCCCAGCATTGAGTCTGCTTAAGATTCTCTCTCCCTCTTCTAGACAAATAAAAGCTGGGGAGCTTCATTACCAGTAGGCCAGTCCTATAAGAAATAATAAATGGAGTTCTCTATAGCAAAACAAAGGATGCTAAACAGTAACTAAAAACCAGAAAAATATAAATTTCTCTAATAAAGTTAAATACATGGAAAAATATAAAAATCAGCATCAATGGGGGCGCCTGGGTGGCTCAGTGGGTTAAGCCTCTGCCTTCAGCTCAGGTCATGATCTCAGGGTCCTGGGATCGAGCCCCGCATCGGGCTCTCTGCTCAGCAGGGAGCCTGCTTCCCCTTCACTCTTTCCCTGCCTCTCTGCCTACTTGTGATCTCTCTCTGTGTCAAATAAATAAATAAATAAATAATCTTTAAAAAGAAAATCAGCATCATTGTAATTTTGAGACGAGGGCAGTGTTATAAAAGAGTACAGCTTTTGTATGTGGTTGAAGTTAAGTTTGTATGAATTTAAAAGAGACTCTTATAACCTTAGCATATGATACGTAATCCCCATAGTAATGACAAATAAAATGTTTACAGAATGTATACAAAAGGAAATGATATAGAATCTAAACATATCTCTATGAAAAATCAACTGAACACAAAGGAAGCCAATAATGGAGTAAATGAAGGTCCCCCCAAAACAAAGTACTTACAGAAAATAAAAATACTGATAATAGTAAGTTATTCCTTACCAATAAGTGCTTTAAATACAAACAGACTTCAATTCCATAATCTAAAAGATATAGATTGGTAAATTGAATTAAAAACAAAACAGGATCTAACTATTTGTGGCCTATAAGACACTCATTTTAGATTTAAGGATATACTAGGTTGAAAGTGAAAGAATGGAAAAAGATACTCCACAAAAATAGTAGCCAAAAGAGAACAGGGTGGCTATTTAATCTCAGACACAAATAATCTTTAAGGTGTCAATTTTACAAGAGACAGACAATATTAAGGGTCAATTTACAAAGATACAATGATTATAAATACATACACATCAAACATCAGATTTCCTAAATATATATGAAGACTATGGGAAATTACCTGGGTAAAATGGAGGCTTAATGAATTAATCACAGGGAGGGGAGCCTGGGGCTCCCTATTCAGCAGAGAGCCTGCTTTTCTCTCTCCCTGCTGCTCTGCCTACTTGTGCTCTGTCTCTTTGTCAAATAAATAAATAAAATATTTTAAAAAAATCACAAGGAGAAAAAAATAGTTGGGTGTCAAATGTATTGAGCTCAGTATGAATTACACATTTATATTGGATTGCAAATGATAGTTTTCCTTCCAGAGAACTACTGTTACTTATAAAATAATGGCTTTTAAAAAATACTTTTTCCTCTCTTTCCTTCTCTTCCTTTATTTTAACATGCATTGGTAGTAAATCAGCTTCCCAAAGAATGCATAGAGGGTCAATGGATTTCGTTAGATATCCAGGGTTTGAAACAGGTCCATTAGAAATCCCAAGGCTTACACATATATTGGAAGAATCTGTCAAGGGGAAAAAATGTTCTCCCTGGGCTTTTTTATTTTTGGTCCTTTTTTTGGTGGTGGTGGTGGGGTGGGTTCTTCTTAAAAAGCACAAGCTTATGAGAAGCCTAAACAACCAAGTGTGAAAACTGGTATCTAGGTTAGTGAGTGGCAAATTTTTCAGCTCTATGTAGAGGCACACTAGGACAAACCTCCTCTAAATAAATCAGGGTTGCTTTTAACAGTTATGTCTACCTGTGCAATAATTTGTTGTAGAATTTACAGTCCCTAACTCCATGTAGCTATGCTATCTGTTCTATAGGAGCATTTTTATCCCTCAGAAACAAATCCAGAATTTATGAACACAAGGTAAGAAAGTTTGCATTCACTTAGGATACTAGAAATTGGAAAACATTAAGTTAATCTTATAAATTATTACTGTTATAAATTTATAGATAATGGACTCTAAGTTTACTTCCTTAAAGATTCCTGTTAATTGAAGAAAACAGTGTTTATTAAATCCTACTAATAGTCAACAGTGAAAACTGCTTTATGGTGGTTTCTTTTCTCTGTGCTACTTCCCAATATTATTAAGAAATGCAAAATAGTAATCAAATGGTTCTTAACCTAGTGTACTATGTTAGGCATAAGATACAGTAGAATCTGACTTCATGTGTTCAGCTCATCTTATGGGGAGAAGATAAGAAATCCAGCTAATAATTGAGTCTTTATGCCAGGAATTCATCATATCATTTAATTTTCAATCTATGAGGTTAACATTATTATATACTTCTTGTGTTTTACAGATAAATGGGAAATATTTTGAAGGAGCCTACCAAAGTTTTATTATGTATGCTTGAGCTCAATTTTATGGATGTTGGGCAGATACCACGTGACCTCTTAGGAATTCCCGACTTATCCAGCACAAAGCAGTTGCAGAATAAATTAACTGCAAATTCTGAGAACTTCATCAGCTAGTCCAATGATTTTTACTAAAGCATGCATGACAATCACTAATTAGTGTCAGTAGAAGGTATGGCCAGAAACATTCTGAATGGTTTCACAAATGTATACAGATCTAAATCAAAACTGAATATTTCCATCAAAAACTATGCTTTTTGCCCTCTCCTGAAACATTCTGGATTCAGGTAATATTAATGATCCTCTGTGCCAATCATATAGAGGGCTACTTCCCATCCTCAAGCACACTTTTCTAATTCAAAGGAATGAAGTGGCTACTCCGGCAGTGAAAAATCCATTTCTATCTGGCTGTGTGCTGCAGTGTAGGATTCAAGTCACATCAGCAGTTTGACATTTGACTCCTCAAGCATCCACCATTGTGCTAAATGCATCCTTTAGTCATCAATATGTTCAGGAAGACTTAAAAAAAACTATTTGTCCTATTGGCATTTAACATTTTGGGGGACAATTCACAACAACCAAAAACAAGGTAAGTGTAATATTTTTCTAACTTTAATAAGCTTCCAAAAAATTTACACATAAAAATAAAGAAAAAAGGGGGTAATTGGGTGGCTCAGTCATTAAGCATTTGCCTTCAGCTCAGTCTGAAGGATGGTTGCAGAGCCCTGGGATCAAGCCCCGTATCAGGTTGGCAAGAAGCCTGCTTTTCCCTTTCCCACTCCCCCTGGTTGTGTTCCTTCTCTCAGTGTCTCTCTCTCCTTCTGTCAAGTAAACAAATAAAATCTTAAAAAATAAATAAAGAAAGAAAAAAGTTACAATGCTATAGAGTTAGTTGTAATAATAATAAAGCACCAACTGGCTCATTTTTTAGAGGGGAAAAAAATACAATGTACCAATTCCAGTTTGTTTTTTAATTAACATACAATGTATTATTAGCCCCAGGGGTACAGATCTGTGAATCGCCAGGTTTACAAACTTCACAGCACCCACCATAGCACATACCCTCCCCATTGTCCATAACCTAACCACCCTCTCCCTACTCCTCCTCCTCCCGGTAACTCTCAGTTTGTTTTGTGAGATTAAGAGTCTCTTCAGGTTTGTCTCCCTCCCGATCCCATCTTGTTCATTTATTCTTTTCCTACTCCCCAAAACCCCCATGTTGCTTCTCGACTTCCTCATATCAGGGAGATCATATGATAGTTGTCTTTCTCCCACTGATGTATTTCACTAAGCATAATACCCTCTAATTCCATCCACGTCGTCGCAAATGGCAAGATTTCGTTTCTTTTGATGGCTACATGATATTCCACTGTATATAGATACTACATCTTCTTTACCCATTCATCTGTTGGTGGACACCTAGGTTCTTTCCATAGTTTGGCTATTGTGGACATTTGTGCTATAAACATTCGGGTGCACATGCCCCTTCAGATCACTACATTTGTATCTTTAGGGTAAAGACCCAGTAGTGTGATTGCTGGGTCACAGGGTAGTTCTATTTTCAACTTTTTGAGGAACCTCCATGCTGTTTCCCAGGGTGGCTGCACCAGCTTGCATTCCCACCAACAATGTAAGAGTTCCCCTTTCTCCACATCCTCACCAGCATCTGTCATTTCCTGACTTGTTAATTTTAGACATTCTGACTGGTGTGAGGTGGTATCTCATTGTGGTTTTGATTTGTATTTCCCTGATGCCGAGTGATGTAGAGCACTTTTTCATGTGTCTGTTGGCCATCTGGATGTCTTCTTTCCAGAAATTTCTGTCCATGTCCTCTGCCCATTTCTTGATTGGATTCTTTGTTCTTTGGGTGTTGAGTTTGAGAAATTCTTTATAGATTTTGGATACTAGCCTTTTATCGGATATGTTGTTTGCAAATATCTTCTCCCATTCTTTCAGTTGTCTTTTGGTTTTGTTAACTGTTTCCTTTGCTGTGCAGAAGCTTTTGATCTTGATGAAATCTTCATTTTGCCCTTGTTTCCTTTGCCTTTGGCAATGTTCCTAGGAAGAAGTTGCTGCGGCTGAGGTCAAAGAAGTTGCTGCCTGTATTCTCCTCAAGGATTTTGATGGATTCCTTTCTCACATTGAGGTCCTTCATGCATTTTGGGTTTATTTTCATGTGTGATATAAGGAAATGGTCCAGTTTTATTTTTCTGCATGTGGCTGTACAATTTTCCCAACACGATTTGCTGAAGAGACTGTCTTTATTCCATTGGATATTCTTTCCTGCCTTGTTGAACATTAATTGACCATAGCGTTGAGGGTCTATTTCTGGGCTCTCTATTCTGTTCCATTGATCTATGTGTCCGGTTTTGTGCCAGTACCATACTGTCTTGATGTTGAGAGCTTTGAAATAGAGCTTGAAGTCTGGAATTGTAATGCCACCAACTTTGGCTTTCTTTCTCAATATACCTTTGGCTATTCGAGGTCTTTTCTGGTTCCATACAAATTTTAGGATTATTTGTTCCAATTCTTTGAAAAAAAAATGGATGGGATTTTGATAGAGATTGCATTAAATGTGTAAATTGCTTTAGGTAGCATAGACATTTTCACAATATTTATTCTTCCAATCCATGAGCATGGAACATTTTTCCATTTCTTTGTGCCTTCTTCCAATTTCTTACATGAGTACATTGTAGTTTTCTGAGTACAGATTCTGTGCCTCTTTGGTTAGGTTTATTCCTAGGTGTCTTATGGTTTTGGGTGTAATTGTAAATGGGATTGACTCCTTAATTTTTTTCTTCTGTCTTGTTGTTGGTATATAGAAATGCAACTGATTTCTGCACATTGATTTTATATCCTGACACTTTACTGAATTCCTGTACAAGTTCTAGCAGATTTGGAGTGGAGTCTTTTGGATTTTCCACATATAGTATCATATCATCTTAAAAGAGTGATAGTTTGACTTCTTTGCAAATTTGGATGCCTTTAATTTCTTTTTTTGTTTGATTGCTGAGGCTAGGGCTTCTAGTACTATGTTGAATAGCAGTGGTGATAATGGACATCCCTGCCATGTTCCTGACCTTAGCAAAAAGTTCTCAGTTTTTCTCCATTGAGAATGATATTTGTGGTGGGGGGGGGGGGTTCATAGATGGCTTGATGATATTGAGGCATGTACTCTCTATCCCTACACTTTGCAGAGTTTTGATCAGGAAGGGATGCTGCAATTTGTCAAATGCTTTTTCATCATCTATTGAGAGTATCATATGGTTCTTGTTCTTTCTTTTATTAATGTATTGTATCACATTGATTTATTTGAGGATGTTGAACCAAACTTGCAGACCTGGAATAAATCCCACTTAGTCGTGGTGAATAATCCTTTTAATGTACTGTTGGATCCTATTGGCTAGTATTTTGGTGAGAATTTTCGCATCTGTGTTCATCAAGGATATTGGTCTGTAATTCTCTTTTTTTGATGGGACCTTTGTCTGGTTTTGGGATCAAGGTGATGCTGGCCTCATAAAATGAGTTTGGAAGTTTTCCTTCCATTTCTATTTTTTGGAACAGTTTCAGGAAAATCATTGTATGTTATAGACTTCTTGTCCCAGGCTGATTTCAGGATTTTCTCTTTGTCATTAAGACTTGTAAATTTTATTATTAGATGACAGGGTGTGGACCTATTCTTGTTGATATTGAGGCAGGTTCTCTGGCCCTCCTGGATTTTGATGCTTGTTCCCTTTCCCATATTAGGGAAATTATCTACGATAATTCTCTCCAATATACTTTCTGTTCCTCTCTCTCTTCTTCTTCTGGAATCCCTATTATTCTAATATTGTTTCATCTTATGGTATCACTTATCTCTCAAATTCTCCCCTCATGGTCCAGTAGTTGTTTGTCTCTCCTTTGCTCACCTTCTTTATTCTCTGTCATTTGGTCTTCTATATCACTAATTCTCTCTTCTGCCTCATTTATCCTAGCAGTAAGAGCCTCCATTTCTTATTGCACCTCACTAATACCTTTTTTGACTTCAACTTGATTAGATTTTAGTTCTTTTATTTCTCTAGAAAGGGCTTTTATTTTCAAGACAGGGTTTCTCTAGTATCTTTGATGCCTTTTTAGAGCCCGGCTAGCACCTTGAGAATCGTCATTCTGAACACTAGATCTGACATATTACCAATGTCTGTATTGATTAGGTCCTGGCCTTCAGTACTGCCTCTTGTTCTTTGTGTGTGTGTGTGTGTGTGTGTGTGTGTGTGTGGTGAGTTTTTCTGCCTTGTCATTTTATCCTGATAAGAATAGATGAAGGAGTGAATAAAATACTAAAAGGGTGGCAAAGACCCTGGTAAAGTGTGCTTTAACCAAATCAGAGGAGATCCCAAATCATGGGGGGAAGAAAGGGGGTAAAAAGAGTTCAGAAAAAAAAAATTAAAAAGAGAAAAAATATAAAAAAGAAGAAAGATATATATTAGACTAGTGAATAGAACAGGTTCACCCACTTAATTTTGGGACTATTTTGGTCTCTTAGAAGAAACTACTTCTCAAAAATTTAAAGAGTGAAAAACATATATAAGGGTAAACATGATGAAGGGATGGACTATGACTATAAAGATGAAAAAAAATTTTTTAATTTCTAAAAAAGGAGTTGATAAAATAAGTTGGTGGGGAGAATAAAGAAAAAGAAAGTGGAGAGAATTTGCTCAGGCTGGAGACTAGAACAAAGCCCTGTGCTAGATTTAGGGTGTATTTTGATCTATTAGAAGAAGTTGTACCCCTAATTTTTTTAGAAGGAAAAAAACCCCTATGCATATACAAAAAATAAAGTTAGATACAATGAAAGATAAAATGTGACTATAATAATACAGTTTCAAAAAAGATTTTTTTTTGAAAGGTATTGTTGAGATAAACTAGTTAAAAAACGTTAAAAGAGGAAAGGGTAAAAGTTAAGAAAAATTTAACAGAGGAAAAAAATAAAATTAAAAAATATTAATTTTGCAATACTAAAAATTCATGGGGAGAAAGCCATGAATTCCATGCTTTTCTTTCTCCTCCTCTGGAATTCTGCTGTTCTCCTTGGTAAGTGAACTTGGTCGTGGCTGGATTTCTTGCTGATCTTCTTGGGGAGGGGCCTGTTGTAATGATTCTCAAGTGTCTTTACCCAAGGCGGAATTGCACCACCCTTACCAAGTGCCAGGCTAAGTAATCCGTTCAGGTTCTCTTTCAGGAGCTTTTGTTCTATGAACGCTTTCTGTAGAATTCCAGAGGACAGGAATGAAAATGGTGGCCTCCCTCCCCATACCTGGCCCGGAGGAGCTGAGAGCTCAGGGCCCCACTCCTCAGTGCCCCCTCAGAGAAAAGCACTCAATCATTCCCATCTCCCGGCCTTTGGCTGCACTTCAAGCTCATTCAGCCTTTGACCAAGCGTCTCTGTCTCTGGCACAGATTGCCGCCTGGAGTCTCTGAAGCCCGCAGATCCCTGAGCTCTTTCAGGGGAGTCTCCCGGGTCTTGTGGGTTCTCCACTCACAGAGCAGTGACCTGTGCCATGGATCATGATAAGGTAATCCCGAGCTGAGAGCTTACTCTTCAGCTCTGTCTCTGTAGCCAGCTTCCCTGCTCTAATACCTGTAAGCTCTGCTACACTCAGACACCCTCAATCCTTCTGTGACCCCACAGGACCTGAGACCATGCTGTCTTTGCATGGGCTTCACCGGGTTAGCCTCTGGAGCAATGTCCCTCAGTGGAGCAGACTTTTAAAAGTTCAGATGTTGTGCTCCCTTGCTCCACTGCGTGCCGGGACCTGGCCCCTCCCCCTGTGGTCTATCTTCCTGTCGCTTTGGATTCCCTTCTCCGCCAGTCCTACCTTTCAGAAAGTGGTTGATTTTCTGTTTCTAGAATTGCTGCTCTTCTCTTCAATCTCCTGTTGGATTTGTAGGTGTTTGGAATGGTTTGATAAGCTATCTAGCTGATCTCCTGCTACCTGATGTCGTCTCAGCCTGCTACTTCTCTGCCATCTTGACTCCTCCCCCATAAATATCCCAATTCCAATTATTTTGCTGCATTTTAAATAAATTTAAGATAAGATTTCTAAAAATTACAAAATGTTTCCTTAAACTTCTGGTGTTAATTATAGCATTAAAATTATAAACTTTATTTTTTACATAAAATGGATTTAAATATCTTCTATGATGAATAGAATCAATAAAGTACTTAGAGAAGTTTCCCCAATGTTCTGAAAATCACTGAAAAGAAACTATTCCATGGGAGGAGTCCAAGATGGCAGGGGAGTATAAGACCTTAATTTCATCTGGTCATAGGAATTCAGTTAGATAGCTATCAAATCATTCTGAACACCTCCAAACTCAACTGGAGATCTAAGAAAGGAATAACTGCAACTGTACAAATAGAAAGGTTACACTCTCTGCAATAATGAGAAAATGGAAAAATTAACCTCAAAAAAAGAGGAGAGGCAGGACTGACTGCCAGGGACCTACCTATTCAGTATGGACATAAGTAAGATATCAGAAATAGAGTTCAGAATAATGATTTTATAGATATTTTCTGGGCTTGAGAAAAACATAGAAGATACTAGAGAACTCCTTTCTAAAGAAATAAAAGACCTAAAATCTAATCAAGTCAAAATCAAGCTATTAATGAGTTGTAGCAAAAATGGAGGCTCTTACCACTAGGATAAATGAGGCAGAAGGGACAATTAGTGATATAGAAGACCAAATGATGGAGAATAAAGAAGCTGAGAAAAAGAGAGATAAACAGCTACTGGTTCATGGGGGTTGAATTTGAGAGATAAGTAACAACAGAAACCAAAACAATGTTAGATAACTGGGATCCAAAAAGAGAAAAGAGAGAGAGAGAGAAGCAGAAGGTATACTGGAGCAAATTATAGCAGAGAAATTCCCTAATATAGGGGAGGAAACAGGTATCAAAATCCAGGAGGCACAGAGAAGCCGCCTCAAAATCAATAAAAACAGGTCAACACCCATCATTTAATAGTAAAACTTACAAGTCTTAGAGACAGAGAGAAAATCCTGAAAGCAGCATGGGACAATAGGTCTGTAGCATACAACAGTAGAAACATTAGATTGGCAGCAGACCTATCCACAGAGATCTGGCAGGCCAGAAAGGGCTGGCATGATATATTAAGAGTACTAAATGAGAAAAATATGCAGCCAAGAATACTATACCCAGCTAGGCTGTCACTGAAAATAGAAGAGGTAAAAAGCTTCCAGGATAAACAAAAACTAAAAGAATTTGTGAACACCAAACCAGCTCTAGAGGAAATATTGAAAGGGAACCTCTAAGCAAAGAGAGAGTCTAAAAGTAACATAGACTGGAATGGAACAGAGACAATATACAGTAACTGTCATCTTATAGGCAATACAATGTCACTAAATTCATATATTTTAATAGTTACTCTGTACATCATGTCTAAATGTCCCAATCCAAAAACAGAGGGTATCAGATTGGATAAAAAAGAAACACCCACTGATATGCTGTCTGTAAGAGACTCATTTTAGACCCAAAGACTCCTGCAGATTTAATGTGAGGGGGTGGAAAACCATTTATTATGCTAATGGACATCAAAAGAAAGCTGGGATGGCAATCTTTAGTATCAGAGAAATTAGATTTTAAACCAAAGACTGTAATAAGAGATGAGGAAGGGCCCTATATCATAATTAAAGGGTCTATCCAATACAAAGTTCTAATGATTATAAATATCTAGGCCCCTAACATAGGAGGAGCCAATTATATAAGCCAATTAATAACAAAATCAAAGAAACACACTGATAACAATATAGTAATAGTGGGAGACTTTAACACACTCCTCAATGCAATGGACAGATAATCTAACCAGAAGAGCAACAAGGAAACAAGGGGTTTGAATGATACACTGGACCAGATGGACTTCACAGATACATTCAGAACATTCCATCTCAAAGCAACAGAATACACATTCTTCTCTAGTGCACATGGAATATTCATCAGAATAGATCACATCTTGGGTCACAAAGCAGGTGCCAATCAATACCAGAAGACTGGGATCATTCCTTGTATATTTTTGGACCACAGTGCATTGAAACTGGAACTCAAACATAAGAGGAAATTTGGAAAGAGTTCAAACACATGGAAGCTAGAGAGCATCTTACTAAAGAATGAATGGGTCAATCACAAAATTAGAGAATTAAAAAAAATTCATGGAAACAAATAAAAAGAAAGCATAGGTGTTCAAAATCTTTGGGACACAGCAAAGCCTGTCCTAAGGGAGAAGTATATAGCAATACAAACCTTTCTCAAGAAACAAGAAAGGTCTCAAATACATAACTTAACCTTACACCTAAAGGAGGTGGAGAAAGAACAGCAAATACAGCCTAAACTAAACAGAAGAAAAATAATAAAGATCAGAGTAGAAATCAAAAAAATGGAAACCAAAAGAACAGTAGAACAGATCAAGAAAGCTAGAAGCTGATTCTTTGAAAGAATTAGAAAGATGGATAAACTTCTGTCCAGACTTCTCAAAAAGAAAAGAGAAAGGACCCATGAAAAAAAGAGGACAGATCACAACCAACACTGAAGAAACAGAAACAATTATAAGAACACATTATGAGCAACTCTATGCCAAAAAATTATGCAATCCAGAAGAAATGGATGCATCCCTAAAGACATAAAAACTGGAAAAACTGAAAAAGGAAGAAAGAGAAAACCTGAACAGACCCATAACCAGCAAGGAAATGCAAGCAGTAATCAAAAATCTTCCAAAAACAAGAGCTTCCAAGGGGAATTTCACTAAACAGTTAAAGAATAATTAATACCTATTTTTCTGAAGCTGTTTCAAAAAAAAATTGAAATGGAAGGGAAACTTTCAAACTCTTTATGAGGCCAGCATTACTTTGATCCCAAAACCAGACAAAGACCCCACCTAAAAAGAATTATAGACCAATATCCCTGAGGAACATGGATGCAAAAATTCTCACCAAAATACTGCCAATAGGATCCATTAAAAGGATTATTCATCAAAACCAAGTGGGATTTATTTTTGGTTTGCAAGGGTGGTTCAACAACCAAAAATCAATCAATGTAATACAATACATAAATAAAAGAAAGGACAAGAAGAATATGATCCTCTCAAGAGATTTGGAAAAAGATTTTGACAAAGTTCAGCATCCTTTCTTGATTAAAACTCTTCACAGTGTTATATCTCCACAGAGATATATCCCCACAGGGATAGCAGGAACATATGTCAATATCATAAAAGCCATAAATGAAAAGCCCACCGAGAATATCATTATTCTAATGGGGAAAAAAAATGAGAGCTTTACTCCTAAGGTCAGGAACACGACAGGAATGTCCATTATCACCACTGTTGTTCAATACAATATTAGAAGTCCTAGCCTCAGCAGTAAGACAACAAAATGAAATAAAATGCATCTGAATTGGCAAAGAAGTCAAACTCCCACTCTTTGCAGATGACCTGATACTCTACGTGGAAAACCAAAATGACTCCATCCCCCAATTGCTAGAACTCATTTAGGAATTCAACAAAGTATCAGGATATAAAATCAGTGCACAGAAATCAGTTGCATTTCTATACACTAACAATGAGGCAGAGGAAAGAGAAATGAAGGAATCAATCCCATTTACAATTGCACCCCAAACCATAAGATACTTTGGAATAAACCTAACCAAAGACATAAAAGATCTATACTCAGAAAACCGCAGAACACTCATGAAAGTAATTGAGGAAGACACAAAGAAATGAGAAAACATTCCATGCTCATGGAGCAAAAGAACAAATACTGTGAAAACGTCTAGGCTACACAGAGCAATCTATACATTCAATGAATCCCTATCAAAATACCATCAGTATTTTTCACAGTGCTGGAACAAACAATCCTAGAAGTTGTATGGAATAAGAAAAGACACCAAATAGGCAGAGGCATGTTGAAAAAGAAAACCAAAGCTGGTGGCATCATAATTCCAGACTTCAAGCTGTATTGCAAAGCTGTAATCATCAAAACAGTATGGTACTGGCACAAAAACAGATAAATAGATCGATGGACCAGAATGGACAATCTAGAATTTGACCCTTAACCCTATGGTCAACTTATCTTCAACAAAGCAGGAAAGAATATCCAATGGAATAAAGACAGTCTCTTCAACAAAATATGTTGGGAGAACTGGATTGCCACATGCAGAAGAATGAAACTGGGCCATTTTGTTACACAATACACAAAGATAAACACAAAATGGATGAAAGAGCTAAATGTGAGACAGTAATCCATCAAAATCCTAGAGGAGAACACAGACAGCAACCTCTTCGACATCAGTTGCAGCAACTTCTTGCTACACATACCCAGAGGTGAGGGAAGCAAAGGCAAAAATGAACTACTGGGATTTCATCAAGATAAAAGGCTTTTACACAGCAAAGGAAACAGCTGACAAAAACCAGAAGACAACCAAAACAATGGGAGAAGATATCTGTAAATGACATATTGGATAAAGGGCTAGTATGCAAACTCTAATAAAGAAGTTAATCAAACTCAACACCCCCAAACCAAAACATCCAATCAAGAAATTGGCAGAAGACATGAACAGACATTTCTCCAAAGAAGACATCCAGATGGCCAACAGACACATCAAAAAATGCTCCACATCACTCGGTATCAGGGAAATACATATCAAACCAACAATGCAATACCACCTTACAGAAGTCAGAATGGCTAAAATTAGCAAGTCCGGAACGACAGGTGCTGGTGTGGATGCGGAGGAAGGGAACCCTCTTACATGGTTGGTGGGAATGCAAGCTGGAGCAGCCATTCAGAAAAATAGTAGGGAGGTTCCTTAAAAAGTTGAAAATAGAGCTACCCTATCACCCAGGAATTGTACAACTGAGTATTTACTCCAAAGATACAAATGTAGTTATCTGATAGAGCACTGGCACACGAATGTTTATAGCAGCAATGTCCACAAGAGCCAAACCATGGAAAGAGCCCAGATAGATGTCCATCAACAGATACATGAATAGGAGGACATGGGGAGTTAGAGAGGAGAAGGAATTTGGGGGAAGTTGGAAGGGAAGGTGAACCATGAGAGACTATGGACTCTAAAAAACAATCTGAGGGGTTTGAATTGACGGGTGGGTGGGAGGTTGGGGTACCAGGTGGTGGGTATTATAAAGGGCATGGATTGCATGGAGCACTGGGTGTAGTGAAAAAATAATGAATAATGTTATGCAGAAAATAAATAAATTTAAAAAAATCAAAAGCAAAACCAAAAACAGATGTGTGAATAAAGAAGATGTGGTATATATACCCAATGGACTATTACTCAGCCATCAGAAAATGAAATCTTGCCATTTGTAATAATATAGATGGAATTAGAAGGTATTATGTTAAGCAAAATTATCAGAGAAAGACAATTATATGATCTCACTGACATGTGGAACTTAAGAAACAAAACAGGATCATAGGGGAAGAAATAAAAATTTAAAAAAGATGAAACCAGAGAGAGAGAGATGAACCATAAGAGACTCTTGGCCAGAGGAAACAAACTGAGAATTGCTGGAGGGGAAGGTGGTGAAGGGATAGGGAAATTGGCTGATGGACATTGAGGAGGGCATGTGATGAAAGGAGCACTGGGTATTATATAAGACTGATGAATCACAGACATGTACTTTTGCAACCAGTCATACATTATACGTTAGTTAAACAAAAGAACAACAAAAAGAGAAATTATTCTATTGGCTAGATGTGAGGAATAATTCCACCCCCTTCCCCCAAACCCCCTCCCCCAGAAACCCTCAGTTTGTTTTGTGAGATTAAGTCACTTATGGTTTGTCTCCCTCCCAATCCCATCTTGTCTCATTTATTCTTCTCCTACCCACTTAAGCCCCCATGTTGCATCAACACTTCCTCATATAAGGGAGATCATATGATAGTTGTCTTTCTCTGCTTGACTTATTTTGCTAAGCATGATACGATCTAGTTCCATCCATGTTGTCCCAAAGGGCAAAACTTCATTTCTTTTGATGGCTGCATAGTATTCCATTGTGTATATATACCACTTCTTCTTGATCCATTCATCTGTTGATGGACACCTAGGTTCTTTCCA
>NC_081568.1:68494880-68495269 GCF_022355385.1 Mustela nigripes | reverse complement strand
ATGATGGCTGCATAGTATTCCATTGTGTATATATACCACTTCTTCTTGATCCATTCATCTGTTGATGGACACCTAGGTTCTTTCCATAGTTTGGCTACTGTGGACATTGCTGCTATAAACATTTGGGTGCACGTGCCCCTTTGGATCACTACGTTTGAATCTTTAGGGTAAATACCCAGTAGTGCAATTGCAGGGTCATAGGGAAGTTCTATTTTCAACATTTTGAGGAACCTCCATGCTGTTTTCCAGAGTGGTTGCACCAGATTGCATTCCCACCAACAGTGGAGGAGGGCTCCCCTTTCTCCGCATCCTCGCCAGCTTCTGTCATTTCCTAATGTTGATTTTAGCCATTCTGACTGGTGTGAGGTGATATCTCATTGTGGTTTTGC
>NC_081568.1:68443470-68489880 GCF_022355385.1 Mustela nigripes | reverse complement strand
CCTCAGAGAACAGTGCCCAGTTATTCCCGTCTGCCTGACCTCCGGCCATGCTCCGAGCTCACCGAGCCTGCGACCGGTTCAAGGTAACACCGAGCTGTGAGCTTACTGTCGGCTCTGTCTCTGTAGCCAGCTTTCCCGTTCCAATACCTGCAAGCTCTGCGACACTCAGACACCCCCGATCCTTCTGTGCCCCTGCGGGACCTGATGCCTCGCTGACCCCGTGTGGGCTTCTCCCCGGTTTAGCCTCTGTAGCGATGTCCCTCAGTGGAACAGACCTTTAAAAGTCCTGATTTTGTGCGCGGTTGCTCCGTCGCTTGCCGGGAGCCAGCCCCTCCCCCCGGGGTCTATCTTCCCGTCGCTTTGGATTCACTTCTCCGCGGCCCTACCTTTCAGAAAGTGGTTGTTTTTCTGTTTCCAGAATTGCTGTTCTTCTTCTCTTCGATCTGCCGATGGATTTTCAGGTGTTTGCAATCTTCAGATAAGCTATCTAGCTGATCTCCGGCTAGCTGAAGTAGTCTCAGCCTGCTACTTCTCCACCATCTTGACTGTGATGCATTAGTCTTAAGTATTAAAAATTATACACCACTTGAAAATTTCAATAACCTTAATATTAATAAGGTAACTTAATTCATTTTAAGTTTTCACTTTATATCAATATACTGAACTTTTAAACATGGTGTGTTAACAGATACTTTTCCCATTGAAAGTAAAATAGATTTTTAATTTTAATAATAAAGCAAATTTTAGAAAAAGGAACAAAATATGTTATATTTCAGGTACAGAGGGCCTTTAGCATTTTGAAAAAGTATTTTATTAAAAAACATTTAGACATTATCAGTCATGATTTCCTTTCCAATGTATGATCTCTTGGCTACTTGTTAAACATTATGGTATGGGTCAGAGTGTTCCACTCTGGTCACATATGAAATATTTTACACAGAATGCTAAGTCAGCATTTTAACATTCCTGGGTAATGTTAATGCCTGGCACCAACATCTTGGGAAACTGTAACATATGCATATACATTTTTTAAAAAGATTTTATTTATTTATTTGACAGACAGAGATTGCAAATAGGCAGAGAGGCAGGCAGAGAGAGAGAGGAGGAAGCAGGCTCTCCAATGAGCAGTGAGCCCAATGCAGGGCTCAATCCCAGTTCCCTGAGATCATGACCTGAGCCAAAGGGCAGAGGTTTAACCCACTGAGCCAACCAGGCGCCCTTGCATATACATTTTTAAACAGCAAATTCAGGTCTGTCCATGGAGTTTAGTCATAATTTCTTTAGTTTATTACCAGGTCACAGATGTATCATTTTGAGTTTGCTGGGTGGAAAATAGAGTGTGAGTATTTAATATTTAGAAAACTACTTTCTGACTTTAAAAAAATCTCTTTGTCTTTTGAAATCTGGTAAGTCTCCAAAAGCTAAGGTAAGAAAAGCCATGTACAAAGCCAGGTAAGTTCTATGAATTTATTCCTTAAGAATTAGTTTGTTTTGTTTTGTTTTTTAACTTTATTTTTTCAGTGTTCCAAGATGCATTGTTTATGTACCCCACCCAGTACTCCATGCAATATGTGCTCTTCTTAATACCCCCTTCCAGGAGTGACGTTACTGCTTTAGGATTCTTACAGACATAAAATCACACTTTATTTTTCCATTGTGTAACTGTTTTTCTGATTATAGCATAAATGCATGTTATAAATAGAAAATATGGAAATTAAATAAAAAAGTAACAATATTAAAAGAGCTAAATATGTTGATTAAAGGAAACTATATGTAATTAATATAACATAGCCCATCATCCTTTAACATAGAGATAGTATGAAATTTTTACTTATTAAAGATCCTTGGTTCAGGGGTACCTGACTGGCTCAGGTGGTAGAGCATGCAATGCTGACCTTAGGGTTGTGAGTTCAAGCCCCATGTTGGGTGTGGAGTCTACTTAATCAGGAAGAGAGGGGGAAAAAAAAAAAGACCCTTGATTAAAAATCACTGGTTTGTAGCTACAGTTGTTTTTTTTTTTTTTTTTTAAATCAAGGACAACTTAATCGTCCTGTTTTTGAAGATATAATTCCAGGTGAAAAGGAAAAGCTGGCAGAGCAAAAGAGAAGACCAGTCCCACAGAAACACATGTCCCTCAATATGAAACCAGTTACAGACGCAAATTCACAGTATCAAAAGAAAAATTTCATGCTACCTTCCCAGCCTGTGAATGCATCCCACCTAAAATGAAAGGTTTATTCTTCAAATGGTTTTGTATTTATTTTTTCTCCAGTAAGAGGTCTTGCATTGAATCCCATGGGCATTTCTTCCATGATCCCTTGGTCCATATACATTCTTTCATATTTCTATGGCTCAAACTTATAATCTTTGGAGTCAGGCCAGGCATACATACAGCACAGACAATAAATGGTAACAAACTGTGTTGTGCTTTTACAAAATTTAACTTACACTGCACCTTGCATATGCAGAGAAAATTTACTTTATTTTTCCAGTAAACATTCTGATCATTTCTCTCTGAGCCACTAGCTTCCTGTTAGTAACAATAAACCCCAATCTATAACTAGTCCAGTCGTTTCTGACCTAGTAACTGAAAAGACATTTTACATAGTAACGTTCAGACTCTTATTTTTTTTTTAATTTAAATTGTGTGTGTGTGTGTGTGTGTGTTCCAAAATTCATTTTTTATGCACCTCACCCAATGCTCCATGCAATACGTGCCCCTCTTAATACCCACCACCAGGCTCACTCAACCCCCTACCTCCTTCCCTCCAAAACTCTCAGTTTGTTTCTCAGGATCCACAGTCTCTCATGGTTCATCTCCCCTTCTGATTTCCCCCAACTCACTTCTCCTCTTCATTTCCCAATGCCCTCCATGTTATTCCTTATGCTCTACGAGTAAGCGAACCATATGATAATTGACTCTCTCTGCTTGACTTATTTCACTCAGCATAATCTCCTCCAGTCCGATCCGTGTTGATACAAAAGTTGGGTATTCATCCTTTCTGATGGAGGCATAATACTCCATTGTATATATGGACCACATTTTCTTTATCCATTTGTCCATTGAAGAGCATCTTGGTTCATTCCACAGTTTGTCAACTGTGGCTATTGCTGCTATGAATATTGGGTACAGATGGCCCTTCTTTTCACTCCAGCTGTATCTTTGGGGTAAATACCCAGTAGTGCCATTGCAGAGTTATAGGGTAGCTCTATTTTTAAATTTCTTAAGCAATCTCCACACTGTTTTCCAAAGTGGCTGTACCAACTTGCATTCCCACCAACAGTGCAAGAGGGTTCCACTTTATCCACATCCTCTCCAACACTTGCTTACTGTCTTGTTGATTTTGGCCATTTTGACTGGTGTAAGGTGGTATCTCAGTGTGGTTTTGATTTGAATTTCCCGGATGGCTAATGATGATGAACATATTTTTATGTGTCTGTGAGCCATTTGTATGTCCTCTTTGGGAAGTGTCTGTTCATATCTTCTACCCATGTTTTTACATGATTATCTGTTTTGTGTGTGTTGAGTTTGAGGAGTTCTTTATAGATCTTGGATATCAGCCCTTTGTAGTGTCACTTGAGAATATCTTCTTCCTTTTTGTGGGTTGCCTCTTTGTTTTGTTGACTGTTTCCTTTGCTGTGCAGAGACTTTTGATCTTGATGAAGTCCCAAAGGTGCATTTTCGCTTTTGTTTCCTTTGCCTTTGGGGACATGTCTTGAAAGAAGTTGCTGTGGCCAATGTCGAAGAGGTTACTGCCTATATTATCTAGGATTTTGATAGATTCCCGCCTCATGTTGAGGTCTTTTATCCATTTCGAGTTTATTTTTGTGTATGGTGTAAGAGAATGGTCGAGTTTCATTCTTCTATACACAGCTGTCCAATTTTCCCAGCACCACTTATTGAAGAGACCGTCTTTTTTCCACTGTATATTTTTTCCTGTTTTGTTTAAGATTATTTGACCATAGAGTTGAGGGTCCATATTTGGCTCTCTACTCTATTCCATTGGTCTATGTGTCTGTTTTTGTGCCAGTACCATCCTGTCTTGGTGATCACAGCTTTATAGTAAAGCTTGAAATCAGGCAACGTGACACCCCCAGTTTTGTTTTGTTTTTTTCAACATTTCCTTAGCAATTCAAGGACTCTTCTGGTTCCATACCAGAAGATTGTTTCTTCCAGCTCTTTGAAAAATACTGGTGGAATTTTGATTGGGATGGCACCAAAAACATAGATTGCTCTAGGCAGTATAGACATTTTAAAATGTTTATTCTTCTGATCCATGAGCATAGGATGCTCTTCCATCTTTTTCTGTCTTCTTCAATTTCTTTCATGAGTATTCTGTAGTTCCTCGAGTACAGATCCTTTATCTCTTTGGTTAGATTTATTCACAGGTATCTTACGGCTCTTGGTGCTGTAGTAAATGGAATTGATTCTCTAATTTCCATTTCTGTATTTTCATTGTTAGTGTATAGAAAAGCAACTGATTTCTGTACATTGATTTTGTATCCTGCCACAATACTGAATTGCTGTATGAGTACTAGTAGCTTGGGGGTGGGGTCTTTTGGGTTTTCCATACAAAGTATCATGTCATCTGCAAATAGAGTTTGACTTCTTTGCCAATTTGAATGCCTCTTACTTCTTTTTGTTGTCTGATTGTTGTTGCTAGGACTTCTAGTACTATGTTGAACAACAGTGGCAGAATGGACATCATTGTGTTCCTGATCTCAAAGGGAAGGCTGTCAGCTTTTCCCCATTGAGGATGATATTCGCTGTGGGTTTTTCACAGATAGATTTTATGAAGTTGAGGAATGTTCCCCATATCCCTATACTTTGAACGGTTTTAATCAGGAATGGATGCTGTATTTTGTCAAACGGTTTTCTGCATCAATTGAGAGGACTATGTCGTTCTTCTCTATTCTCTTATTGACTTGTTCTATCACAGTGATTTGTGAATGTTGAACTACCCTTGCATCCCATGGATAAGTCCCACCTGGTCATGGTGGATAATCTTTTTAATGTACTGTTGGATCCTATTAGCTAGGATCTTATTGAGAATCTTGGCATCCATATTCATCAGGGATATTGGTCTGAAATTCTCCTTTTTGATGGGGTCTTTGCCTGGTTTGGGGATCAGATAATAATGACTTCATAAAAAGAATCTGGAAGTTTTCCTTCTGTGTCTGTTTTTTGAAACAGCTTCAGGAGAATAGATATTATTTCTTATTTGAATGTTTGGTATAATTCTCCAGGGAATCTGTCAGGTCCTGGGCTCTTGTTTATTGGGAGGTTTTTGATCACTGCTTCAATCTCATTACTAGATTGTGTTCTATTCAGGTTGTCAATTTCTTCCTGATTCAGTTTTGGAAGTTTAAGGTTTCCAGGGATGCATCCCTTTCATCTAGGTTGCTTAACTTATTGGCATATAACTGTTGCTAATAATTTCTGATAATTGTTTTTATTTCCTTCGTGTTAGTCGTGATCTCTCCCTTTTCATTCATAATTTTATTAATTTGGGTCCTCTCTCTTTTCTTTTGGATTAGTTTGGCAGGTGGTTTATCAATCTTATTGATTCTTTAAAAAAAAAAAAACCAGCTTCTAATTTTGTTGATATGTTCTACTGTACCTCTGGTTTCTATCTCATTGATCTCTGCTCTAATCTTGATTATTTCTCTTCTTTTGTGTGGGTTGGCTTAATTTATTGTTGATTCTCCAGTTCTTAAAGGTGTAAAGAGAGCTGGTGTGTTCTGGATTTTTCATTTTTTTTTTTTTAAATGAGACTTGGATGGCTATGTATTTCCCCCTTAGGACCGCCTTTGCCATATCCCATAGGTTTTGTACTGATGTGTCTTCATTCTCACTGATTTCCATGAATTGTTTAAGTTCTTTGATTTCCTGGTTGATCCAAACATTCTTAAATAGGGTGGTGTTTAGCTTCTGAGTGCTTGAATTCCTTCCATGCTTTTTCTTGTGGTTGAGTTCCAGTTTCAAAGCATTGTGGTCTGAGAATATGCAGGGAATAATCTCAATCTTTTGGTATCAGATGAGACATGATTTGTGACCAAGTATGTGGTCTATTCTGGAGAAAGTTCCATGTGCGCTTGAGAAGAATGAGTATTCTGTTGGTTTAGGGTGGAATGTTCTGTATTTATCTATGAAGTCCTTCTGTCCAATATGTCATTCAATGCTCATTTCTTTACTGACTTTCTGCTTGGATTATCTGTTTATTAGTAAGAGTGGCATGTTAAGATTCCCTACTATTAATGTATTCATATCAATATGACTCTTTATCTTGATTAACAGTTGGCTTATGTAGTTGGCTGCTCCCATATTGGGGGCATAAATATTTACAAGTGTTAGATCTTTTTGGTGGATATACCCTTTAAGAATGATGTAGTGTCCTTCTTTATCTCTGACTACAGTCTTTAGTTTAAAATCTAATTTGTCTGATATGAGAATCGCTATCCCAGCTTTCTTTTGATGCATACTGCCATGAAAGATGGTTCTCTATCCCTTCACTTTCAGTCTGGATGTATCTTCAGGTTCCAAATGGATCTCTTGTAGACAGCATATGGATAGGACCTGTTTTTTTATCCAATCTACAACCCTATGTCATTTCATGGGAGCATTTAGGCAGTTCACATTGAGAGTAATTATTGAAAGATAAGTTTTTATTGACATGTTGCCTGTGAAGTCCTTGTTTCTATAGATTGTCTTTGTAAATTTCTGTTCTATGTCACTCTTGGGTTCTTTCTTCTTTTATAGATCCCCCCTTAATATTTCTTGTAGTGCCAGCTTTGTGGTCACATACTCTTTTAAACCTTGCTGGTCTTGGAAGCTCTTTATCTGTCCATCCATTCTAAATGTCAACCTCGCTGGATAAAGTATTCTTGGCTGCATGTTCTTCTCATTTAGTGCCCTGAATATGTCTTGCCAGCCCTTTCTTGCTTTCCAGGTTTCTGTGGACAGGTCGGTTATTCTGATGGACCTTCCTCTGTACATAAGGAATCTCTTCCCCCTTGCTGCCCTCTGGAGCTCTTGTCTAAAATTATAATTCGTCAGTCTCACAACTAAGTGTCTTAAGGTCTTTCTAGATCCATTGGTCTTGGGTGATCTTTCTGCCTCTAGGACATGAATGCTGGTTCCTTTCCCCAGACTGGGAAAATTTTCATCAAGAATTTGTTCAACTATATCTTATAGCCTTCTTTCTTACTCCTCCCCCTCAAAGATCCCAATAATTCTGACTTTGGAACATTTCATGGCATCATTTAATTCCCTAATTCTGTTTTCACAGCTTCTGTTTGCTCCAGGCCTCCTTCTGATCCTTTTTCTCTATCAGTTTGTCCTCTAGATCACTAATTCTATCTTCTGCCTCAGTTACCCTAGTTGTTAGAGTACTTAGATTAGATTGGATCTCATTGATAGCATTTTTAACTTCTTCCCAGGTTGCTTTCACTTCTGCCCTTAGAGATTCCATGTTGTCACTAATGGTTTTCTCCACCTAGCCATTGGCTGGGTAATTGTTACCCTGAATTCCCTTTCTGACATACTGTTTATGCCTGTATCCAATAGTTCTGATGAAGAGGGCACAGTCTCTGAATTTTTCCTCTGTTGGGTGTTCCTCCTCATAGTCATTTTGTTAAGAGGCAGTTGAGGGGATGTGTATCTGAATATATCAATCGCAATCCAGGCAAGGTGCACCCTGGAACACTTCTGAGCAATCGGAAGTCACTACCAAAAAGAAAGAAAAAAGAAAAAAAGAGAAAGAGAGAGACAGAAAAGAAAGAGAAGACCCAGCCAGACTGGGCTCCAAGGGTAAGATATTTAAGGTATATAAACAAAAACGGAGAAACAAAAAGACCGACAGAAGTAAATGACAAGAAAAAATAAAGAACCCAGCCCAAATGAACCTCAAGGATAAGATTTATATAATACCAGGAAAAAAAGCAAATACACAGAAATACTGACAGAAGAAAAAGATGGGAGGGTGGTTATAAGTCCTCAATGTGGGTGAGGAAGGTTATTTTGATTCTTCCTGGGTGTTTCTTGATATCTTTGTTAAAGGACTCAACTTTCTAGAGATAAAGGGAAATTAAAACTGGTTTATATATAGGAGTAGTATTGACTAGGGAAAGAGAATTACCTTGAAGCTTATATCTATATGCATATTAAAAAAATAGAAAAGCAAAAGAAAAGCACAGGTATATGTATGAAGAAAGTTCAAGTTAGAAGGTTATTATGGAATATGTTGTATTGAAACTCTAATTGTAACGGTAAGCAGATAAAAAAAAAATAAGAACAAGAATATAGTGAGAACAAATTAAAAATAAAAGTTGTATCTATGACATATACAGGTTTTAGGGTAATACCGGGAGCTTAATATCTT
Source organism: Mustela nigripes (assembly GCF_022355385.1). Classification (NCBI taxonomy): domain Eukaryota; kingdom Metazoa; phylum Chordata; class Mammalia; order Carnivora; family Mustelidae; genus Mustela; species Mustela nigripes. The sequence goes on along the minus strand of NC_081568.1, from coordinate 68,481,499 downwards.
GTTTCCCCCTGATACTGGGGTTTTACAGTTTTATGGGGACCCTATAGTGGTTGTCCTCTCATTCTTTTGGCTGCCTTTCTGGAGGAAGGGTCTGCTGCATTGTTTTTCCGTCATTCTTGCTTGGGTTGAGCCCTCCTGCTCCTATCATGGGGCTGGGTTCTGTGGAATCTGATTTTTCAGGCTTTTGTTCTCTGGAGGTTTTTGTTCTTTGGTGGCTTTTTGTGGCTTTTTGTAGGTTTAGTGGAAAGCAAACTGCACCCAGACCTCCGTCTCAGAGAGAAGCCTCAGTCTGCTCCCTTCTGGGTGGTCCAGAACACACAACCCACCCCCCCTGCAAATTCTGCTGAGCTGTGCAACCTCCCACAGGCAGTGCACACTCCCAGCCACTGTCCCAGTGGTCGCCCAAGGCCCCCACTTGTCTCTGCACCCCCGTGCCACAAAAACGGCAAGTGATATTGGTCCAGGGAGCCGGCTTCTAGTGGCTACCTTTGCCATGACTGCTGTCAAGGGTTCAAACCTCAGGATTTCACAGGTTACTGCCCACCAAGAGATCCCAACCAGAGATAACGCACTGTTTTTCAAGCCTGGCCTGAGTGTTCAGACTCTCAGCCAGTCCTAGAGACCTCTGGCTAGCACCCGCATGGAGCTCTCTCAGGTGTGGGTGGGGAGCATAATTCGGACCCTGGCTGTGTAGTGTGCACAGAGTGCAAAAGGCTGTAGTTCTAGGGAGCGCTGGCTGGCATCCACACCAGACTCCCTCATGCACACCAGTGGGAGTGCACCTAACTGAGCGGTGGTGCAAGCAGTGGAAAGCTGAGGGCTTAGGGATCTTGGTGTGGAGGTTTTGCGCCACACTCTCTGGCATGGGTGGTCGCCGGCAGTGGCTGTCTTTGGTCCACGGGCTTAGGCCCGTGCCTGTAACCACCCAATTCAACCAGTTGTCTCTTAAGATCTTTTGCTCTTTTTGAGTGTGTTTAACCAGACTCCAAGTTAATGCTGGTCCCCAATCACAGGGCGCTTTTATGTTGGGATATTACTTTCCAATGGGTTGGTTCTGGTGGATGCCTCCTCCTTCTGTTTATCCTCTGATATCAGTCCAATCATTCCCAATCTGCTTTACCTCTCCACTGGTCTTCTGCCCCCGCAGAGTAGAGATCCAGAAGTGTAGAATCTTACATCTCAGGTTGATTTCATGGGTGTTCAGAGTATTCTGGTAAATAATTAGCTCACTTTAGGGGACCAGTTGAAACAGGGTCTCCTACTTCTCCACCATCTTGCCCCTCCTCCTGTTCAGACTCTTTTATTTTTTAAGATTTTATTTTTTATTTGGCAGAGAGAGGGATCACAAGTAGGCAAAGAGGCAGGCGGAGAGAGAGGGGGAAGCAGGCTCCCCGCTGAGCAAAGAGCCCATCATGGGGCTCGATCATAAGACCCTGAGATCATGACCCAAGCCGAAGGTAGAGGCTTAACCCACTGAGGCACCCAGGCATCCCCAGACTCTTTTAGATAACAATTCTTGGATTCTCTGAGAGTCCTCTTCACTAATACTTTAGGATGGTTTCAGAGAGGCAGAAAAGAATCTGGGTTCTGCTTATGTTACCCTCAGTGTTCTCTGGTTTTCTGTATGAAGGTTCACCTGGATGTGCTTATCCCGCTGGACAATCACCCCTTAAACCTGAGTTAGGCTCTCTCGTTTAGTCAGGGCCTAGCAGTCATTACCTGTCAGCCTCAGTTTCAGTTCCCAAAGAAGCCACAAATACACCTAAAGTCTGGCTGTGGCTTTCAATGGCCTTAAAGTGGTCTGTCTTGTCACCCTCATTGCAGCGCCCAGTACAACACTCTGGTGTAAGTGCTACAGCCAGACCCTCAGGTGCTTCTATGTCATGTGGGAAACAGGTGTGACGGGAAGTACCTTATCTGTGTCTGACCTCCCTGTTCTGGTAACTTGAGGTGGCTGTGATCCAGGTTGAGATAGCAGCAGCCTGTGATAGAACCTTTTGTTTCTAGGGTTTTAAAGACTGTGTGTGTGGTATGAGTATGTATATGCGTTGTGTGAGTGTATGTGGTATATATGTGTGGTGCATGTATGTGTAGTGTGAGCTGTGTGTGTACAGGATGTGGTGTGTTAAGTATGGTATATGTGTGTGTGGTTATGTCATTTTCATTTATCTAACATATCTCTTTCTCTCTGTGCCAAAATCTGGATTATGATAACGTGATGTATGAGTCTGTATTCCTTGTTTTTCTTTTTCCCTTTCTCTTTCCTTGCCACAATCAAGAGTGTTATTTCCCTATTTTCTCTGCTTTGCTTGCTTGCCACATCTTCTTCTGAAATACCAACTTAGGAAATTAAGGAATTTTGAACAATTTTTTTACAATAAACTAGCTTATTTGCAAAATTCCCTTGCTGAATGTTGGAAGCCAAATGATACCTTAGTCTTTCACTATGTATTCCTTTCTAATAGATGCCCATCTCCATGCTGATGAAAAGGATGCTTCTTATGGTCATATGCTCATAAAGACAACAGAAAAAGTTTATCAACATTTTTCAAAATTTACTTCCTTTACAACTATGATCCTGACCTATAGGGCTTATTACTTCATTACTACTGTGGGTTTCTTTTTCAGTAGATGAAACAGAACAGCTTCATCTTTTAAAGTAATCTAGAAATAGAGTTGTTTGTAGAAAAAATATTTGTACAGTAGAATTGCAGGCCTCATAAATAATGTTTAGGTTACTCTTAGTCTAAAATTCTATTTCTATGATTTCATGAATCAGAAATTCTCTATCCCATTTCTACTCTTACTGATACAATTGCATGAAACTATGTTCCATTTTAATTTGGTTCAGTCCTTGTTCACATACAATCTATTTTGATATGGCAGCCAAAATGACCCTTCTAGAAGGTAAATCAGATCATGTCTACTCTGCTCAAAACTCTCAAATGGCTTCCCATTTCATTTACAATAGTGCCAAATATTTAACCATGGCTCACAGAGCCTTGCAGGTGTTCCATGTACATGCCCAATCCTGATTTCAATTCCACCCACTTTCTTCCAGTCCCTGACCACCAGCCTCAAGTGGCCTTCTTACTGGTTCCCCACAGTGTCAAACAACAACAACAACAAAATCACATTTTTAAAAATGACACATAGAAAGATGACTAACTTTATGATTCAGTATTCACAAATAGGTATACACACTGAAGGAAATACCTTATGAAAAACTGTTTACTATATGCAAAGAACTCTGACATCCTCTTTTCAAAATGATTTTATTCTATTCTATGCTTTGTTTACAAAATGTTCTTGATGGACTAAATTTATCATATTATCCACAGTTTTAGAAGCAACTGATAATATCGAAAATATCTGCCCTCACAATTCTAAAATAGGAACTCCTTTCAGACTCTATTTTCTGACTCTGTTTAATTTTTTCCCATAGTACTTACCAGTCTAATATGATATCATATAGGTTTATTGGCTTAGCTTTATTTCCTTACCTGACCACCTTGTCATTAACCAGGAAATAAGCTCTATGAATGTAGAGGCTTTCAATATTTCCTTCAGTGATATATCCACAGTGCCTTAAACAATGCTTGGCTTGCAAAAGGTGCAAAATAGAGAATTCATACAATAGTTAAGAACTTGCAACATGGAACCAAAGTGCCTGGGTTTAAATCTCAGCTCTGCAACTTCCCAGTGCTTCACCTCAGATAAGAAATATATACTTTCTGTACTTTCGCTTACCCATTATAGGGATAATGAGTCATTGCACAGATTATTGTGAAATTACAAACATTAAAATAGTTTGTGTAACACACCTAGAACAGTTCCTGGCATAGAGTAATTGGTAAATAAATATCTGCTATTATTATTGCTATTGTTTACAAAATGGGATTAATGCAGAAAGTTACATATCTGGAAGTCACTTTAGAGATGTTATTATTAATCATCTTCATTAATAACACAAATACTTGACTAATGTGCAAAACCTTTGTGAAGGGTTTTGATGATATATGATGCACCTAACACAGATATACCTCAAACAATTTGTTCTCCTGCGGAAAGTGATAGTACAAATCTATTAGTCCTTTTAGAAAGAGCTTTCATTAAAATGACAACGGGGTAAAAACAAAGCTGTTCAGAAAAGAGAGAGGCCCCATAGCCTCTCAGTAGGTCCTTGTAGATAAATAAAATTGCCTTTACTTTCTCAGCATTCCAGTAAAAAGCTCTAGCCCCCTGAGACTCTTCACACACCATGAGAATTATATCCGTAGCCATTTGTCTAGTAAATTGCCCTGACTCAAAAGGATAATAAAACTCTTATCTTGACAAGAGTGCTGATGGATGGCTACAACCTAGACTAGGTTCCTATATTAACCCTTCAATGTGCCATGAAGACTGCAACTACTATCTGTTGGGCTGGCAGGAAGGGCTACTAAAGATGGCAAAAGTTCCTGCCACAAGACCTGAACTCAGACAGGAGAACAAAGGCCCAAGATGGCGAAAGTTCCCGCCACAAGACCTGAGCTCGGACAGGAGAACAAAGGCCCAAACAGGAATCTGAGAACCCTGCCCCGGGCTCCTGTGGACCAAGGGGATCCCGACGAGCAGGCGGGATATCCGAATAAGAGAAACTTGCCAAAAGACCCCTGAGCTTTCCTCAAGACCCCTTAAAAGCCCCCTCCTCCCTGCCTTGGGTGCGACTTCCCCCACTCTGCTTTCCAGAGTTGAGGAACCTCTCCTGAGGGTGCCTACCTCCTCCCGGTGCAACTTTCTCGGCTCCCCTTCACCTGGGTCCTGAAGCTTCACTGGAGAGAACCTTTAATAAACCTTGCCCTATACCCACTTCGCCTGGTGCTGTGTTTATTTTGTCGGAAAAAACTTTACACTATCCTTCTAGGATAGTAGTTTTTCATTGCCAGAAAGAATTAAGCAGTCTCTGGAGATAGTCTCTGGCTTTTCCAAAGGTTTCATTTATGTATCAAAGGACTGGAGCAAGAAGAAGCGCTTTCAAGAGACGAACAGACACGTGTCTCCTAGTACTTCATAAAAACAGAGAAAAGTAATTTTTCTCCTTCCTTGCCTATGGATGAGTCTGGCTACTCAGGTAAGAGAATGGACTTGGCTCCTTAACTAGTCACTCTACCTTAACTAGCCACTACCCCTAGTCACTCTAGGGGTAGGGAATAGGGTATAGGTAAAATAACTCATTTATTATTTACTGGGAAGTCCTTAATAAGAAATCTATCTCTGATCCAGAATACCTCATGTATGGATTCAGGATAATATGAATAAATGTGAAGATTAAAAACACAACAGTACTCGATTGTTTCAGATGAGTGAAGGAGCTGGACCCCCTATAAAGTAAATGTAGATTTTATTTTCTCTAACAAAAGAAGTAATCATTGTAAACACCCCAGAATTATTTTCCATTCATCAGGAGACTTAGCCATAGTTGATAAAATTGAACACACTGGCATTAGACTAAAGTTCTTCATTATGATGAGGGAGCAGGAGGCTGGCTGAGGACAAAGCAAAAGCTGGCACCTTGCACCCCCTCTCCACCTGCTCCCCTCGGTAATATGTGCATCACTCCTCAGGCACCTCTGACTGCCATAAATGAGAAACAAACAGCTAACTTGCAGAGATCACGATCCTGCAAGACAGGAATCTCCCAACTATCTTGATGTTAATGGCTTGCTAAAAGACAAAGCTGGTCTCCTAGGCCCTCCTTAGCATATGAAAACTCCGTTGAAATCTCCCTTTCCCTCACCTTCCCCCAACCACAGGGTACATAACCTGCCACCCCTCACAACCAGGGGCAGAAGCTCTTCCTGCCCACGGGTCCTGTCCCCCGTGCTTTAATAAACCACCATTTTGCACCAAAGATGTCTCAAGAATTCCTTCTTGGTCATTGGCTCCAGACCTTAGCCCACCAAACCTCACCTAGGTTCAAGAACTTCATTAATTAGGCCTCAGTCTCCACATCTGGAGAACATCTTATGAGAACAATAAGAGTATATACCTAATAATGTTGCTGGAAGATTAAATCAGATACCAGCTATGTGAGTGAGCTTGGAAGGAGATCCAACTTTCAAATGATTGCAACACTGACTGAGAGCTTTATTCCAAATACAAGAGAGATCCTGAGCCAGAACGAGCCAAATAAATAACTCCCAGATCCCTGAACCTCAGAAATTTTAAGACACGATAAATTTCATTGTTTCAGGCGGCTAAAATTTAGTGCAACTCATTACACAGTAATAAATAAGGAGAGATATCATATGTAAAATGATTTTCATAATGCTTGGCATATATTCCAATAAAAGTTGGCCAACAGCAGCAGTAGCAGCAGTGCCTAGAGGGAAGAAATGTTCATTACATAGCAGGATGCTCATAAATGCAAAGAAAAGAGCTGTTTGTACTTCAAAACAAAGCCATTCTAACAATGGCATAAAAGCCAAAGACAAAGATATCTTCATAGCATGATAATATAAGCAGATACCGCAGATTCAATCCCTTGTTCAAAGGACAATAAGGGTATACAGACTCTCACCCAAAAAATCACTAGTCTAATGTACTTTATACTTCTGACCCACTCCTGATATGCAAAACAGAAACAGAATTTTTTTTCTGAGAGCAAAATATTGGAAATCCTTCAGACCAAGGAGTAAAAACTAAATTTTCTTCTGTGCCAGCAATAACAATAATGTGTTACATATAAACATATGTATATGGTATATACCAAATTGATACAGAGGAGAATCTTTGTTCCAGTGTCATGATTTAGTAAGTTCAAATCACCTTTTATGTGCCATTAAATTTTTTCCATCTATATAGAGAGTAATAACATGGGGGAGACAGAGGACAGAGGCCAAACTGCAACTTGAAAATGGTAATGTACAAGTCCATGATATTTCTTTATAGAAACATGGCAAAGTCAAAAGTAATCCCCATTATTCACTATTTGTCTAGAACTCCAGGTTAGTAAAAGTGACGAGGAGAGATGAGCAATGGTTTATTTATTTATATGTCACTTTATTTGCACAGTAGACCTTATCCCAGTGATAGATCATCAGTGTCAAGGAAATTTTCAGTTTAAAAATAAATGAAATAGTTCCATGCCTGTCAGTAGGGCCATGAGTAATAACTATTTTTTCCCCTATTTACTCATTTTAGAAATCACTTAATCCACCATGGTCATCTCCAATAGTCCAAAACAATATTCAACAAATCACAGACTTGAACTGCCTAAAATATTATAACATCTGACATTTTTAAAAAAAGATTTTATTTATTTATTTGACAGAGATCACAAATAGGCAGAGAGGGGAGAAGCAAGCTTCCTGTTGAGCAGAGAGCCTGATGTAGGACTCGATCCAAGGGCCCTGAGATCATGACCTGAGCCTAAGACAGAGGCTTAACCCACTGAGCCACCCAAGTGCCCCTATTTTTTTTAAAGATTTTATTCATTTATTTGATAGAGACCATAAGTAGGCAGAGAGGCAGGCAGAGAGAGAGGGGGAAGCAAGCTCCCCACTGAGCAGAGAGCCCCATGTGGGGCTTGATCCCAGGACCCCAGGACCATGACCTGAGCCGAAGGCAGAGACTTTAACCTACTGAGCTACCCAGGTGCCCCCCTCATCCATTTTTTTTAAGGAATATTTGTGATATATTCTTTTTACATTGGTAGTCAAGATCTTCTGAAAACTGGTCCTAATCTTTCTTCCTGTTATATCACCTTATACATACCATTTCCTGGTTAATGGAAATACTTCCTCTCAACCTCACTGCTCTGACTTTATTTCAGGTCTACATGTTTAAAGATATCTGGTATTTTACAAATGCCACATTGAACCTCCAAATTGCCACAGACAACAGGATTCCTATGCAGAAAATCCATTATACTTCACACACACACACACACACACACACACACCTAGTGAACTAATGAGTGATTTGGTAAATGCTGCAGGATATAAGTTCCATGTTTAAAAAGGCAATTCTATTTATATATTTTAACAATAAACAAATCGAAATGAAAATATAACAGCATTTATAATACATCAAGAGTATGAAATACTGTGGGATAAATCTGACAATAGATGTTCAAGATCTTTACATTAATAGCAACAAAGCACTGATATACCATATTCTGAGTTCAGAAGACTCAAGAGTGCTAACCATAAATTCTTTCCAAATTTATTAAAAATTAATTAATTAATTAATTAATTAATTTCTAGAATTCATCTAGAAATTTGAAGACCCTATAATTATTCAACAGTTAAAAAGTACCAGAAAGAATTACATTTACTTGATTTTAAGATATACTATAGAACTCTGGGAATCTAGAGAGTGCAGTATTTGTGTTAAGACAAATGTATCAATGGATCTAAATGAAGCTTCCAGAAAGAGACCCACACATATACAAACAATTGATTTTCTTAAAAGGTACAAATTAAATTCACTGGAGAAAGGATAACCTTTTAATATGTGGTACTAGATCTACTGGCTATCTGTATGCAATTAACTTCAATCTGTATCTTCTACAATACATAAAGATCTACTCAAAGTAGATCATAGATCTAAATGTAAAACCTGAAAGAACACAGTGGAGAATATTTGTGACCTAGTTCTGGCAAAGATTTCTTAATAATGACACCAAAAACAAGGACCATAAAAGAAATGATAAATGGGACTTCGAAGTTAAAAATATTTGTTTTATAAAGGAAATGAAAATATAAGGCAGAGACTAAAAAGTATTTTCAAGTCATGTATTTGATGGATTCTATCTACAACAAAGAACTCACTAAACTAAGTAAGAAGAAAACCCATAAATAAATTTTAGGGGCACCTGAGTGGCTCAGTAAGTTGAGCATCTGCCTTTGGTTCAGATCATGATCCCAGAATCCTGAAATCCAGTCTGCATTGGGCTCTCAGCTCAGCGGGAAGCCTACTTCTCCCGGTTCCCCTTTCCCTGCTCATACTTTCTCTTTTTCTCTCAAATACATAAAATCTTTTTTAAAAACTTCAAATTTTAAAATTTGAAACCCATTTTTAAATGGGCAAAATATTTGGGAACTTCAAAGAAGCAGCATAAATTACAAGTAAATAATATCAATATCAATAATCACTAAAGAAATGCAAAAAAAAAAAAAACACAAAAAACAAAAAAACAAAAAACAACTCCACAGTGTGACACCATTAAAAGTCTATTAAAATGTCTAAAATAAAAAGCTTAATTATTCCAAGTTGTGATGAGATGTGGAAAAATAACACTCGTATCTTCTGGTTGGAATATAAAAAGGCATGCTAGTTTAGAGACAAGTTTGGCAGTTTCTTAAGAATTATTGAACACTACATCTGAAACTACTAATGTACTATATGTTGGCTAATTGAATTTAAATAAAAAAAAGAAGTTAAACATAGAAATATCATAGGGCTCAGTCATTCTACTCCCAGTTATTTTCCAAGAGAAATGGAACATGTGTACAAAGAAAGACTTATGGCTGAATATTTATAGCAGTTGTATTGGTTAATAGCTACAGAGAGAAAATAATATTTTTCAAAAGGTAAATGAATAAACAGATTATGGTATATTCACACATATTCACACAATTAACTCAAAGGGACAACTTATGTAACAACTTGTATGAATCTTAAAATAATTATTCTGAATGAAAGAAGCCAGATATAAGAAAGTATATAATGTAAGATTTCTTTTATATAAAATTATTTATTTTACATAGAATCCTAGGAAATTCAAACTAAATTACAGTGACAGAAAACAGATCAGTGGTTGCCTGGGGATCAACCCAAAGAAAAATTAGGAAAACTTTTGAGCATTTAGAAATGTCCATTATCTTTATTATACTGGTCTCACAAGTTCACATTATGTGTGTCACTTCACAGGACTATAGACTTTAAATGTGTCTATTGTGCCCTATGTTGTTTGACAGTTAAATCTCAATAGAACTGTAACAGTAAGAAAGACAAAGGCTGTCTTTATAATCTACCTATATGCTATTTATAAAGATATATTTACATTCACACATGAAGAGTTTGAAATAAGAAAGAATAGCAAAATATACCTTGCAAATAATATACAAGACTTTTATATAAGCAGAATTATTAACTATTCTGTATCTTGACTATGTCAGTATCAGTAGTGATACTGTAGTTTTCGAAGTATAAAGATATTATCATTAGGTAACATGAGAGAAGAAGGTACCTGAGATCTCTGAATTCTTACAATTGCATGTGAATCTATAATCATATGAAAATAAAAAACTTAGTTAAAAAAAAAGAAAGTCATGTAGCCATATTACTATCAGGTAAATTGACTTCAAGGAAAAAAGTATTATCAGTGGAAAACAGTTAAGCTTTAGCAGTAATTAAAGTTATATAAAGAAGATACAAACATTTTAAGTTTGCATATACCTAATTAATTAGTCTAAAATTTCAGCACACAGGGAGAAAGAGACTAATTGCAGGAGATCCTGACTTTTTTTGTCACTGACAGAAGCAGCAAAAATCAGTAAGAATGCAGAAAATTTTAAATACGTCTTAAACTATCTTGAAGATTGGTGCCCCAATTAAAATCTTCAAAAGCATTTATACCTTTTATACCTCTTTTATACCTCTGTGCACTGAATTTTGTCCACTAACCCTTCCTGGAACAATTAAATAATAAATAGTCACACCTCTAAATTTAAAAAAAGTTTATCCTACTGCTCACATTTCTTTTCTTACCCTTTTTTACTCTATGTGCTACCATATTTTCTTGACTTTTCCATTAAACATTTGTATTGATGTACAATGTTTAAAAAACTTCCAATAATTCCTTATTTTTCTAAAGTGTTTCCTTAAAAAGAATCCTAATCTTCTTATAGATGCAATATTTTCTTGAACTTCTTGAGCATAGTAATTAAATATATTTGAAGTTATTTTCTGTTCCCTGAAACATCTCTGCTTCCTCTGGGGGAAGCTTTTGTTTGTGTTTATCATGATCTTTCTTTTTAAATTTTAGGTTTTACTCAAATATCTGGTACTTATTAAGTTTCCAAGTAGAATTTTGTAATTCCAAGGATATTTTTCTGATTCACTTTACAAGTGAATATGACACTGACTGGGTGCTTGGTAAAAGAGGGGATTGCTCTGGGTTAATAACAGTCACACTTACATTTATGTGTGACTACCCTCAGTTTATTCAATGTGTATGAATAAGAACCCCTTTTTTGGGCAGTGTTATGTTTTGTTTGCTTGAGGAGTAAAAACCTAGATGGTAAACAGCGTTCACATGCTGGGGAAAATGCTGTGTCTTTGGGAAGGGGTTTGGATGACTTTAAAGTAGTACAGACTTAAATGAATAATAATGTTGTTTCAGTTACACTTCTACATACAATAATGAACACACTAGCCTCTTAAACAGTATTCTAGACAGGTTACCTCCTTCTAGTTAAAGCCCACATCAAGAGCATTGTAGTTGCTTGCCTTTCTCACTATGCTTTATACCTATCATAATCCCCAAATATTTTAATATCACTCATTTAGCTATGCTACTCTCTTCCCTTATGTTTGTGTGGTTATACTTTTAATAAACATTACACAGAAAAGAATGGATATAGTATGTTCTTTGTATGTCCTTATTAAATGGAATCCAATTGATACTTTTGAAATTTATTCAGGATGTCAGATTTTTAAAAAATTAATAATTTAAAGATATTTTTATCTTGGTCACTGTAACACTGGTTCATTGCTGATTTCTTCTATTTCTGCCTCCAAACTTCAATAGGAAATAGGTACAGATGTACATCTATCACTTACCATGTGATTTTCTTCATATTGTGGGCAGTAAAACTTCATCTATTTTAAACCATAATTTCCACAGATTAAATTCACTTACATGGGTCCCTGATAAAATATAATCAGCATGAACTGGAGAACATATCAGTCATCATAAAAATCATATACACAAGTGGCACACTGAAATGAAACTGGGACAGAGATGGGAATGGCAGCAGGCAAGCACACAGGGATTAAGTTTACAAGCACAAGTGCTCATTAGTAGGAAATAATAAGTGATTAGATTAAGTGAAACAAAGAAAACATAGTTGAAATATTAAAAATTCATTAAACGAGGGGCAGCTGGGTGGCTCAGTCATTAAGCATCTGTCTTTAGCTCAGGTCATGATCTCAGGGTCCTGGGATTGAGCCCCACATTGGGATCCCTACACTGCGGGAAGACTGCTTCTCTCTCTCCCACTCCCCTTGCTTGTGTTCCTCTTTCACTGTCTGTGTTTGCAAATAAGTAAATAAAATCTTTCTAAAATATATTTTTTAAAGATTTTATTTATTCATTTGACAGACAGAGATCACAAGTATGCAGAGAGGCAGGCAGAGAGAGAGGAGAAAGCAGGCTCCCTGCCCAGCAGAGAGCCCGATGCGGGGCTCGATCCCAGGACCCTGGGATCACGACCTGAGCCGAAAGCAGAGGCCTTAACCCACTGATCCACCCAGGTGCCCCTCTAAAATATTTTTTTAAAACTGCTTAAACTACAAGAATATTTATGCAATATGAGACTGTCAAGAAAGAGGCTATGCTGATGCAGAACCTGGACTGGATCCTGGCAGAAGAACCAAGCAGCACTTGGAGACTTTGGAGGATCAGAGGTTTATTTAACACTGGTGGGCTCAGATGAGGTGGTTCTCCAAAACACAAGCAGGGAGGGGATTTATGCCCTACTAATTCTGCATACTTGGTACTTTTGGCGTGTGTGGAAAATGGGATAGGAAAGAAGAACCCAGAAGGGCTTTGAGACAGGGACTGGAATTCCCTTGCTGGTTTGGTCAGCCATCTTAGGGTGCAGTTTTTTTTTCCAATCATTTCCCCCTTTGATGCCCCATTAAACACCTAGTTTACAGGGCATTATTATCATCTATTACCATGGCCCTGCAAGGCTAGTATTTCAGCAGTGACTTGCCTGGTAATAATGTTTTCTATGAACTTAGCAATCATCTTAAGGTTCCTAAGGCTGCCCAATAAGCAATAAAAATAACAAGTTTCTGGGAGAAATTCCAGTCAGAAGGAGGAGCAATGTAAAGTCCAACTCCTGATGTGAGGGTGTTGGTGTCATGTCAACAATAGCCAGGGATCATGGTGAACAGATGTCCATCAGTCAGTGGGGTCTCATTGAAGGTGGAGACAGAGCAGGTCCATAGGATTTGGTTGGGCTTTCCATGGTGTGATTCATCCAGTTGGTGAGGGCCTTCTTTACTCTAGATCAGTGGACCCATTCAGTGATAACTAAGACCCTGAGAGCAGTAGGGGTGGTTAGAACAATAGTGTGGGGCCCTGTCCACATGGTTTGAAGGGATCCTTTCTAAAGCTTCTCAGAAGATGTGCCTTTGAGTTTTTCCCAGGGTTTGGAGGTGTTGGGACATCTCTAAGTTTCCAATCTGTTTGAGGTCTCCTCTAAGCCTACTTACTATGGGGGGTGGCCTGCCATAGAGCCTTTGAGGTAAATTATAGCTGCGACAATCTTTTAAATCCAGTTGACTAGAATAAACAGTATCAATGACCTCCAACAGTTATGCTCTACAGAAGTACGACATTCAGGTTCAGGAACAAGAGTACCTGGATTTTAAAGTCTGACGGGTACTGGGTATTATTTCAGGCATCTCTATGAGTGTAGCCTGGTATTTAATACGTTGTCCTCCATCATCCATCAGCAGCCTTTGGTTTCTAAAACAAATCTGGACCTGATTCAGAGTCATTACAGTTAGGGACTATCCCATAGTGAGCTTTGAGGGCTGTTCTATGCTTAGCTAAAGCCTTTGTTTGTAATTGTACCTCAATAGAGGTGGCTTATAGGATAAATATGACAAGGGATAAAACCATTAAGAAGCCCTTTTCTAATTAAAAAGAATCACTGGCAAGTGGGAGAAAACGTTTCAAGAGATAAGGGGAGTCCCACATGCATCATCCAGTCCAATCATAAAGAAGTGAGGTCATCTATTATCTCCACAAGTCCATAGTTAATCCTATGGGATGGGGTATGCTTCTGGCTTTTAGGCAATTTCATTATCTTAGACCCACAGAATTGTTTAAGGTAATAGTTAAGTTACACAATTGTTGGGGAATCAATCCCATTTTCCAATTGTTGAAATAATTATGTGCCCATGGGGTTCTGTTTTTATCCCCACAGAATAATCAGCAGAAGATTGTCTATATATGAGTTATTGTGGTAATTTCTTTTAAGTTTACCTCTAGTTGTCTAGCTTAGGTAAACAACAAACATTTAAAGACAATCAAATCTAGAACTTAACATCCACAAAGGTGTGTTACTGAAACATAGTTTTTTCTCTCTAAAATAACACTCATTTCCAGAGACAGCCAAATTAGGACTACTTTATTTGAAAAACAAGTCCGGTTTAAACAGATTTGACCTAATTATTTACATAAGATCAGCAAAAACAGTGAGTGATCATATAGATATTTTAGAATCTACTTTGCTGGAACTTCTTATAAGGAATCTCTAAGTTGAACTTTTAGTAGCCTCTCTAGGTGAGAAGCCAAGCCAAGTATTTGCTATCAGACATGCCTGCAATAACTGTTGATTTGGGCGAATTCATCTTCCTGAGGATCCCAAAGTATCCTGCGGTTCCTGCACTTGCCAGCAAGTGACATTCTTTACTCACCTGGTGAGGCTGCTAAAAACTCTGTAAACAAGAGTTCTTAACCAGGCCAACAGTTCCAAGGGTCTTTATGGCTCTGGTTTCATAAAGTCAACCTTAGTTCCTTAAAGCTGTCTGGTCATATCTGAGTCTATGCTGTCTTTTTCAAATATGACATTCCAGTCAAAGCCCTGGTAAAATAACCAATGTTTCCAATGGTGTCCTGTTACAAGGAAAACAGATTCTCATTGAACTTATGCAAATGACTGATTGCCATGGAAGAAAGAATACTTGCTGAGACCATTTGAGTTTCAGAGCATTCAGATAGAGAGAAAAGTTGAATGGTTTGATTTTTTTACAAATGAATATTTTTACATAAAGCCACAGGTAACTAATTAAAATTTTTCTTAGTCTGAAAGAGTAAACATTAGAGAACAACCAATGTCTAAAATAAGAGATATAACATTATAATCTTTTAGTTCATTTAATCCCATATTACTAATTCTGGTTTAGTTTGAATGCAGCTTTAGTTAGTTGTGTAAATTCTTACTCGTTTCAGTTCTGATCTTAAAGATACTGAATACCTGTGTTGTCCTGAAAGTCCTTTTTATGAAATTCCTTTAAGTTGAAACCCATTTTACAAGAGAATTAAAACAATTATAAATGACCAAAACTCAGAATAGATATGGTTAAAGAGCTAATGAGATGAAAGTTTACAATTTAGCTGGCAAGGAAATCAGGTTATTTCTGTGACACGTAACACTTCAATAATTAAATATCAAGTGATGACCTTATCAAAACATTAAAACTTTTAGAAATGTATAGAACCTCTAGAGTCCTTATAGCATTTACCCAAATGTAACCCAAGAATTATCATTTGTTTAGCAATACTTCCTGAGTAACTTAGCATACCAAGGAAAAGCCTAATGAGTTAAAGAGATTTCACTTACAATTTAAATCTTGTCAACATTTGCTAAAATCTTGGAAAGTTTTAAAGCACATGCCTAAATATAATTAGGGATGTTAAATACCTGATATAGGCGAAATGTGGAAAATGGTTTTTCTGGAGAGGCAAAGAGGAAACAACTATTTACGTTTTCTTCTTAACAGCAGATCAGTTAACCTAAGAGAACTTTGTTCTTTTAAACAGAGAGAAAACTCTCCTCCTCTCTCTCTCTGCCTACTTGTGATATGTCTGTCAAATAAATAAATAAAAATCTTTAAAAATTGGGGGGGCACCTGGGTGGCTCAGTGGGTTAAAGCCTCTGCCTTTGGCTCAGATCATGATTCCAGGGTCCTGGGATCGAGCCCCGCATCAGGCTCTCTGCTCAAGTGGGGAGCCTGCTTCCTCCTCCTCTCTTTCTCTGCCTGCCTCTCTGCCTACTTGTTATCTGTCAAATAAATAAATAAAAAATCTTAGAAAACCAGCTTTCTACACGTCTTTTTTTTTTTTTTATTTCAATCTTAGTCCATCATGACCATACTTAAAATTCTTTTTCTGAAGATTTCCCTTCACAAACCTTCCACAACTGTCCTTTGCATTTAGGTTTTGTCCCAAGCTATTTCCTTCCAAACAACAATCTCATTTAGGACAAAATTACCTTTTTTTCCTTTAACAAAATGTATTCCTATTCCTTATATCTTTCTTACATATCTCTTACTTTTTCACATAGAGTTGTTTCCCTTATTTCCATTAGTCATAGTTATAGTTAGCAGAATTATGTACTCTTAGAAACACCTTAACATCTAGTGATGGTTAAGTACTAACCATTTGTGTAGTGTTACAAAAGAATTCTTTTAGATGGCAAATTTATGAATCAGTTAAGCACAAAACACGTTTACCAACAGATCTAAATATTCTTAGTTTCTTTGCAGTAGGAAGTCAAAGGCACAAACCTATGTCCAGTAATCAATGCTTTGCCATTCTATTCCATTTGCAAAAGACCTAGATGTCCACAATTTAATTCCATTTGTCATCCAACCAAAACTTTAAAGTTTCAGGTTACCGAAGACTTTGAAAGCTATATTAACAATTACCCATGAAAACTTTGAAACAATTAACCATTAGTTTAGTCATCACTTCATTAACAAATTTCAACAGAGATAATGAGCTTATTTGACCTTCAGTAAACCTTGACAGAATAAAAGTTTCATGTTTACCACTGATACATCTGTCTGAATTAAACCAACAAACTTAGTTTAAATGCTGAAATATGTTTCACCAGTATCTTCCCCATGGTCAATTTTCACCTGAGACACGTGGGGAGATCTGGAGTGGGTGATGCTAGGTCCTGTGGGTGCCCTTCTTGCTCCTTAACAGTGGTGTCTGAGGAATTGAGGATGGTCTAGAAGCCAGTAATGCAGGCCGCACCCAAGGTGGTACAGAAACAGGAGAAAGGGGGATGGGGAGGCAGAAGAGACAAAGTGCTGCCAGAGAGCAGAGAAAGGGTTCTAAGTTCAGATGATCATCAGCTCCAGAGGAGCAGGTGCCATGTTTTCCCTCTAATAAGGGGGATAGAAAATCCATATTGGGCCAGAGAAGACAGGGAATTTCCCCAAAACAAAGGAGGTTTGGCAGCTGCTTGGGAATATTTCTTCAAGTCTCCATCCTGAAGGACACCTGGGATCCTGACTGGAGTGGAAGACAGACGCTTTAACCCATTGAGCCACCCAGGCATCTCTCCCACTTTCTCTTAAAGGTAAATATGACAGCTCCTGTTATTTTACATTCTATTTCTGTCTGAATCAAGTTTCCTGGGGGCTATCAGAGCTGCTAAATCAGGTATCTCCCTACACAAGCCACTTACAAGAAGCAGGAGCACTGTCTTCCTGCAGCTCAGCTTTAGGCCCCAGGTCAGAGAAGGACTGTGGTCCCTACACTTTGACAGGTTCATCCTTGTCAAAAGCTCATCTGCGTTGCTGCTCCTGATGCCCCCCGGCCAGGGTCTCCCTGATTGGCTTTGCTTCCTTACAGACTTTGGGCTCTTTTACTTGGATTACAAATGTCTTACTTTGGTCCTTCCTATTAGCACAGAATCGGACCCACGGGGGGCAGTTTGGGCTAGCCAAGAATCGTTGTATGGGAATTGGTTAGGGTATCTGGGAGTCCTGACCATAATTTTATAAATTACCTGGACAGTGAGTAGGTCTTAGGGCCCCTCAGAGGGCCAGTTGACCCCAAAGGTGGCCCATTCCAATTCACATAATGTGCCCAGTTTTCCAGATGTTTTGATCCCATAGTCTCCTAAGAATTAGCTTCTTAAAATTTTGAGCTTACAGTCTAAGACTGTAGGTTTTGAAGAACCTCCACCGTGATAAGCAGGGAGGCTCCTTGGCCACTCTGTGTGTTCCCTCCCTGTGCTACCAGCATGAAGACAAACAAAGGGTGGGTATCCTTCCAGAGGGACACCTGGGTGCCTCTTAGCCTTAGCGAGTCCATATGAACCCCAGACTGGCACCCCAAAGGGGCTCACCTTATACCCTATGAGGTCACCATGGAAGCAAGTTAGGGCCACTCAGACTCTGTAGGCTTCTGGGGACCCTAAGGGTCCCATGGAGCCACAGAATCAGTCCGCCCAACAAGCCAGGTTAAACTGCACATTCACTCACGCATTCACACCAAAGTTATTACAGTTCTTCCCCTCCAGGAGGCCCTGTTCTGTGGAATTCCTTCTGGAAATTCCTTCCTGTGCCCCCTTACAGGGGGTTCCTAACCTGAAGGACCTCCCCCACTGGGAGGCACTACTGTGAGACCTCTAAGAGATCTCGGGGGGGGGGGGGTGATCAGTCTCTCCATCCACCCTCGGGGTGGGCCTGACTGGGCCCTGGGGCCCCAGGTCTTACCGGAATCCAATGGGACCAGGACCTCACCTGCCAAGTGTCCTTTGAGTCTGGGTGGGAACAGCGGGGCAGGCCGGCCTGAGGCGACCAGGGGGGAGACTGCCAAAAATCAGGCAGGGCTTGCCTTCTCCCTTACAATCCCTCGTTCCCTCTGTGCCCCACCACTGCCCCAAACCAGTGGCAACAATGGGCCAGTGTGGCTGGACTTCCCAGTCAAGGAACCAAATATTGCAGAAACTGGACTGGATCCTGGCAGAAGAACCAAGTGGCACTCGGAGACTTTGGAGGATCGGAGGTTTATTTAACACTGGTGGGCACAGATGAGGTTGTTTTCCAAAGGTCTGAGCCCTGAGCACAAGCAGGGAGGGGGATTTATACCCTACTACTTCTGCATACTTGGTACTTTCGGTGTGCTCAGGAAACGGGGTAGGAAAGAAGAACCCGGAAGGGCTTTGAGACAGGGACTAGAATTCCCTTGCTGGTTTGGTCAGCCATCTTAGAGTACAGTTTTTCCCTATCAATGGAAGCTCCAGAGTGATTCAAAGCCAAGAGGTGATACCTGTCTACTGGGGGAAATGATTAAAAACTAATTATATCAATGCTGTCCATCCACCCTGTGAGATGAGGCTCCTAAGAAAACTTACATGCCTCAAATGATTCTATATTTATTCCCAACTGTCACGTCTCTTCTAGAAAGTCTCAAGTCTTATTGGCTGAGGCATATCTGATCAGATCAGTTCCTGAATGACAGATGCCTGTGATGCTGCATCTGTTTCTAGAGATGAGGAAGACATGACTCAGCAGCAAATGCTGGTCCTGAGGGTAGAAAATGCTGAGTGAAGTGTTCTACTTTTCCAAAATAAAACCTATTAAATGAGAGATTTCTATTTCTTTCTTTTTTAACCCCTCTCCTTCACAGTTACTAAATAACTAGGACTGATTTTGAATGTCATTTTATTGGTGTCTATTTTAAATGAAATTCTCATCTGACTTTAACAACTCATTTTAAAAAACAAAAACGAGTTAGTAATATTCAAATTCTCTTCACTTCCAACAGTAAATTGTTCTGCATTAAAAATGATGATCCCAAGAAAGTGTAAACAAACAGCATCACTCTGTATTCAAAACAAGTTAACAGTGACCCAAAATTTCATGTGAAAAACTTTTTTTAAAGTTTATTTCCTAATAAATGCGAGTGCTTAAGCAATATCTCATTCAAATCGTGGTGATTTAGGGCCCAAGCCCAAATTTTCTAATAGTCTAAGGGCCTGGGGCTTTAGACAGAACTTACAGAGCATGTCAACCCCTTGGTATAGACATAGAAAAGGAAAATAAAAAGAGTTGGAATTTCAGAGGTTGTTGGGATCACAAGATTTACAAAACAAGGAAGACAAAGCTTAGAAGGGGCTGTTGAAAGCTTTAAAAACTGGAAGAGCCTAAATTATAAATAATTCAACTATATTTAGATGGTACCATGATATCTACTCATAATTTAGTAAAAAGTCAGTGTAGAAACTTTATTTGTAAAGTCAGAATGCCATGCAATAAAGTAAAGGAATTCTTTCAGGAGGAATAAGTGAGAAAATCTTATGAACCAAGGTTCATGAAAAGAACACATCTTTTTTATATAATTTTTATATAATTAGTGGTAGTGATGAAAAGGTAATCCATGGCAAATAGTAGGTAAGATCCTGTATGGATGCTTCCCACAAAGTGAAGTCCCCATATCAGTGAAGAGTGCTGGAGTGCTCTGAAATTGATGATATGACTGGAAGAGGGGTGCTAACTCAGATGCAAGTAATCATGAAATGTGGGAAATAGCATCTGCAGTGCTCAACTCACAAATGTGAGCAGAGATGACTTCCCCCATGGTTCTATGAGAGAAAGCTTTTTTCCCCTTAAGATTATGGCAAATATTCCTAAATAGAGATCTATGAAATTGATATTTTTGAAGTCTTGGGTTCAGGTAGCCAGTACTCACCATTAGCTCCTAACACACAGTTGCACACATGCATGATGGATCTGCTTGCACTAGCATGACTACCTTTTTTAAAAACCTTGCTTGGAGTTCTTAATTTCTACAGGGTTTGGATTTGTGTGTGTGGATGTATGTGTGTATATATACGTATATACACACATACATATATATCTGCATATGCATCAGGGACCTGTGATTAAATTTCCTAATTCTGGATTGAAAATTCACACACTCAATAGTGTACACCAGCTCAGAAAATTCATTTGTACCTCTTCACTAAAGAACATGAACAATGAAGATGGCTAAAGAGAAAAGGTATTGGAGCGCCTGGGTGGCTCAGTGGGTTAAGCCTCTGCCTTCAGCTCAGGTCATGGTATCAGGGTCCTGAGATTAAGCCCTGCATTGGAATCTCTGCTAAGCAGGGATTAGCCTTTCTCTGCCTGCGTTTCCGCCTAGTTGTGATCTCTCTCTCTTTCAAATAAATAAATTTTAAAAAAAGACAGAGAGAAAATGTATTACTAGAACTAAGTGATAATTGGAACCTTTATTTTTATGAATTTTCTTCTTTCCTCCTTGTCCTAGTAGACCTCTAGACTTTATTTGGAAAAGACAGGGTACTCTGTCTGTTTAAAAGATACAAAAATTTTGTCTTAAGGGTGATTAGTGTGACACCTGACATATACACTAAACTACAAAATCCTACAGATCAGTGCTGGTTCAGTGTACTGTAGGGGTCAGGCCTTCGGTACACACATGAATATAACATACATACAACACAAATACATACACACATGTACACACCTCTTGATGGTCTAAAGTGACCTTAGGTTAAAATGCATTGAAATGAACTTCAAATCTGTTTCACAGATGATGCCACAAGTTTTTCACTTTTCTAGGGTGCTGAATTAAATCATGCCAGAAAGGGAAAGAAAATACAAACAATAGTCAGCAGACTGCCCACCTGGGAAAAAATGATTTGGGGCTGCTCGATAAACCTGATGTAGATACAGTGAACACATTCATCATTTTTTAAAAACTTTTTTAGAACCAATTAGTAGCCCGAAAGGCAACTCACAGAATTAGGATCTTTTCTTCTATACTTTAGGGATGTCTGATGTGAAAAATAAATTGATATTTTTTTAAAGAGTAAAAATTTTACTATGTATTTTTTTCTTCTCATAAATTAGTATTTTTAAAAAACATTTTTGGCACTCACCTGGAGAGAATTTCTACTCATTGGACAAAATATTTTCTAGCATAGTAACTTTGAAATTGTGTCTGTGAGCAGCAAAAGAGTTATATAAAATGTTCCATGTCAACTATACAGTGAGTTTATCAAATCTATTACCAAAAATAACGAAGGAGCATAAAATATGGTTAAAGAAGAATCAGTATTCTGAACTCTCTTGCCTCAAATCATCTTTAGTCCCCTGCAGACATTTTTAATCACCAAAAGCCATTAGAAATTGTTGGCTGAAATCTCCGAGCAATAAAGTCAGAAATAAATGGCTAAAGGTCTAGCTTGTATTATCATCACTGCATGTGCAACCATTTATCACACCTATGTGGAAATCCAATAGTTCATCTTCTTTTGATGGCATCTATAAATATAAAGATGTTAATAGATGCTTAGGGAGCATGTTTATGAAGTAATATAAACTGTTTGTAAAAATATCCCAAATACATTACTTCAGCTGCATTTTTTTCCCTCCAGAGTGACTTTATCCCACTAAGATACTCATGCCTCCAGGTTCAGTTATCTTTATTTATTTATTTTTAAATTTAAATTTAATTAACATATAGTGTATTATTAGTTTCAGAGGTAGAGTTTAGTGAGTCATTGGTTGCATATAACAATGAGTGCTCATTACATCATGTGCCCTCCTTAATGCCCATCACCCAGTTACCCCATCCTGCCACTCACCTCCCCACCAGCAACCCTGTTTATGTCCCACAGTTAAGAGTTTCTTAGGGTTTGTCTCCCTCTCTGATTTCATCTTATTTTATTTTTCCCTCCCTTCCCCAAAGGGAGGGAAAAATCTTACACCACAGTGTAAGATTTAAATGCATCTGCACAAGGGTTCACACTATATAAAAGGAATAAGGTTGCTGCTGCCTTGCCAAGCACTTCCGGTCCCTACCCAGGTCTGAATGGAATACTGGTGGTCCCAATGGTCCTACCAAAATAAACTGTGTTTAAAAAAATAAAGCATTTAAAAGACAAGTCAAAATGCCTCAGAAACCATATCTCCAACTCAAACTTCATCTATTTAAATGTATTATTTGCCTACTTTTTTTTTCACTCGTTACAACTGAGCAATAAATCTTCCAACTGAAGTATCTTCCTTGCCTAATTAATCCAAAGGAAAAAACTGAAATGATTAATAAAGAAAAATGTAGGGACTAACACACACTTTTAATATGCTTCTAAATATTTTTAAGGTTTAAAAAGTGTTTAAAGTTTGTAGTTCCTAGTAGGAAAACATTATCTGGATGAATACCCTAATGGCAAACCATTGTAGAATGTTTCAGTTGCATGGGGAGCAGAGGGGTTTCTCTTCACAGCACCCCAGCTTTCTTCTTGAGAAGGTCATAGGCACACTGGTTTGTATTACTGCAACATCCATTAGGTGGTCCAAGTTGCTTTTCCTTCAGCAAGGGCTTTATTTGTCAGAAGGGCATTATGTTTGACCTCCAAATTTGGCTGACAATTTACTGAGGAGATTCATAACCTTTGGGTTGCTCTGATATTTTGACATATTCGCTGGGTTCTGGACCACTACTTGGAAGGCCACCATAACTTCTGGATCCTGCATGGCTGCAAGAACTTATGGATCACTAAGAACTTCTTTGAGCCCAGGCATTCCTGCCATTCCTGGCATCCCCCCTGCCATACCAGGCATTCCTCCAGGAAAATACCAGGCATTTCCCCCAGGAAAGCCACCTGGGAAAGACCCATACTGAGCTCCTGATTGTCCTCTGGCTTCTTCCTCCATCTGGGCTCTCTCATGTTCTCCCGAGGCTTCTTAACCCTTTCTATTCTTTCTTTGATCTCTTGCTCTTTACGTTTTCACTCATACTTTCTCTGATGTTCAGCAATTTTCTGGGCCCTTAGTTAAACTTCTTATAGCATTGCACTAGCATCTTCGTCATAATCCAGTTTACAAGCAAGGGCAAGATCATGTGCTGCTTCTTCCCAATGGCCCAGAAGTCTATGTGCTTTCCCTCGTCACTTGCAAGGCTAAGACGAATCAGGATTTATTTCAATAGCTCTGTCACAGTCTCCAATGGCAGCATTTAGCCTCTGTAATTTGATGAAGACACTGGCTCTCTTGGCATACAGAATGGCCAAGAAAGAATTTAGTTTGATGGCATCTGTGGACAAGTCAATGACTTTCTGTAGTTCACCATCATTTATTTAGGGCATCAATGGCAGCCACTTTTTTATCATTTGCCTGACCCATTATTTCTTTAGTTATCTCTACATTTTCATCTCCCATTTCTTGAGGGACATCACTATCTGGTTCAATCACACCTTCATTGTCCATTTCTAGATCACTTTCCTCACTTGATGGTTTATCTATCTTTATGTTTTCCTCTGCTGTCTAACTATCTGGTTTTTCTTCCTTGATACTGTCTTCAGATTTAGTTTTATGAGTGGCAGGTGGTATTTTACCCCCCATGCTTTCCACCCACTCCTGCAGGAAATGCATTTTCTTGGTGTGCAGAATGCTCGGATCCTGTTTACACATTTTCACGAAGGCCCAAAGCTTGCTTACTTTGTGGGTGTCCATGGTCCAGAGGCAGTGGCAGGCAGAAGGCATGGCTGAGGTTGGGACCCAATTCCAGGAACTAGCTCAGCATGACCGTGTGGAAGGTGTGATCCTCTGTTGTTTCTTAAATTCCACATATGATAACTCTTTCTCTGATTGATTTATTTGGTCTAGCATAATACCCTCCAGTTCCATCCATGGTGATGTAAATAAAATTTTATACTTTTTGATGGCTGAGTTATAGTCCATTGTGTGTGTTATACACACACGTATGTATATATGTATATACATATATAACATGTCTTGTTTATCTATTTATCTGTTGATGGACATCTGGACTCTTTTCATAGTTTGGTTATTGTGGACATTGCTGCTACAAACATTGGGGTAAAGGTGCCCCATTGGATCACAACATTTGTATCCTTTGGAAAAATACCTAGTAAGTAGTGTAATTGCTGGGTCATAGTGTAGCTCTATTTTTAACTTATTGAGGAACCCCCACAATGTTTTCCAGTATAGGAAATGTATAGGCCTGCATTTCCACCAACAATATAAGAGGGTTCCCCTTTCTCTGTATCCTCACAAACATCTGCTGTTTCCTGACTTATTAATTTAAGCTACTCATTGTGGTTTTGACTTTTATTTCCCTGATGCCAGTGATGTAGAGCATTTTTTAATGTGTCTGTTGGCCATTTGGATGTTTTCTTTGGAGAAATGTCTGTTCATATCCTCTGACCATTTCTTGACTGGATTATTTGTTTTTTTGGGTGTTGAATCTGATAAGTTCTTTATAGATTTTTGAAAGTAGCCATTTATCTGATAAGACATTTACAAATATCTTCTCTTGTTCTGTAGGTTGTCTTTTGTTTTTTTTTAACTATTTCCTTTCCTGTGCAAAATATTTTTATCTATGTTTTTGTTTCCCTTGCTTTGTAAAGTGTCTAGCAAGAAACTGCTGTGGCAGAGGTCAAAGAAGTTGCTGCTTGTGTTCTCCTCTAGGATTTTCCTGTCTCACATTTAGGTCTTTCATCCATTTTGAGTTTATTTTTGTTACAGTGTAAAAGAAATTGTCCAGTGTCATTCTTCTGCATGTGGCTGTCCAATTTTTCCAACACCATTTGTTGAAGAGACTGTCTTTTTTCTATTGGATATTCTTTCCTGATTTGTTGAGATTAGCTACCATGGAGTTGAGGGTCAAATTCCAGGTTCTCCATTCTGTTACACTGACCTATGTGTCTATTTTTGTGCCAGCACCATACCGTCTTGATGATTACAGCTTTGTAATATAGTTTGAAGTCTGGAATTATGATGCCACCAGCTTTGGTTTTGTTTTTCAACATTCATCTGGGTATTTGGGTTCTTTTCTTGTTTCATACAACTCTAGGATTGTTTATTCCAGCTCTGTGAAAAATGCTGATGGTATTGCAATGGATGTGTAGATTGCTCTGGGTGGCATAGACGGTTTCACAGTATTTGTTATTCCAATTCATGAGTGTGGAACATTTTTGCATTTTGTTGTGTCTTCCTCAATTTCTTTCATGAGCATTCTATAGTCAAAATACCTCTTTGGTTAGGTTTATTCTTTCTTCCATCTAATTGTGTATAAAAATGCAACTGACTTCTGTGCACTGTTTTTTACATCCTGTCACTTTGCTGAATTCCTGTGTGAGTTCTAGTAGTTTTTGGGTAGAGTCATTTGGTTTTCCACATAGGGTATCATGCCATCTGTGCCAAGAGTGAAAATTTACTTCTTTATCAATTTAGATGTCTTTTATTTCTTTTTATTGTCTTACTGCTGAGCCTGGGACTGCTAGTACTATATTAAACAAGAGTGGTGAGAGTGGACATCCCTGTCATGTTCCTAACCTCAAGAGAAAAGCTCTGTTTTTAACTGTTGAGAATGATATTCTCTGTGGGCTTTTCATAGATGGCTTTTATGATATTGAGATATGCTCCCTCTATCCCTATACTGTGAGAGTTTTACTCAAGAAAGGATGCTTTATTTTGTCAAGTGCCTTTTCTACATCTGTTGAGAGGATCATATGGTTATTCTTTTTTTTTTTTTAATTAATGTGGTGTATCATGCTGATTGATTTGCATACTTTGAACCACCTTTGCAGCCCATGAATAAACATGGTGAATAATCTTTTTAATGTACTGTTGGATTCTATTGGCTAGTATCTTGGTGAGAATTTTTGCATTCATATTCATTAGGGATATTGATCTGTAATTCTCCTTTTTGTGGGGTTTTTGTTTGGTTTTGGGAACAAAGTAATGCTGGCCTCAAAGAATGAGTTTGGAAGTTTTCTCCAGGTTCATTTATATTCACGCACAAATGGCTGTGAAGCCAGGCTACTAAAGTTGTCACCAGGTTGTTCTCTTCAGGTTACCTAAACAATTGTGTTAGAATCTTGTTACAGGGGTTCATCTCTGAGGTCCAGAAAACTTCTTGTACCTGAGCTCATTAACATTTATGTTGAGATCTAGGAAAAAACTCAATATTAAGAGCTTCTGTCAAACCATAAGAGATTCTTAATCTTAGGAAACAAACTGAGGGTTGCTGGGGGTTGGGGAGAGAGGCATAGGGTGGCTGGGTTATGGACACTGGGGAGACTATGTGCTATGGTAAGTGCTATGAATTGTGTAACACTGATGATTCACAGACCTGTACCCCTGAAGCAAGTAATACACTATATGTTAATAAAAAGAATTAAAAAAAATAATGATGATATGAGGAAAAAAAAGAATTTCTGTCAGAATCAAAGTATAAGTTACTTGACACATTGTTAGACAAGATGAATTCCCATATCACAAATAATGTATTGCCTAGATCTCATCCCAAACTTAAAGTTGGTCTTTTAATAAGTGTTTAAGTGTACTTTTGCAAATATCTACCACTTAGTCTGGTCAAAACTTTTTAGGAAAAACAATGAAATCTTGACATGGAATTTTCTCTCAAATAAGGATTTTCACAAGCTGATTAAATGTTGACAAATTTCTGTGAGCTCATATTGGCAAATGATACATCAGCTAATGTGAAGAATTACGAAGATTTACTGACTTCGGAAATGAATCCTGAAAAAGACATGCCTGATAAAATTTTAGAACTGAAATGCCCTGAGAGTCCACTGGACCCAACTTCTTTTTATGCAGACAATGAAACTGGGGACATAAGCATACCACTGGGCAGAATTCAGGTTACACAACCTTCGATGTAACACATCACCTCAACATACACTGACTCTAGGAAAGGAAACAAGTGGTATCTGAATCCAAAAACTGATGGGCATTTGTTTTTTAACAGGGAGCCTGGACCAACAGCCATTACCATCACCTGGGAATTTGTGAGAAATGTACATTCACAGGCCACTCCTCAGAGCTACTAAATAAGATACTCTGTGGTTGGGGCCCACTGAATTGTGTTTTCATATGTGCTCCAGATGATTCTGATGTACCCTGAAATGTGAGAACCATTTTGACAGGAGATTGTTAGTTCAAGAAAGGATATTTAAATTTTTCCTATTCATATATACAAAGCATTAAAAATAAAACAAATAACAGAAACTGAAATGGTATTCTGATTAAAGACTTATAATTATGTTGACAAGATTTTTTTAATTTATTGATTTCTTTTCAGCATAACAGAATTCATTGTTTATACACCACACCCAGTCTTCCATGCCATATGTGCCCTCCATATTACCCACCTCCTGGCTCCCCCACCTCCCACCCCCCGCCCCTTCAAAACCCTCAGATTGTTTTTCAGAGTCTATAGTCTCTCATGGTTCATCTCCCCTTCCAATTTACCTCAACTCCCTTCTCTTCTCCATCTCCCTATGTTGACAAGATTTTTTAAAATAAAAAGCTAACGAAGAATAATGCTTGAGATATGCTCATTTAATTCAAACTTCTTTGCTAAAATAAATAGGTAAAGAAAATTAAGAGCTAAGAACTTTCAGTTATAAAATAAATAAGTCAAGAGGATGAAAAGTAGAGCATGGGGAATACAGTCAACAATACTGTAATAATGCTGTCTGGTGACAGATGGTGACTATACTCATCTTGCTGAGCACTGAGTAATATTTGGAATTAATGAAGCAGAATGTTGTACACCTGAAATTAATATAACAGTGTAGGTCAACAATATTTCAATAAAAGTAAATAAATAAAAATAACATTATAGGGGGCACCTGGGTGGCTCAGTGGGTTAAAGCCTCTGCCTTCAGCTCAGGTCATGATCTAAGGGTCCTGGGATCAAGCCCCACATCAGGCTCTCTGCTCAGCGGGGAGCTTGCTTCCCTTCCTCTCTCTCTCTGCCTGCCTCTCTGCCTACTTGTGATCTCTGTCAAATAAATAAAATCTTTTAAAAAAAACACTATAAAGGAAACATTAAAATACAACACAGTTCTATAGTAAAACATCAATCTTCAAAAAAATGCTTATTTTCTGATTAAGATGCACTCCTCAACTGAATGCTATGCTTTATTACACGAATGCTGTATTGCCTTGGTATTTTTTGTTCTACCAAGTAGTCTATGTTATGCCATGTTCTATCTTTACCAGCCAGCCAAAGGCGCAATTACCAACCACATGTCATTTTCTGTTTTTGTCAATTGCAAGTACACATTAAAACTCCAGATGTCTAAAATACTGAGTAACCTTATACTTCAACATATTCATTATATTAAAGGACGGAATATATAAAAATATCTCTTACAGTGCAAAAATTTCTAAGGTTCATCCATATTGTGCATATGGATCTAGCCAGTTCATTTTTGCTGTTGCATAATATTCCACTGTGTGAACACTGTCATTTACTTATCAAATTAGACTGATAGGCATTTGGGTTATTCCTGGATTTTTGCTCTTACAGTGTTGCTGTGAACATTTTTCTCCAAGTCTCCTGGAAGGTATCTATTTCCCAATGCAGGGCTCAATCTCATGACCCTGAGATCATGACTTGAGCTGAAAGCAAGAGTCAGATGCTCAACAGTTTGAGCCACCCAGGCATTCTGCACTCCTTTTTATTTATTCACATGTGTTTCTTCTGTAAAATGGTTTCCAAGTATTTTACCCTTTTTAAAATAACATTTTGAGTGGAATTCTATGGTCTTTTTACACCCCCCAAACATGGTTTTTACTCATTTTCTCACTAGCACTGACCAATCACACTTAAAAACTTCCACTGGATTAAAGCAAACTTTTAATTATTAAAGAACCAAATACTGTAAATTCCCACTTAGAATTTTTTATGATTTTCTTTTGTTAAAATTTCTGTTCTACAATAGAATGTTTTTGTTTCACTCACTGTACAAGCTTTTGCTATATATTCATATACACCTGTTGCTAATAAAACAATAGTAGAAAATGAGCTTAATTTTGTGTGAATTTAGTGTTCTTGGGCTTTGATTCCTTCATATGTACAATGGCGGTCAGTAAAGAAGTAATATCTTGTAACATCCTCAGCACATTAAAGGCGCAGTAAAAGATGTTATTTTAACATGGATGAAACTAAATTTCCAATAGGGCAACACCCATATCAATATATTTACCACATAACATTAAGAAGCTATTCACTTTCAATTCCCCATCTACCAAGAGACAATGAAAGCCAGCCTGTTAGGGTGCCCAGGACCAGAGAAGTTATGAAATGTAAATCAACTATGTTCTTCTTTTTTTTTTTTTAAAGATTTTATTTATTTATTTGACAGAGAGAAATCACAAGTAGATGGAGAGGCAGGCAGAAAGAGAGAGAGAGAGGGAAGCAGGCTCCCTGCCAAGCAGAGAGCCCGATGCGGGACTCGATCCCAGGACCCTGAGATCATGACCTGAGCCGAAGGCAGCGGCTTAACCCACTGAGCCACCCAGGCGTCCTCAACTATGTTCTATCTAGCTGAACTCTCATTTGACAGATTAAAAAACAGAGGTCCAAGAAGTTTTTGAATCTTGCCCAAAGTGGAACAACTAATTTGGAGCTGAGTCAAGTCTAGGAGCAGGGTTCTTCTAACCAATACAAGTATCTCCATCTAAGTGGCTCATCTCAGTTTAACAGAGCACCTTAGCTCCATGACCATGTTTATTGTATTATATCACAGCTTACAGAGATGGCCTTTGTTGTCCTTCTTGTCTTTGGGAGAGAGTCTGGGGAGATATTTTTTTCTCAAACTCCAGTGTTTTGGCATCTGATACTACAATGAACATTAAACAAAAATTTTAAAAGTATCCATACACATACATACATATATGTGTACATATGTGCTTACAAATATATATATATATATACAGAAGAAGCCTTAACATGTCTCCTGGGGTCATCTATTGCTGGCCACATCTCAGCAGTCATGAAGAACAAATGGGGGATGGGTTTCAGTTTGAGAACTGCAAATTGCTTTTGATGCTCTGATAATAAAAGGCTCAGAAGTGTTTATGCTCTCAAAAAGTCATAATACCATTCACTAGATACCTTTTAATGAGTTTCATTTTGAGAAATATGATGAGGTTGGTCACCTAGCCTTCGTGTAATTTTTCTAGTAAGGCATCTGAAGAATGAAAAATTAAGCCAACTCATTTTTTCTTCCAAAATTTTCCTTCTTAATATTTTTGTTTTAAGGTTATTTTGTTAAAATATGGGTTTTCAAACATTATAAAAGATGAGAAATTTATGAGGGATAAAAAGCAGATAATAAATCCAAAACAATTCATAGATATATATATATATAAAAAAAACAGAGCTTGAGGGTGAGGAGGAAGGTATCATGTTTTCCCACCTACAGAGCTGTTATGTATAAGATAACCATCCTCAAAAGCAAGAATGGAAAACAAAAGCAAAAACACAGCTGCAAAATGAAGATTCAGTCTGGGCTTTTTAGCTCTTTATGTCTTTAAAAATGGGAATCAAGTATGCTTTTCCACAAAAGGCAAAGAAAGAGAAATCCAATTTGGACTTATAGTCAGCTATGTGAACAGCAGTTCATGGAGGGGTACACTGTTATGGGAATACACTCAGTTTTTACCATTCCCATCATAATGCTTGTACCCACTGGATGGAGGGAGATAACTAAACTTGTTCATTTGAGATCTGCTTGATCCTGTAGACTCCTGTATCTCTACCTAGTGTAGTTACTAAAATGCCAAATGAAACATTTTAGTGCTTAAATGCATAATGTTGTTTGCAAAGTCATCAAAAAACAAAAACAAAAATTAAAAAAAAAATTCTTAGTATGTTTAGCATCTCCTCTGATGGTCTTCATAGGTCTCCTCTAGAAAGCCTTGGTTACCCCAAGTTTCCATTTTCCTCAAATTTATCAAATGAACATGCTTCTCGATATTCAGGATCTAGTTGAGATAGTGAAGGTCAAACAGGCTTGGTCCAGTATGCTGGCCACAGCAAATGCAGAGCCAGGCATATTCCAGTGGCTGGGGAATCCTTGTTCAGATTTGGGCCAGGCTTGGGGGCATTGTCCAGAGCAGGAGGCTTGTGGGTCCTGCACCCTGAGTGTCCTCAATACTCATTTTTGATACTAACCCTTTGTTTTATTTGTTAAATGTGTCTTATTATGGTAGAAGTTTGTTTTTACATGTCTTTTATAGTATTTCTGCATAACCTTAATATAATTATTAAATTGATCAAAATTTTATTAGAATTGCATTTTTTAGTGTGTTGTTTAAATTATTATTTCCTACCTCAAAGTCAGAAAAAAATCTTCAATGGTATATTCTAACAAAAGTTTAACTTTTATTTTCTATTTTTAGTTTCATGCTCCATCTGGATTTGATTTTGTACATGATGTGAGGTTCAGATCTAATATCCTCTTTTTCTAAGTAGAAATCCCTTTTCCCAAGCATATTTTATTGATTACTTCCCCCATTTCCCACATATTAGTCAAGCCAACATTGTCAAATGTCAAACTTACTGTACCTGCCTAAGTCCTGATATGGAGTAGAACAAGTTCTTTCTCCTCTTGTCTCATTTTCTTGTTCTTTTTGTACCTCCTACTCTTATTCCTCCATCAGAAATGTCTATTACTAAATTTTTAAATCTTCCCTATAATAATTAGAAATGTCTTCCCAAAGTCCAAGAAAAAGAAAAGCTCACAAGTACTTTTACAAGTACTGTGATGCTTTAGATCAAATTAGAAAAAACTGGTATCTTCAGAAGTCTTCCACCCATGAACAAGATATATCTTATTTACTATTTTTAAAATTTATTTCTGAAAAATTTCATAATTTTATGCACATAAATCTTAGGCACAGTTGTTAAATTTAATTTTGGGTATGCTGTGACTTTCTGTGGCCATTATAAATGATGCTTTTAAAACTTTTACTTTTGAGTTGCTGATTTATAGAGATGTAATATTCAAATTGCTAAAATATATTACTCTTCTATATATTATTTTTGTTTTTTGCTTTTTAAGTTTATAATTCCAGTTGGTTAATATACAATCATATTAGTTCAGGTGTATAATATACTGATCCAACAGTTCCATACATCATCCAATGCTCATCACAAGTGCACTCCTTAATCCCCATCACCTATTTCATCCATCCCCCTAACCAATACCCTTCTGATTACCACCAGAAGGGTGGTTCTTATAGTTAAGAATTCTGCTTCTTGATTTGTCTTTTATTTCCTTTGCTTGCTTTGTTTCTTAAATTCCACTTATGTGAAATCATATGGTATTTGTCATTCTCTGACTGACTTATTTCACCTAGCATTATACTGTCTAGCTCCATTCTTGTTGTTGCAAATAGCAAGATTTTTCTTGTTTATGGCTGAGTAATATTCCATTGTATATATACACCACATCTTCTTTATCCATTAATTTATCTATATGGGCTGCTTCCATATCTTGGCTACTGTAAATAATGCTGCTATAAACACAGGGATGCATGTATCCATTTGCATTAGTGTTGAATTAGTGTATTTTTGCATTCTCTGGGTAAATATCTAGTAGTACAATAGTTGGGTCATAGGGTATTTCTACTTTTAACTTTGTGAAGAACTTCCATACAGTTTTCCATGGTGGCTATAACAATTTGCATTCCCACCAATAGTGCGCAAGGGTACTGTTCTCTCTACATCCTCACCAACACCTGTTGTTTCTTGTATTATTGATTTTAGCCATACTGACAGGTGTGAGGAGACAGCTCATTGCAGTTCTGATTTGTATTTCCCTGAGGACAGTGCTGATGAACATCTTTTCATGTGTTTGTTGGCCATATGGATATCTTCTTTGGAGAAGTAACTGTCCATGTCTTCTAACCACCTTTTAATTGGATTATTCATTTTTTTGGGCATTAAGTTTTTAAAGTTCTTTACATACATTGGAAACTAACCCTTTAGCAGGTATGCTATTTGCAAATATCTTCTCCTACTCCAGAGGTTGCCTTTTTGCTTTGTTGATTGATTCCTTCACTGTGTAGATGGTTTTAATTTTGATGTAGCCCCAAAAGTTTATTTTTGCTTTTGTTCCCAATGCCTCAAGAGGCACATCTAGAAAAAAGCTATAGCTGATGTCAAATTAGTTACTATTTATGTTTTTTTCTAGGAATTTTATGGTTTCAGGTCTCACATTTATATTGTTAATCGATTTATTTAAAAAGATTTTATTTATTTATTTGACAGGCAGAGATCACAAGTAGGCGGAGAGGCAGGCAGAGAGAGAGAGGAGAAAGCAGGCTCCCCGCCGAGCAGAGAGCCCGATGCGGGGCTCGATCCCAGGACCCTGGGATCATGACTTGAGCTGAAGGCAGAGGCTTTAACCCACTGAGCAACCCAGGCGCCCCATGTTAATCAATTTTGAATTTAATATTTTTTATTTTCTACGTAGATAATTATATCATTTGCAAATGATGAGAATTTTACATTCTTCTTTTGAATTCTAATACTTTGAAATTCTAAACTGCCTTATTGTACTGGCTAAGGCCTTAAGAAAAAAATAATAAGTAGATGTGGCAAATGTGGGTTCCTCATTCTGCTCACAGTACTTTAAAATATTATTTAAGCTTTTTTTTTTTTATCAAATTCCAACATAAATAAACCCGAAGAATGTAATAAAATCCTTGATCTGTCTATGTCTTTCCATTCTTGCCTTTTTTTTTTTTCCAAGCCACTTGGGAATAAGTTGGAGACATCAAGACTTCTCACAATTATATACTTTGGCTTGTTACTCTAACATGGATATTCTCTTAACAAACCAAGGTGAAATGATCAAACTGAGAAAATTCAATAGGATTTATACAATGCTATTATATAATATACTTCCCATATTCAAAATCTCCCCATTATTACCAAACTCTCTCCCTAAAAATTCTTTATCTAAGATCCAGTCCAGGGTCACAAAGAGCATGTGGCTTTTCATTTCTTTAGTCTCCTAAAATTTAGAACACTGACTCTATCTTTCTCCGTCTTTTATAATATTAATTTTTTAAGTGTACAGGATAAGTTTCTGGTTTTATTTTATAATGTTCTCCAATTTTTGTTATCTGATAGCCTTTTTATGTTTAGATACAGTTTATATAATTTTGGAAGGAATTCTACCTAAGTAATACTGTGGCCTTCATAATGCATTGTATTATCAGGCACAGGGTGTCAGTTGGTCTTATTATTGGTTATGTTAACTCAGATCTCTTGGTTTATATATTATCAGCTAGATTTTTCCACTACAGAAGTATATTACTCCTTAATAGTATAAGTGAACTTGGGGAGATGATTTAAGACTTTGTAAATATCTTGCTGTCCCACAGACTTTCACCTAATTATTGAATAGTCATTGATGATCTCTGCCTGAATTGGTTATAATAATGATCAGTGCAAAATGGTGACTCATTATTGATTTTTTAAAATTCAAGTATAATTAACATACAGTGTTACATTAATTTCAAGTGCACAATATATTTCAACAGTTCTATACATTTCTCAGTGTTCCTCAAGGTAAATTTATATATATATATATTTTTTTTTTAATTTCATTTATTTATTTGAGAAAGAGACAGAGAGAGAGAGATAGCAGGAGAGCACAAGTTGGGGGAGCAGCAGAGGGAGAGAGAAACAGGTTCCTGGATAAGCAGGACTCTGGGATCATGATCTGAGCCCAAGGCAGATGTTTAACTGCCTGAGCCGCCCACACACCTCAAGGTAAGAGCATTAATACCCTTTATATAAGCAGTTTTAGTTGTTCATTTTCCTACTGTTGAGTTTAAGAGTTTCCTGTATATTCACTAACAATGAAAATACAGAAAGGGAAATTAGAGAATCGATTCCATTTACTATAGCACCAAGAACCATAAGATACCTGGGAAAAAACCTAACCAAAGAGATAAAGGATCTGTACTCGAGGAACTACAGAACACTCATGAGAGAAATTGAAGAAGACACAAAAAGATGGAAGACCATTCCATGCTCTTGGATCAGAAGAATAAACATTGTTAAAATGTCTATACTGCTTAGAGCAATCTATACTTTTAATGCCATTCTGATCAAAATTCCACTGGTATTTTTCAAAGAGATGGAGCAAATAATCCTAAAATTTGTATGGAATCAGAAGAGACCCCTAATCGCTAAGGAAATGTTGAAAAACAAAAATAAAACTGGCCGCATCATGTTACCTGATTTCAAGCTTGTAACAAAGCTGTGATCACCAAGACAGCATGGTACTGGCATAAAAACAGACACAAAGACCAGTGGAACAGAGTAGAGAGCCCAGATATAAACCTCAACTCTATGGTCAAATAATCTTTAACAAAACAGGAAAAAATATACAGTGGAAAAAAGACAGCCTCTTCAATAAATGGTGCTGGGAAAACTGGACAGCTACATGTAGAAGAATGAAACTCAACCATTCTCTTACACCATACACAAAGATAAACTCAAAATGAATAAAAGACCTCAACGTGAGACAGGAATCCATCAGAATCCTAGAGGAGAACATAGGCCCAGCCACAGCAACTTCTTTCAAGATATGTCTCCACAGGCAAAGGAAACAAAAGCGAAAATGAATTTTTGGGACTTCATCAAGATCAAAAGCTTCTGCACAGCAAAGTAAACAGTCAACAAAATAAAGAGGCAACCCACGGAATGGGGGAAGATATTTGCAAATGACAGTACAGACAAAAGGTTGATATCCAGGATCTATAAAGAACTCCTCAAACTCAACACACACAAAACAGACAATCATATCAAAAAAATGGGCAGAAGATATGAACAGACACTTCTCCAATGAAGACATACAAATGGCTATCAGGCACATGAAAAAATGTTCATCATCACTAACCATCAGGGAGATTCAAATTAAAACCACATTGAGATACCACCTTACACCAGTCAGAATGGCCAAAATTAGCAAGACAGGAAACAACATGTGTTGGAGAGGATGTGGAGAAAGGAGAACCCTCTTACACTGTTGGTGGGAATGCAAGTTGGTGCAGCCACTTTGAATAATGTGGAGATTCCTCAAGAAATTAAAAATAGAGCTTCCCTATGACCCTGCAATGGCACTACTGGGTATTTACCCCAAAGATACAGATGTAGTGAAAAGAAGGGCCATCTGTACCCCAATGTTTATAGCAGCAATGGCCGCGGTTGCCAAACTGTGGAAAGAACCAAGATGCCCTTCAATGGACGAATGGATAAGGAAGATGTAGTCCATATACACTATGGAGTATTATGCCTCTATCAGAAAGGATGAATACCCAACTTTTGTAGCAACATGGACGGGACTGGAAGAGATTATGCTGAGTGAAATAAGTCAAGCAGAGAGAGTCGATTATCATATGGTTTCACTTATTTGTGGAGCATAACAAATAACATGGGGGACATGGGGAGATGGAGAGGAGAAGGCAGTTGAGGGAAATTGGAAGGGGAGGTGAACCATGAGAGACTATGGACTCTGAAAAACAACCTGAGGGTCTTTAAGGGGTTGGGAGTGGGAGGTTGGGGGAACAGGGTGGTTGGTATCAGGGAAGGCACGTATTGCATGGAACACTGGGTGTGGTGCAAAAACAATGAATACTGTTACACTGAAAAGAAATTAAAAAAAAAAGTTTCCTGTATATTTTAGGTAAAGTCTTTCATCAGATATGTATTTTGTAAGTGTTTTCTCCAGGTCTGTGGCTTGTATCCTCATTTCCTTGACATTGTCTATTGAAGAGCAGAATTTGTAATGTTAATGAAGTCCAGTTTATCAGTTCTTTTATGGATCATGCATTTGGAGGTACTATATTAAAAGTCATCACCAATAGTAAAAAAAAAAAAAAGTCCCCCAACAACCCATTTTAAAAAATGAGAAACTGAACTCAGACAATTTTCTAAATTTATGAATAGATATTCAGCTACAATCATCATAATCATTTGCAATTCTAACAACAGAAATGAAAACTAAAATACCAAGATAAAACTTCCTATCAGGATGAAAAAAATTAAGAGTTTGAGAGCATAGTCTTTTAGCAAATCTGTGGAGAAACAAATATTTTTAAGGCCAGTGAAAATATAAAAATGTTTCAAGTATTATGTAAAAAAAATTGTCAAAATGTAACAAAACATAAATGTTCACTTATTTTTTTACCTTAGTTTTAGAAATTTACTTTTAAGTTATACTTTAAGTCATACCTTAAAGAAATTTACTTTTGGGGCACCTGGGTGGCTCAGTGGGTTGGGCCGCTGCCTTCTGCTCGGGTCATGGTCTCGGGGTCCTGGGATCGAGTCCCGCATCGGGCTCTCTGCTCGGCGGGGAGCCTGCTTCCCTCTCTCTCTCTCTCT
>NC_081568.1:68367418-68443370 GCF_022355385.1 Mustela nigripes | reverse complement strand
AGGTCCTGGGATCGAGTCCCGCATCGGGCTCTCTGCTCGGCGGGGAGCCTGCTTCCCTCTCTCTCTCTCTCTGCCTGCCTCTCCATCTGCTTGTGATTTCTCTCTGTCAAATAAATAAATAAAATCTTAAAAAAAAAAAAAAAGAAATTTACTTTTAAGTTATACCTCCAAAAATGTTAAACTATATATGCAAAAGATTTGCTTTGTTAGTATGGTTTATAGTTGCAAGATATTAGATAGAAACAACCTAAATGTCCACATAAAAAATTACAGTACTTTTACAGAATTGGGTATTATGAACTTATGAAAAAGAATGACAAAACTCTATCAACTAATACCCACTAACTTTCAGAATATATTGTTAAGTGAGGAAAAAAAATGCAGATTATAAAATGAATGCTACCTATTGTGTAAAAAGGAGGAAAAATAAGAACACAATGCATTTTTGTGAAGCAGAACTCAAAAAAGATAAGCCAGAAACTTGCGAAGCTGTCTAAATTATTTCTTCCTTTAAGAGGATTATTTGTAGCATTGTCCCGTTTACAAGGATATTAATCATAATATTTTCTAAGTACCTTTTTTCAAAGTAAAAAATCTTATTTCTATGCTTAATTTGTTAAACATTTCTATAATGAATGGGGATTGAATTTTACCAATTATTTTTTCTATATGTGTTAGAATTATTTCTTTTTTCAGCATGTTCTCATTCTCATAAACTGATTCAATTTGCTATAATTTTGCTTTCCATTTTTGGAATCATCCTCATTAACAAATTTTGCTAAGATCTTACTGGCTAATATTCTGAAAATGGAGTCATTGTTACCTCCATTTCTTTCTAGTAATTCTTTCCCCAGTCTTCACACCCATGTACTGAGGAATAACCTGTTCAATGCTCTACAGAGAACATTTTCAAATACTAGGAGTTATCAAGATAGTATGGTATCACCACAAAAACAGACACATAGCTCAGTGGAACAGAACAGAGAGCCCAGATATGGACCCTCAACTGTATAGTCAAATAATATGTGACAAAACAGGAAAAAAAAATCCAATGGAAAACACACAGTCTCTTCAATAAATGGTGCTGGGAAACTGGACAGCTATATGCAGAAGAATGAAACTTGACCAGTTACTTACACCATACACAAAGATAAACTCAAAATGGATGAAAGAGCTCAATGTGAGACAGGAATCCATCAAAATCCTAGAGGAGAACATAGGGAGTAACCTCTTCGACTCTGGCCACATAAACTTCTTTCAAGACATGTCACCAAAGGCAAAACAAGCAAAAGCGAAAATGAACTTTTGGGACTTCATCAAGACAAAAATATTCTGCACAGCAAAGGAAATAGTCAAGAAAACAAAGAGGCAACCCACAGAGTAAGAGAAGATATTTACAATGACACTACAGACAAAGGGCTGATATCCAAGATAAAGAACTTCTCAAACTCAACAGCCAAAAAACAAATAATCAAGTCATAGAGTGGGCAGAAGACATGAACAGATACTTCTCCAAAGAAGACATACAGATGGCTAACAGACACAGGAAAAAATGTTCATCATCATTAGCCATCAGGGAAATACAAATCAAAACCCAATGAAGATACCACCTTATACCAGCTAGAATGGCCAAAATGAACAAGAGAGGAAATAACAAGAGAGGTTGTGGAGAAAGGGGAATTCTCTTACATTGTTGGTGGGAATGCAAGTTGATATAGCCACTTTGGAACACAGTGTGGAGGTTCCACAAAAAATTAAAAACAGAGCTACCCTATGATCCAGTAATTGCACAACTGGGTACTTACCCCAAAGATACAGATGTAGTGAAAAGAAGGGCCATATGTACCACAATGTTCATAGCAGAAATGTCTGTAATAGCTAAACTGTGGAAAGACCCAAGACACCCTTCAACAGATGAGTGGATAAAGAAGATGTGGTCCATATATATGATGGAATATTACTCAGCCATCAGAAAGGATGAACCCAACTTTTGCATCAACATGGATGGAAGTGGAGGAGATCCTCTGAGTGAAATAAGTCAAGCAGAGAAAGTCAATTATCATATGGTTTCACTTACTTGTGGAACATAAGGAATAGCATGGTAGACATTAGGAGAAGGAAGGGGAAAATGAAGAGGGGGGAATTGGAGGAGGAGATGAACCATGAGAGACTATGCACTCCGGAAATCAAACTGAGGATTTTAGAGGGGAAGGGGTGGCCCCGTGAAGGGTATTAAGGAAGGGGGATGGGTGAGCCCCACGAAGGGTATTAAGGAGGGCATGTATTGCATGGTGCATTGGATGCTATACGCAAACGATGAATCATGGAACACTACATCAAAAATTAATGATGGAGCACATGGTGACTAACATAACATAAAAAAAAAAAAACAAAAACAAAACTCTCCTTCCTTACACCAAAAATGGAAATATTTAAAACATATCCTCATGGGTTTATTGTAAAGCTTACAAAGAGGTAATATTAAATCCTTTTGTAAACTATACAGTACTATAAATAAAATATTAGTAACATTCTTGTTATATATTACTACACAATTCTACTTATTTAAATGCAGAACTGATGATGCTGGATGCAATATATCTTCTCCCTTAAAATGTAAGTAGTAGTTTCAGTGTATAGAATATTTAGTCCTATTTTGCTTTTTAAAAATTATCACTAGAAGTTTTGCTCTTTGTTGCTCTTTTTCTTTTTCTTAACCCACTAAACCACTAGAGCTTACAGAGTTATGATGAGGAATATTTACAATCAAACAAAATAAAAATTCAAAATATAGTCAGTGTTTAAACATTTATATGATCATATAAATAATATGTTTGAAATTATATTTGCTATGGTACCCAGTGGTCACCATGGATCTCAGGTTGGTAGACAGCTAGAGACCAAACAAAGGCCAGAAACATTAACAAAACTCACAAAGCCATTAAATATTGATTTTTTCACAAGGAATTTTTAATGGACCACAACAAATGTCAAGAGAGGCTTTCGTCAAAACATTTACATCAATAACTACTGCTGATTCAGGGACTCAATTTTTTTAATGCATACTTTAAGTCAGAATTATTGAAGTACAGATTCTCATTTATGAACTGGTGACACAGTCTAAGCTATGTTATTGTGAATCCCATTTATTACATGTGTGTGTTTAAATGTAAGATCATCCATTTACTATGTGTATGTATGTGTATTTTCATTGGAGATTCATCCCTGGATAGAATTTCAGAACACTTCTTCTCGTATCTTGTCCAATTAACCACCTTTAAATGAAAACCTTCTGCCATCTGAACTGCCTAATTATTAAGGGGCAGATATTCATTATTCTGAAGGCACTTCGTATTATTAGTTATTATAGTATTATGAATAATGGTGTCTAAAGGTGAACATAGAGACCTGGGTTTGGGATTTCAACAACATAAAGAGAAACAACACATAAATACATCTGAGGTAACACAACTTTCACATTCATTTCCTTCGACAACCTATATGGCAAATGAGAAAAAGAACTGAAAGGGTAAAAACAGAAATACTTCCCAGGTCCAAGGATTAGTCTGTGACCTATGTGTCTAGTGACTTGTTTATGGGTGACTTCATAATGAACTGGAGTTGCCTATGACTAATATGTGGATGTTCTGCTACCAATTCAACACATTGCTGGAACACATGTGCAATAAAGACACCCATAGTAAATCTTAAAAAAGAAAAGTTAAGTACCTGACTTGTCATCTCTATTTATACCACTTATAATTTATATTTTATTTATATGATTCAGTTTTTCAAAAATTTTTTTGAAGATTTTTTTTTTTTTTGACAGAGACAGAGAGAGCATAAGCAGGGGCAGAGGGAGAGGGAGAGGGAAAAGCAGGCTTTCCACTGAGCAGGGAGCCCGATGTGGGGCTGGATCCTAGGACCCTAGGATCATGACCCAAGCCAAAGGCAAACGCTTAACGATTGAGTCGCCTGGGCCCCCCATAGGATTCATTTTTAAATGCTTTCTATTTTCCTATTATTCTTTACATTGGAGTTCTGGATGTGCATTCCCAATAAACTGCCATCAGAATATTTGTGTTACTGCCTTAATGTCTAGTATACTACATATAATACATACTTATGGAAGCAGGGGACATGACTTAAAATGCATCAAATATTCCTCTCCACTCTTCTGTGACCCACTTGAAAATACTTTGCAGAAAAACACAGAAAGAACATTAACTTATAATAGCAAGGAGACTGGAACGAAGTAATCACTGAAGTAATTTTAATATATTTGTAAAAGAAGAAAAGTGAATTAAAGTTGGTTTACAGGCAAACCTGAGAGACGGAAGAAAGAGCGCATGGCAGCAACTCTTTCAAGCAGAATCCTAATTATAAGCATGGTCCTAGAAGTGAGAAGAGGAATAAAAAGCAGTCATTAGTGGATAGTCTTTTTGAATGACAGTTATATCAGTTTCCACACTTTCCCCCCTTTATTCCATGCACCTATTATTAGATTTTATGGTAGACTGAGTTTCATTCTCAGAAGTGAAACCTGAGGATTCTTCTTTAATGGCTTCCAATGTGGGTACTGGTGACCTCTGAGAGCCAACCTCAAAGCACCTTAGGGGTGCTCAGTCTCACAACATGCTCCATAAATATGCACCCCGAGGTGACCTTTCACAGAAGAAGACTGCCAGAGACATTACTCTACCCACACAACAGTAGGGAAGGGACTCCTTATTCATTTTCCAGAATAATAATGCTGCTTCAATAATAATATGAGTAATCAATAGAAATGAAAATAGTAATAAATAATAGATTTAAAAGACCAGAATTAAAAGAACAAATAAATTCAAAGGGAAAAACAGATTATTCAAGAGACAGAGGAATCTAAGATGTACTTTAGTCATAAGAACAGAATATAACATAAAGGGAACACTGAGAATAAGAAGAAGCTATCAGCAACTAAATAATAATTGGCAAAATAAATTTAACTCAATAAGCTGAATACATAGAAAACCCTCAATATCCATAATGTAAGAATATTAGAATGTCATTTTCACAGGGATGGG
Source organism: Mustela nigripes (assembly GCF_022355385.1). Taxonomy (NCBI): domain Eukaryota; kingdom Metazoa; phylum Chordata; class Mammalia; order Carnivora; family Mustelidae; genus Mustela; species Mustela nigripes. The sequence continues at coordinate 68,438,307 of NC_081568.1, read as the reverse complement.
GATTTTTATCTGTTTTGTTTACTGCCACACCTTCAGTTTCTAAAACAAGGCCTTAAAATTTATATATATATATATATATATATGCATTGAATAAATGAACAAATGCATGAGTTGTGCAAAATCACACTATGTAGGAGAAGATAAAATAAATGCAGAATTCATTCCTGGAAACAAACAAATACACATTCAAAAAAGAACAGGAAAGTCAGAGGTGAGTAAAGTATTAATGAACTATGGAGTTAAATTTCCAAAAGGTGAAAAACACAAACCTGCGTATTAAGAGAATAAGAGTTATGAAAAAAACCTCACATACAAAGACATTCTCCAGGTATTTACTATTGTCAGAGGTAAATAAACTAATTTATACCCGTTAGAAAGAAAAATAAAATTAGCTATAATACATGTGAATTATGCCACAGGCTCAGACCTCCTGCTTCAATCTACACATGTTCCTACCTCTACAAAGGGGAAGAATGAGTTTCCCAAATTTGACAGTATGAAATTAGTATCAGTACAATATTATTAAGTAAACTACAAACTTTTTAAACTACAAATTTATTTTATAGAATGTCTCCTAATGTTTGTTTGTCGGATGTTTTCTCATAACTATATATTATATATCGTTCACTACAGAAGTGATGGTCTCGAAACAAACTCATACACGTACAGTTGAGTATAGTCATTTGATTTATTACAAAAGCAACACTGTAGTGCTGTGGAGGAAAGGAGAATCTTTTCAATATATTTTGTTGGGTAAACTCAATAAATATATGGAAGAAAATGAGTCTTAGCCCTTCCTTATAAAGATAAAATAACAACACATTTGGAAGGAAATATAGAATGAATAGGTACTATTTTTAAAACAGGATATAAAAGAAATAAGCAGGAAAGATAATTTGAATTATATTAAAATATCCTGTTTTTAATTAATTTAGTGGTACCAAAAGACACTCAAGAAGGTGAAAGATCAGCTACAGGGCAGAAAAAGATGTCTGAATCATCACATCCAAAATATGTAAAAACTGCTGCAAACAACTCAATCGGCAAAAGTTTGAAACAGTTATTTTTCCAAAGAGTATAATCAAATGACAATAAACATGAATGAAAAGTGTTTGGCCAATGAAAATTTTAAAAACAATATGATACAAAAGTATACCTACCATGAAAACGACATACAATACCAAGTTTGGGGGAAGAAAAATGGCCTATGGACAGGAACTGTCTCTTCTACATCTTGCTATCCTTCCATTAGTATTTAGCACAGTTATGCTACACAGAGCAGCCACAGCAGGAATTTGGAAGCTGAACTTTAGAAAACAGCAACTCCTGCCAAGTTTGGAAGGGTAAATGAGAACATATAATTTCACAGCAGTTGATGTCACACACTGGAGATATTCTTATTTGATGAAGTACAGTAAGAGTCAGGCCTATTAACCCTAAATATCAATAGTGGTTAGGGCTGTTAATGCATCTATGATAAAGGACATCAGAGATGATGTATCAGGTTAAATTACATAATGAAGAGATCCTGCTGAACCAGTTTAAGAATCCTGACTTCAGTAGTGGCCGAAGCATACGCTAACAGATGGAAAATAGGGGAGTCAAACACATCAAAAGAAACAGTGTGTGTCCAATCAGAATGGCAAAAATTGAAGGCAAGAAATAACACATGTTGGAGAGGTACACTGTTTATGGGAATGCAAGCTTGTACAGCCACTTTGGAAAACAGTGTGGAGGTTCCACAACAAATTAAAAACAAAGCTACCCTATGACATAGCAATTGTACTACCTACCCCAAAGATACAGATGTAGTGAGAAGAAGGGCCATATGTATACCACAATGTTCATAGCAGCAATGTCCATAATAGCCAAGCTGTGGAAAGAGCTGAGATGCCCTTCAATAGATGAATGGATAAAGAAGATGTGGTACATATATATGATGGAATATTACTCAGCCATCAGAAAGGATGAATACCCAACTTTTGTGTCCACATGGATGGAAGTGCAAGAGATACTCTGAGTGAAATAAGTCAAGCAGAGAAAGTCAATTATCATATGGTTTCACTTACTTGTGGAACATAAGGAATAGCATGGTGGACATCAGGAGAAGAAAGGGAAAAATGAAGGGGGGAACAGAAAATCCACTGATTAGTACTCTGGACATCAAAATCATGGAAATGGGGAAAAACCTACATCCTCACCACAAACAAGTTAATTTCCCATACTTTCTTCAATTCAAACCTATCATTTATAACTACCTATGCAATCCTAGACCAGTAAATTAATCTCTGTGCCTCAGTTTCTTCACTTAAAAGAGAAGAAATAATTATACTTAGCCCATAAAATTGTTGGGAGGGTTATATGAGAGAATAAAATTGATAGCATTTATAAAGTACTTGGAGGAATATTTGGAATACTGTAAAGGACCAGTAAAAACACCTAATTCTAGAGATAACAGTTGAAACAGTGAGAGTCTGAAAAGAGAGGGGTGGCAAAGAGGGGATAGAGAGAAGAAATAGGGGAGTAAAGACAGGCTTTTCTGGGGGGGGCAGGGATATACATGTTATTAGATTGCCAAGAAGAGGATACAGTGAAGGAAACAAATATGGTTTGATGATAAGATAAAAGAACTGAGATAAGACAGGCTCCCCAAACGTAAAAGGAGAACAGTTTCTGAAGGAGCAAATAGCTGACAGGTTTTGAATAGATATACATGTTCATACCAATCGACTTACTGTGACAGTCTTAATAAGTTGGGAAATTCTTTCTCTTTTAATAGTACTCTGTTCTGAATGATGGACAATTTTCCAGAATAAGGAATGATAAATATGTCGTATCTTCTAGTGAGTCACACTGAATGTGCCATTATGGAGCATTATTTCTGTCTACTGTCCAACTCCATTTCTCAGGATTATGGAAGTTCAATATGAAATAGGTAGAGCCATAAAGCTCATAGAATAATAGGCTGATATTGACACAAAATAGCTTCTGTGGCATCACTGGTCATTATACCAGTGATGTCCAGCTGTGGTTACAGTTTCTTACAGCTGGTTGACTCATTGAGTAGGAGTCTTCCTTTCAATGACAGGGTTTGTAAGCTTATCCCGGAGTACCAGTCCCCATTTCCTGTTCAATACATGTGGTTCTGGAAGATGAACTTTCCATTACTTATACCAACCATATTTGTAGTAAACATGTCATATATTTTGTTCCTAATTTGGGGACATAAATTCACAGATGAACATCTGAATCACACTTGATGAGTCTGAATCATACAAGTCTTTCTTTCAAATAACATACCATAATTGGTTTAATGACTTAATAGAATTCAGATTTAAAATATTGAAAAAAATTAATAGTAAGACTTCATGTTGTAGAGGCAGGGCTGATAACACAGCTTAAAATATTTTTAAGAATAGAGTAAAATAATCAAAGTACAAAAAGTTGTAAAGAAGCAGCAGAAGGGGCAAAGTACTCACAGTCCTATCAATTACAAGTATATCTAGTTAGCACTTAGGCATATTTGCTTTTTAATTTTTTGTATGCAATTATTTTAAGTACTTATGATCATGCTGTATTTGATACTTTTTACTTTTTAACATTGTATTTCCCCTGTATTAAAAAACCTGTCCATTGTAAATACATAATTTTAATGACTATATAATATGTAATTCTTTGGTATAATTTTCAATTATTTATTGAATGCATGTTAAAGCTTATTGACATTATTCTTGCTCCATCAATGAGTTAACATTATAGAATACTTATGCTGTTATTAATTATTCATATTCTTTGGCCTTTTATTTTTGTGGTAGGTATTTTTATTACCATAATCCCTCTATACCTAATCTTGACTTTTATTCCTTTTTTATAGCTACCATTAATTTATCTTTTTGTTTTTAAGTTTAACAAAACTTTATTTTACTCACATTTTTCTAAAAAGATGATCTTGACTTTATACTATATTTTAAAAAAATGTTTTTCTGATTCTTTTACTTCTGTTTTAATCTATTTCTTTCTACTGGTTTTTTGTTTTGTTTTGTTTTAATTTGGGGGGGGTTCCAGTTAATTCATGAATTCAATAAGTAGATTTTTTAACGAGAAGTGGTATTATAAAGATTTCAAAACTTACCAAGATACGATTTTATAATAATGTTCCAAGGACTAACCAAAAATGGATATTTTGTCATGTATGCTATAGCCATATTATTAATTTTTTAAAAAATAAGTAGCTAAATATCACTAGCATTCTTTTACTTTACCACCTGCTTCAGAGTAAGCCCCTATTAATGTCAATGCATATCATTTCCATCAACATTTTTCAAAAGTTACAATAAATGTATGTGATTATAAATGATATATAGTGATATGTGGTTTTTTGAAGTTTATATTTAATATCATCTGTATTTTTGCAAGTAGTCCCTTCTGCTTAATAGTATGCTTTTGTGATGCAGTCATGTTGATGCACATAAATGCAGTTTATTCATTTGAATCAGTTTCTCAATCTCAACATTTTTGACATTCTGGGTCAGATAATTCTTTGTTGTGGGACTTCCCTATTCATTCTAGGATGTTTGGCAGCATCCCTGGCCTCTCTACCGACTGAAAAGATGTTCACCCTTATTGGTAACCATAGCAATGTAAAATCCTTCCGTCTATAGTTCTAACAACTAAAAATGTCTCTAGATGTTGCCAAATGTCCCTGGAGGGCAAAATCATCCATGGTTGAGTACCACTGATTTATATTACATCATAGGAAAAGATTTATTCACTCCTATTTGATAATCAGCTTGTTTGCAATTTTCAGTGTTGCAAAGAATGTCGCAAAGAACAACACAGTGCTTGTCTCTTGTGCACCTATCCTAGATTTTCCTAGGGTACACACCTACCAGTGGATTTGCTAGGAAGTAAAAAATGAATAATCAAATTTAAAAGATACACCAGTAACTTGAAAATAGTTAAACCAATCACCAGCCATGGATACATTTCATATTTCCCTCTATTTCTGCCATTGTTTTATCAGAATTTAAAAATCCGGGGCACGTGGGTGGCTCAGTAGGTTAAAGCCTCTGCCTTCAGCTCATGTCATGATCCCAGGGTCCTGGGATTGAGCCCTGCGTCAGGCTCTTTGCTCAGGAGGGAACCTGCTTCCCCCCATCATCTCTCTGCCTGCCTCTCTGCCTACTTGTGATCTCTGTCAAATAAATAAATAAAATCTTTAAAAAAAGAATAAAAAAATTCTTATCAGTTTTCTATGTACAATAGTAACTTCCTGTTCTATGAATTGCCTACTCATTTCTGTGCTATTTCCAAATCAGATTTTGTTTATTTTTTCAATTCAGTGTAGAATTTTCTCTTCCTAGAAACAAGCTTTCTGTTTTCTTAGTTTGTACCTTTGTTGTGAATGCTGTTTTACAATTAAAAATATAGCCAAAATTTCCAGCTTTCATTTTTGGGATTGTATTTCACATATCTGATTTTTAAAATCCTAAAGCCACAGAAATTTTTGTCTATTTTATTAAATGTTAAAACTATGCTTTCTTTCTTTTTTTTCTTTTTTTTTAGATTTTATTTATTCATTTGACAGACAGAGATCACAAGTAGGCAGAGAGGCAGAGAGAGAGAGAGAGAGAGAGAGAGAGGAGGAAGCAGGCTTCCTGCTGAGCAGAGAGCCCGATGCGGAACTCGATCCCAGGACCCTGAGATCATGACCTGAGCCGAAGGCAGCGGCTTAACCCACTGAGCCACCCAGGCGCCCCCAAACTATGCTTTCTTTCATTTTGGTCTCTGATTCACCTGAATTCACTCTTAATAGATTACTGAGGTATAAATTGGAATATACAACAGACTGCTCACATTTATCCTGTATAACTAATCATTTTGATATATGTATAGTAAAGGGAAAACATTACTAAATTTAAGATAATGAACAGACTGTTTATCCTCAAATGTTCCTGTGTATCTTTTTTTAATCCTGTCCTCCCTCTTCTTTTTAATATCATCCTCTTCCATCTCTATCCATCCACTAAGAAGCTTTTTGTTGCTAAAGGTTAATTTGCATTTTCTGGAATTTTATGTAAATGGAAGCATACAGTATGTGTTGTTATTTGTCTGCCTTTTTTTTTTTTTTAAGATTTTATTTATTTGTTTGAGGAGGAGACAGTGAGAGAGAGATGAGAGGGAAGAAGGTCAGAGGGAGAAGCAGAATCCCACAGAGCTGGGAGCCCGATGTGGGACTCGATTCTAGGACTCTGGGATCATGACCTGAGACGAAGGCAGTTGCTTAACCAACTGAGCCACCTGGGCGCCCTATCTGCCTCCTTCCATGCAACATTATTACTCTGAGATTCATATATGCTGTGGAACATTTAACTATTAATTCTTTATTCTTAGGTATTTTCCTATTGTATGCGTATATCACAATTTGTTTCTCCATTCACCCGGTGATGGCATCTGGGTTGTTTCTAGATTTTAATTACTAAAAATAAAGATCTTATATATAATAATGTACAAGACCTTACAGAGACATACTCTTTCACTTCTCTGGAAGCACAATGGCTGAGATATGTACACATATAACTTTGTAAAAAGAACTATCAAATCATTTTCCAAGTGATTGTACTATTTCACAATTGCTTGAGAGATCATGTTACCTCACATTTTTGCCACTCACTGGTTTGGTCAGTGTTTTAAATTTAAGCTATTTATAAAAAGATCTTTAGAAAGGCTCAGGCATTTATATTTTTCTGTTTTTCTAATTTTCTAACATAGATGACAAAAAATTAATTTTATATTTGAGCATATATGCTGCATCCTAAGAATTAAAATATATCCATATGTTATGTTGATATGCTTCTACTTAGCTCTTACAATCCTTTAGACTTTCTCCACTTTCATATTAAGCTGAAATGATAATATTTAAGTAGTGTATTTTGTTTAACATTTGAAGTGAAGTAAGTATACAGATACTCTCACTAATCTGAACTAACCGAGGTGAAAACTTAGAAAAAGGTCTTGTGAAAAAATCATTATACACATGCTTAAAAATATGACTGTACTTCTAAATTTTCCTTTTGCCTGTTATATTAGAAAATTTGGCCTCTTTGGACTCTTTCTGGAAATTAAAGATGTATACTTTTTTTTTTTTTAAGATTTTATTTATTTGACAGAGAGATCACAAGCAGGCAGAGAGGCAGACAGAGAGAGAGGGAGAAGCAGGCCCCCTGCTGAGCAGAGAGCCCGATGTGGGGCTCGATCCCAGGACCCTGAGATCATGACCTGAGCCGAAGGCAGCGGCTTAACCCACTGAGCCACCCAGGCGCCCTGTATACTCTTTTTTAATGCACTGATATAAAAACTTGTTCTTTATACCTTTACCTACACCTTGAAATCAGGTCTAGTTTTTGAAGTCAGTTCTTATTACACAGGTTTAGTAAATGTAAACTGCAATATCTGTCTTAACCATATTAGTTTCAATTATCAATTAAGGATATAAATTAATGAGGTTTCACTACTCTGATTGGTAAGAGTTATAAAAAATTTATATAGTTCATAATTTTACTGTGGAGGAGTATAAAATTATTCTAATTCTTTGAAAAAAATAAGTTGACAAATTTTAAAGCCAAATGGAAAATATTTTCATGAATACTGAATGCTGCTTGAGTGTAAATATTAATAGTTCCATTTTCTTTGTAATACGTGAACTATTATGTATTAGGAGATACAACCTTGGGAAACAGTGATACTAAGTAGCTAAAAAATAAGCAGGGGGCAAATGTTGATAACACTGTGAACTAGAGAGAGAAGGTGCTTCCTATGCTTTTGTAGGCAAGTGGTCATGTTACCTTTGTAAAGCAAGTATTCTCTGGAATGTAAGCAAATCAAATACAAATTTTAAAACCCTGAAACCCGGGGCGCCCAGGTGACTTAGTCAATTAAGAGACAAACTCAATTTCTGCCCGGGTCATAATATTAGGGTGGTGAGATGGAGCCTCACATCAGGTTCTGAGCTCAGCAGGCAGTCTGCTTGAGATTCTCTTCCTCTCCTTTTGCCCCTCTCCCTGTTTCTGTGCTCCCTCTCTAATAAATTTTAAAAATTCTTATAAATAACTAAATAACAAAAACCTGAAACCAATATATATATTTCATGAGTAAAACAATGAAACCCATTGTTTTGGGTTGGTTTTTTTTTTTTTTTGAAACCCATTGTTTTCATATTATAAATGGACTACTACATTTTAGCATTTCATATTAAATCACAAAATTATAGCTATCTTTTAAGAATAATAAATTACATTTTACATTTTTATGTTCCAAAACCTCAATTTCACCTTGTGAGTTGTTTATGCAAATGTGCAGAGACAGTAGCTTATAATAAGGTAGAGAGCTGTGAAAGAAAGTTTTGGGAATCATATTGCATGTTATTATTGTTAGCAGCTTCAGAATATGTACACGATGATATGATTACCCAACTTTTCTTTCATTTGCTTTATTTCTCTCAAAATAGCTTTAAGGAACGATGGTGACAGTTTCTTTGAGGCATGAAGAAGCAAGGTATAAAGCCAAAGGAGTCTCTTCCAACCTTAGTCAGCTACATTTAAAGAACTTTTCTGTAAATACCTGTTTACAATTCCGTATCTGCTTCTGTCTCATTGGCTACCTCTATTTGTAAAGAGAGATGGGAAATGTAGGGTTTTGGTGGGTTTTTTTTAAGATTTTATTTATTTATTTGACAGACAGAGATCACAACCAGGCAGAGAGGCAGGCAGAGAGAGGAAGGAAGCAGGCTCCCCACTGAGCAGAGAGCCCGACAGGGGGCTCCATCCCAGGACCCCAGGATCATGACCCCAGTTGAAGGCAGAGGCTTTAACTCACTGAGCCACCCAGGTGCCCTGAAATGTAGGTTTTAAATGCATGCACATATTAAAAAACAAAAAGTTCTAATTCTAAGGAGGAAGCAGAAGAAATATTTGGTTAGTAACTAGTGTTATCTGGCACGATAAAGAAGATCATCAGTGAGGATAATGAATGAGCTATATGAAATGTTAATACAGAATTGTCTTCAAATTGGGAGAGTGATGCAAAATGTGAGACAAATTTTCATCTCTTTTTTAATCAAGTGAATGGTATATAAAAAGAGAGAACTATTTACTTGCCATGTTTAACTTATCCCAATCACAGCATGAAAAGGAAATGTTGCTAATAAAAGAATGGAGGTTACATTCTCTCAAACATCCTTTTTGAAAGTTGAATTTGATTATTCTGAAAGGTGGATGACTAAACATTTTTGTCTTCTTCTGTCATCTTCTCTTTGAAATTCCTGTTTGGGATATAAAACTCATCTGTCCTTCAGCTCTCTTACTTGCTCCCTCATGTCCCTGAAAGCATCAGTTTAAGTGACGAGCAAGAGAAAAAAGCCCAGTAGCAATCCCAGTAGAGGAATATTTGAAACAGAAATTATAATCTACCAACAACATGCTGTGTAATTTATGATTTTGTAAATGGATATGAGTTAATCATATCCAAGTTGACTATTTACAAATTCTTCAGTTGGTTATGGCATAGGATGTGGCTGCTTTTAATAATTTAGTAAAAAAAATCATGTCATTCTCCAAATCCTTAAACCTATAACTAAAAATCAGGATAGACTTAGGAGGCCATCTTAACTATGGAAAAGTTTAAAATTGCTCCACTGGTTGTACAGAAAGGAAAATGAAACGGTTAGAAAATGACAAATATGGGAATATAAAAAATAATAGCATGTAAGCAAGTTCAAGCATATCTTTACAAGCAAATTAGTCACATATTTTAATTATGTGAGGGCATTTATTTATTCATTTAGATTTTGTTTACCTGAAACAGAGAGACAGCAAGAGGGAACACAAGTGGGAACACAAGCGTAGGAGCTGGAGAGGGAGAAGCAGGCTTCCTGCAGCCCAATGCGGGGCTTGATCGCAGGACCCCAGCCAGGATCACCACCTGAGCCAAAGGCAGATGCTTACCAACTGAGCCAAGGGCGCCCCATGAGGGCAATTTTTAAAAAAGAGAATGAATATAGTTATGCTTCATATAGAAGGTATTCTGGACTACCTTGTAGCAGACTATCATTCCTTCTAAAGAACTAAAAAGCCCAGATAAAATGCTAAACTAATCCTTTTAAAGATAAGGAAAGCTGCTGCAGTAACAAGGACTAGAAAGGCTAAAATTCAGGAGGGAAAACAGCAGAGAAGTGGGTTCTTCAGTGTTATCTACTGAAATTCAACACTGGCCTAGTCTAAGACTTAGTCATTTTACTAGAAAATGTACAGCCAACCAATTCCAATGCACATACATACCAAGAGATATGTGCCTGAATGTTCCTAGCAGCACTACTTACACTAGGCAAAAATTGGATATACTCAACAGTAAAATAAGTATATTCACATAATGAAATATTATAAAGCAATAAATATAAGTCACAATATAAACGGTAAATCTCTCAAACATCACATTGAGGGAAAAAAAGCATCTGTATAAGAGAATACACACAGTATGATTCTAATTATTAAGAAAAATGCACAAGTCTGATCTATGATAATAGAAAAGGGATAATGAAAACATTTCAGGAAAGAGAGGGAGTAGTAAGTTAGAGAAGGCACATCAGGGTGCTTTTTGGATATTAATAGAGTTCTACTTCTTAATCTCATTGATAGTAACATGGGTGAACTTATTTTGTGATAAGTCACCTTTTATGATTTTTCACTTTCTATATGTGTACTGTGCTTTAATAAAAATGATAATAAAGTGATTTTTTAAAGTAAAAAAGGTATCTGAATTTAGAATTTTATATTTATCTATATTTTTACTCAAATGTTCAAGTATCATAAAAATATTTAGAGTATATGAAAACCATTTTGGAGGATGTTTTTACACGAAGAGAAACAGACCCTGGAGATACCGCTAAGAAATTTTGAGTAGTAAAGGTACTGTCTTGGTGTACTTTATTATGCTACCATACCAAATAAGTGAATGACCAAATAAACAAAACTAAAACCAAATAAAAGAAATGAAAAGAAAATATATTCTATTTATATAGAGATAAATGATAATTTTAATACATGTGAGTCTTTGGAGACCAAAAATACATGGAAGTGAGTAAAGTATATTTCTTACTAGGGAGATGATACAGATATCAATAATTCTAAAGAAAGAACAGTGAGTAAATAAATATGAGCATGTTAAAGACAGCCAACATAAAGGAAAAAATACCATGAATATAAACATTAAATCAAGAGAAAATAACCTTATCAAAAGAAATCCAAAAAGGGGAAAAAAAGAATAAGAATGTATACAAAATGTAAGATCATATTAAAAAGTTCCAATATCATACTACTAACATACATATAAAAAGGTTAAACTCACCAATTAAAAGACTATGCATGAATGAATGAAATCAAACATATAAAAATGTTTTTCATATTACACATAAAAGGTTTTAAAATAAAGCAATTTTAATGCCGTAAAACATAGGTGGTATAAACATAAATAACAGAGATGAACTTACATACTATAAAAAAGCAGATAAATAAGCTGACAGATCAAAAAATAGACACAATTAGTAGAGATGACTGGAATATGCTTATCTGTATTGGTCTGTGTATATACATATGTATATATAGGCATATGTATACACACACACACATATGTATGTATATATCCATATATACAGATAGATAGATATATGTATACATATATAGTAAATTTAGGACCGTAAATATCCTAGAAGAAAACAGAAGAATATTTTCATAAACTAAAGGCAGGTTAGACATTCCTAACAAAAAGTGTTAATAATAAAAGGAAAAATTTGATAAACTAGACTTTATCAAAATTAGAATATTTTGCTTTTCAAAGAATACCCTAAATGACATAAAAAGGGAAGTCATAAACTAGAAAAAATATTTGCAAAACCTGTATCTCAGGAAAAATTTCTACCTACAACCTCTCAAAATGAGCAAGAAATCTGAATAGACCCTTCATAAAGGAAAATATATCAATTATCAGTAAGCACTTGAAAAGGCACTCAGTATCAGGAAGCAGAAATTAAAATCTCAGTGGTCATGATCTCCTCTTTCCCAAACACTGTTCTTGCCTCAGTCCACTCTAGTATGGAATCCATCCTCACCACCTGCTGAAAATTCTCTTGTTAAAATAATCAGTTTCCAAAGTGCTTGTTTCCCTGTGACCATACTTCTCTTTTCAGCAGAATTCTAAGTTGCTCATTCCTTCCAACATGAAACATTTTCTTCTCTCAGCTCTTCTTTTTATAATAACAACCCAGACTTCACTGAAGTGAGAAATCATATAGCCAACTGCTTACTTGACACTTCTACTCATGTATCTCTTAGAAAGCCCACAATGAAATGGCCCAAGGCAGAAATCCTGATTCTCTCTTCCCTATCCACTTTTCCTATCTCTGTTGATAAACCAACTCTTCACCCAGTTGCTCAGGCAGAAAAGAATAATCCTTGATTGCTTCTTTTAAAAAAAAAATCATCACCCACACCCATTTCATCAGCAAATTCTATAGGTTTAGTGTTTAAAAACAGAAGGCTGACTGGTTTTCTCAGTTTTCCCTAAAAGCATCCCAGTTCTACCCAAAGTTATTTTTGTCTGGTGTACTGAAGTATATTCCTAACTGTATTCTTGCTGTCCCTTTTTCTTCGGTATTGTCCACTCTCCAAGCTGCTAGTGGGAGTGATCAATAACATCTGAATTACTTCTCGTCACTCTTTTCCTTAGATCGTTCTCATGCCTTTTACCAATGACTGTACTGCTTGTGGGATGAAGTCCCAGATCCTTAATATAACCTTTAAATGCCAAAACAGTTCAATTCCTGAATATTTTTCCTCTTCTTCAACTTCCATTTTTGCTCATCTCTTATCCTCTCTCATCCTCATTTAATATGCTCTAGCTATCCTGGTCTGTCTCTCTTTTTCTACTTCTTTTTTTTTTATTTTTTTATTTTATTTTATAATTTTTTTTTAATTTTTTATTTTTTATAAACATATATTTTTATCCCCAGGGGTACAGGTCTGTGAATCACCAGGTTTACACACTTCAAAACACATAAACGTTGTTCTAAGCTAAGCAGTTGCTTACTTGGGCTCCCCTCTATCTGGAATCCTCTAACCTTACCATTTAATGCAGGGTTAGTTCCTTCAAGCATAGGTCTCAGCCTTCCTAATCAACCAATCTATAGAGATTCTCATCTCTCTTTACCACAGATTCAAATATGATCACTTTTTAGTAAATTGTACTATTCATTTAACTGCCTTTTATTCTTTACCACTCTACTCCTGAATGCATAAGAATGTAAGCAAAATAAGAATAAAGATTTTGCTAACTTTATTTACCAGTGCATTCTATATCAAAAATATGTGTTCAGAAAATGGTAAGTAAATTAGTACATGGAAATTATCTTCAAAACCACTGTTCCAAATATAAGCTTTTTATTATTTAGCTACTTCTCTGCAACCCAACATGAGCAAAGATGTACATGAAGAATAAAGATTATAGAGCAAAAATATAAATTAAAACCTAACTAGAAGAAATTAAAATAGCTCAGACTTAACACAGGGAAGATGGAAATGAAAATGATGATATTTTACTGCCTTCGGTTCAGGTCATGATCTCAGGGTTCTGGGATCGAGCCCAGCATTGGGATCCCTGCTCAATGGGGAGTCTGCTTCTCCCTCTCCCTGGGCCCCTTCCCCTACTCCAGCTCGCTCTCTCTCAAATAAATAAAAAAGATGTTTAAAAAAACCAGAACATAATGACATTTTAGTTTATTTGGGAGAGCTTAAAATAAAAATAAAATGTAATCTGACCTGTAATAACAGTTTTTGTCCTATAGCTTGGGTATGCATTTTGTCTAATTAGTTATTTTAACAGGAAACTAAAGTTTGGATGCTGATTCTAGAAATTTATATGTAAGGGAGATAAATTAAGTTTGGGCAGTATTTCAAGCTTCTAAAGAAAAGCTATTTGTAAGCATATTATTTAGGCTCTCAAAGTTAGTAGACAATGAATCTCAGACTCGTTCCAGGGATGAAAACTGAGAAAGGGTATTAAAAAAAAAAAAACAAAAAACCTAAAACTGCCTTTCTATTTTCCTACAAGGAATGAAAAATGTGTATGTACTTTATAACATTTATTGGGAGGTCTAACATTTAAGAGAGAAAGCCACTCATTCAAGTGAGCTAAGTAACCATGGAATTATTAGTTTTTCTCCACATGTTTCAAAGGAATCAGATGTAATTATTGATATGCAATGACTGAGAAGATATTTTCTACTTATTGACAATTCTGAATAAAATTACTAAAAGGCATTTAGTTGCCTATAATGTTAGTTTGAGATTTATAATCAGGCCTTGAGAAGTTATTTGTTCCCTGTGATAATGGAAATACTGCAGTTTCTACTGTAGTATCTACAGCCTCATAGGAAAGAGAGCTGTTTTAATTATCTTTAATTATCTTGCCATGTCATCATTATCAGCTCCTGGGACCATGTTCCTGGTTACCTGAGGAGGGTCCTATCACTGTTTTTTGATATCCACTTAGAATCTAAGTAGAAAACATGAAAAAATAATAACATAATATGAAGCACTTGACAAATGCAAAGGGAAATATAAAGATTAAAGAGCCATTGTACGTAAGAATTAAAATGATCATTTAAGATATACCCAAAGCTGAAATCGAATAACAAATTCATAGTGTGTATGGTAAATGAAAGATCAGTCTAAACACCATGGTGGACCTTGTCTGTACTTCGTTATTTGTCCATCTGAAAAAAAAAACCCAAAACCAAAAACAAATAGACAAAAAATACAACTCTACTTTTCTTTTTCTTGCACAAATACTTGGCATAATTAGCAGTAGCTTGATTCCATGATTGATTCTCACCATTTCATTTTTTTTTTTATTGTAGGAAGTTTATTTATCTCCAGTTTCAGTATAGATTTACATGTCTGTTTCCAGAAATAATACTTTCATCTATGCCCACAATATATAATAGAATGTACATTGACTCTAAAACCCTCCCTATAGTACCCACTAGAGTGCTGATAGAATATATTCTTAAAATACTCTTTAAAGGTAAAAATGTACATTGTCTATAAACTAGTAATAGCTAATATAACCATTAATGTCAGAGAAGCATGAAAACATATAATAGAAAGATACAAGATTTAAAAAGTGAGTAAATGAGGACCAAACTCACACCAGTGGCATAGGTAAATACACTGTAGAATATTCATACCATACAAGTATAGACTGAGGTCAAATGACATAAACAAACAATAGCTGTATAGATCACTATAAATAACATAACAAATTTAGAGTGAAGAAAGCAACATTAAAATAAAGATGCCATGGGGGTGCCTGGGTGGCTCAGTGGGTTAAGCCACTGCCTTCGGCCCAGGTCACGATCCCAGGATCCTGGGATCGAGTCCCGGGTACACTGAGAGGCAGGCAGAGAGAGAGAGAGAGAAGGAGGCAGGCTCACCATTTCATTTTGAAATTGTTTTTTTCACTCATTTGATTTTTAACTTGGTTTTCTTTATAAAGGATTCTTACTTTAGTATTAATTTTTAGCTCACTCAACTGAATGGTCAGTTCAGATTTGTAACTTTTGGGCCTGCTATTTTCTCTTATGCTATACCCTACCAGCACTCTGCAAGGGGTGACTGACTTTCCTGGTCTGCTTGGTACTGAATAGTTGTCTAAGATACCAGACTTGCAGCACTAAATTTTGGTTAGCTTGAGACAGTTGGTCACCCTAGCATGAGAAAGAGAAAGCATTTGTAAAGGCCTTTGAAAACATGAGATCAAACCAGAGAAGTTAAGGTATCATTAAAACCTTGAGTCTGCTTAACTGTAGGTTCATCTGTCAGCCCATTTCTGACATAAGAATATCATCTAAACTTAGGAATTTCTAAGTGAAAACACAAAAGTTTAAAATTTTGCAAACCTAAGTGCAATGAGAAATGTCCACTTAGTGGAGGGAAAAATGTTCCACTTAGTACCAGTGGAACAAAGCAGAGAGTCCAGATTATGGACCTTAAACCCTATAGTCAAATAATCTTCAACAAAGCAGAAAAAAATATACAGTGGAAAAAAGACAATCTCTTTAATAAATGGTCCTGGGAAAATTGGACAGCTATGTATAGAAGAGTGAAACTCGACCATTCTCCTACACCATACACAAAGATAAACTTGAAATGGGTAAAAGACCTCAACGTGAGGCAGGAATCTATCAAAATCCTAGAGGAGAACATAGGCAGTAACCTCTTCAACATCGACCACAGCAACTTCTTTCAAGACATGTCTCCAGGGACACCAGTGTGGCTTAGTAGGCCTCTGCCTTTGGCTTAGGTCATGATCTCAGGGTCCTGGAATTGAGGCCCTCATTGGGCTCTTTGCTCAGCGGGGAGCCTGCTTCCCCCCTCTCTCTGCCGAGCTCTCTGCCTACTCATGATTTCTGTCAAATAAATAAATTTTTTTAAAAAATATTAAAAAAAAAGGGTATGTCTCCAAAGCCAACGGAAACAAAAGTGAAAATGAACTTTTGGGACTTCATCAAGATCAAAAGTTTCTGCACAGCAAAGGAAACAGTCAACAAAACAAAGAGGCAACCCACAGAAAGGAGAAAGATATTTGCAAATGACACTACAGACAATGGGCTGATATCCAAGATCTATAAAGAACTCCTCGAACTCAAAACACACACAAAACAGATAATCAGGTAAAAAATGGGCAGAAGACATGAACAGACACTTCTCCAAAGAAGACATACAAATGGCTCACAGACACATGAAAATATGTTCATCATCATTAGCCACCCGGGAAATTCAAATCAAAACCACACTGAGATACCACCTTACCCCAGTCAGAATGGCCAAAATCAACAAGACAATAAACAAGTGTTGGAGAGGATGTGGATAAAGCAGAACCCTCTTGCACTGTTGGTGGGAATGCAAGTTGGTACAGCCACTTCGGAAAACAGTGTGGAGATTGCTTAAGAAATTTAAAAATAGAGCTACCCTATGACTCTGCAATTGCACTACTGGGTATTTGCCCCAAAGATACAGCTGGGATTAAAAGAAGGACCATCTGTACCCAATGTTCATAGCAGCAATGGCCACAGTTGACAAACTGTGGAATGAACCAAGATGCCCTTCAATGGACGAATGGATAAAAATGTGGTCCATATATACAATAGAGTATTATGCCTCCACCAAAAAGGATGAATACCCGACTTTTGTATCAACCTGGACAGGACTGGAAGAGATTATGCTGAGTGAAATAAGTCAAGCAGAGAGTCAATTATCATATGGTTTCACTTACTTGCGGATCATAAAGAATAACATGAAGGATATTGGGAGATGGAGAGAAGTGAGTTGGGGGAAATCGGAATGGGGAGAGGAACCATGAGAGACTGTAGATCCTGAGAAACAAACTTAAGGTTTTGGGGGGGAGGGGGATGGGTGAGCCTGGTGGTGGGTATTAAGGAGGCCATGTATTGCATGGAACACTGGGTGTGGTGCATAAACAATGAATTTTGGAACACTGAAAAAACATTTAAAAAAAAAGTGGAAACTGCCAGACATGAGCCGGTAGCCTCAATAGTCTATTAAATACACAATAGTTTAAATTCATGGTTTGCAAATTGTTTCAAAAGCTTACTGAATTCAGCCAAAACTTTCTTCATTATTGGTGATCCTTTACTTACTATCCTCCCCAGGATTTTTTTTTTTTGCATTTTATTTAAATTTATTTAAGTTTTACTGCATTTATAATTTATTAGAGAGTTAATTTCACATCTTATTAGCTCTTGAGGATCAGATCATGTAGCCTGACATTGAGGAACTGATAAATCTTTGATCTATCTCTAACCCTGTTCTGAATTTTTCTGCTTTCTCTCTAGATTCATTGACACCACTCTTTCTCATTTTTCTGTTTAATTTTCAACTATATCCTTCTAAAAGCCCTTCTTGGGAGTCTCACAGACACTTCAGTGTTGGGATCTCCCAAGCCCCTCTTCCTCCTCCCTTTCCTTTTCTTTCCTTCCCTTTTACTACCATTCTTTCCCTTTCCTACCTTTCATTGCTCTTCTTTTGCTCCTCTAAAGTAATCTTAGATCATACTCAGGAAATGATCTCATCTATGGTCATGGTTTCACTGTCATCTAAATACCTGTGACTCCTAGGTTTGTAATACTAGCCCAGATAGTGCTTCTGAGTGTCAGACTTATGAATACAATTGCTATTGACCCTATATGATCAAACTCATGTGTTCTTCAATAACAACACATAAAAAACAACTCATCACTATCCAACTACCCTTGTTCCAAGTGGCTCCCCAAACCTGCAAATTAGGGCTTATCTTTTCTCTCATACCCATCTAGTCAATGACTTTGATCCGAACTTTCTAAGCTTTATGTGTTTCCGTATTCTTTGCTGCATACCATCATCTTTGCTCACTTAGGTAACTACAAGTTCTGTGTCTTCCTATTGGTGAATGGCCTTGTCCTTTCTTTGGTAAATTCCATACACTGCAGCCAGGTGGCTTTCTACACTATGAATCTTATCATGTCACTCCCAAGCTAGATATACCTCAAGACTGAAGTCCAAATGCCTTAGTATAAATTATACAGACTTGAACGAGGTCTAGTCCCCTTCCTGAATACTCATCAGCTCACTTCCTCCCTATCACCCTACTCCTACCTTCAGATGCCTAGTCCAGTCCAAGTAAGATGCTAATAGTTCCTTAAACAGATATTTGCTTATGCCATCTGGAGTATTTCCCAGACCGGCTAACACTTTTCATCCTTCAAAATTCAGCCCAGGCATCACATTCTCAAGGAA
The DNA here is from genome assembly GCF_022355385.1 of Mustela nigripes. Taxonomy (NCBI): domain Eukaryota; kingdom Metazoa; phylum Chordata; class Mammalia; order Carnivora; family Mustelidae; genus Mustela; species Mustela nigripes. Next base: position 68,419,405 of record NC_081568.1, on the reverse strand, counting down.
GTTTGTCAGTTCCCTCTGTTATGCAATAAAGTAACTGTGAATGCCTCCTACATAAGCACTTGCCACAGTGTATTATAATTTTGGTTAACTCGTTTGTGTCTCTCAAAAAAACTGGAATCTCCTTGCAAATTAAGACCATGACATTTATCTTTGTGATTTCAGCTTCCAGCATTAAAGGTAGTACATACTAGGTGCACAGCAAATGTTAAATCAATATCTGGAATGTAAGCCATAAAAGCAAAGACTCAACATGACCTTCTAAACCTGGCTGTTATACACCTGAAACATGTCTATGAAATTTTAGGGAACAAAGGGAAAATTCAACCACTCTGCTCCTTTTTTCATGCTGTCAAGAAAGGTTGAGTTTCTTTTCCTCTCTTGCACTTCCTCAAAATGAAGGTATTTTCTATTATATCTCAGTCTCATACATATACTAATGTGCATTCTATAAGTAGACTGCTTAGATTGGGGTGATGGCAGAATAACAATAAAATTCTGTTCTCCTAAGTCAAAGAGATCTGGGTTTGAATCCAGACTCCCACCAGTTTGTTACTCTATAATCCTTCACATATAATTTATTTTCTTTTATTCTTTGTCTTCAACTTAAAAATCGTAAAATGGGCACAATGCAACTTTCTTACAAGATTATTAAAATACTAGAAATGATGTATGTCAAATAACACATACTAAATTTTCAATAAATTACTACAACTGTGCTAGCAGCATCAGCTCAACACCACAACAGCAGTAGCAGCTGTAATTCTATGACAGAACTTAAATCTTGTTTTTATAGTCTTATACTTCATGTGGGGATATAAGAAATATGAAACCTTTACAGTACAAATGACTATATTTTTAAATTCGTATTTTAACAAGAGCATCAAATTGAGGATGTATCATAATAAATCCTCTGAGTTCTTATTTAGGTCTTTGGTATCCAATACATTTATGAATTAAATACCTTTTTGAAACTCATGTCAAGTATTTTACTAAGCATTATGGGAAAATGTAAAATGCAGAGATATCATATGATAACAGAAAAAACTTAAAATTCATTCATTAAGCTTAGCTATGTAGAAGTAAATTGCTCAAATATTAAAAAAAGGTTTTACTGAATATATTATTAAAAGCAATTATTAAGCATTCAGAACTTTGAATAAATATCTAGAGTATCACTTTATATAAAATAATAAACTAAATAAAATAAAAAATAAACTAAATTTCTGGTAACTAGACAAGGAAGTATATATTAACATTTACTCCTTTTATGATTTCATTCGATATCCTGCTTTTAAATACCATTTTTGCTGATTACTTCCAAATTCGTATTTCTAATCTAGACTTCCTCTGAACTTCAGGCTCATGCATCACACTGCCTAGTTAACATCTCCATTTGGATATATGTGACTTAAATTTAAAATGCTCAGCAACGAACACTGACATTTCTACTTTCAACATGGTATTTTCCATGTCAGTAAACAGTAACTCCATTCCTACTTTCTCAGGCCAAAATAATTAGAGCCATCCTGATTCTTTTCCTTCCATTATACACCCCTAACGGCAAATCTCACTGGCCTTGCTCTTAAGAATATCTCTAGAATCCAACAATTTTTTACCACCTTGACTCTCAGTCTAGCCTAGGACATTAACTACAATAAGGGCTACCGTAAATGGCTTATTCCTGGTCTCTCTGCTCCCCTATAATTTATTCTCCAAACAGTACAGAGCCACAAAGCTGTTCAAAATAATATAAACTATCAACCTTTGCTCAAAGCCCCCTTCTGGTTTCCCATCTAACTCAAGTAAAAGACAAAGCTTCTATAATGCACTATGAGGATCTAAGTGATCTGGCCTCACTACTTTTTTAACTTCATGCCTACCACCACTCCTTTATTCACTGTGTTCCAGCCACACTTCCTTGTTTCTTAAACTCATTAAACTTGCCCTTATTGTTCTTTCTGCCTGAACATTTCCCCCTGATAGATGCATGGCTTTTTCTTCACCTGCTTCAGGCCTCTTTTCAAATTTTGCCTTGGGAGAGGAGTTCACCTTTGTCTATCCATATAACATGGATACTCCCTCTTCTCCTTACTGTCTTCTCCTGGCACTCTTCTCTTCTTACCCCTTGCTCTTAGCTCCACGCACCATACTGATATAAAATTTTTTTCTGTCTCTTTTTGCTAAAACGTAAGCAAGCAACAAAGGCTTTATACATAGCGCCAACCCACAACAATGTCTGGCAAATGACAGGCCCTAATTAAATACAAACTGAACAAATCACTGGATGAATCTTACTGCGTTGCGCCTGCTATCAGTGGGAAATGAAAGCAAACAGCAAGTAAGACTTCTCAGTACATTTTAGAAGGATGTAAACTATGATATTAATAAAATGATTTACTTACCATCAATTAGTCATGTTACTGATTGCTATATTCCAAATTTCCAATTGCTAAGCTTGTCCAGAACTAGGAGTTCAGTTAAAATGATATTCTTGGAAAACAAAGTTTTCAATTTCATTTTGTAAATATTCAAGTTATCTTTGTAATATTCTTTTGTTTCTAAATAATAGCCACTTTTCTCAGCTTCAAAAAATTTTTAAAGAACTACTTACCTTCTTGTGATCTATAAAGCATTAGTACGTCATCCTCATTTTAAAACCAAAGTACATTTTTCTTTACTTTGCAGAAGGTAGGGTATGTTAAAGCAGTTCAATAAATTTCCATATGTTTTTCTTGAAGTATTGCTATATATTAGAATAAGCTACAGGGTTTTCTTATAAGGTTACCATTTTTAAAAATTACAAGTGCTAAATTATGTCCTTACTGGAACGTATCTGGGTGTTTTAGTATGAACGGGGGAATGATAGACAAAGCAGGAGTGTAAGAAGGATTCTTATAGATTTTATTAAATTAGTATTTTAGATCTTGAAATACAGTGGACACTTACATGTTTTAGCCTATCTGCAAGAGGTGCTTATCTTTCACTCCTGAGTTTGACATTTACACTTTTATCACACTATTAGAATGCCGCAGAAGAAAGGCCTTGCAGCTGATCAGAACTGTTTCATTCATGTGTGTGTGTGTGTGTGTGTGTGTGTGTACACATATATGGAGAGAGTAATAAAGCAGAGTGTTTTATTTTTATATAATCATTATTCAGTAAATGTTACATTATGAAATAATTGCCTACTCCACCTCTTCCTAGCTCTGCAATAACTAGCTGGTAATTCAACCTTTTGGGGGTATAATTTCAATGCCTATAAAATGGGAGTAATAACAGGTATTTCATAGTTACATGCAGCTCAAATAAAAATATGTTTGCTAAACACCCACTTAGTAAGGGCTGACATAAACTTACTGCATGGCTTCCAGTGTGGCACCATAAAGTAGCATCCATATTCATGGACAGGCTTTGGCACCCAGGCCTGATATCACATACTTATCTGGAGCTCTAGGTGTTCTGAAATGCATAATAGTTTTGATCACATGAGTGGCCCAGGAAACTGTGCTAGGATGGTAGGACTGGAGGCTTCTTTGAGAATTTCTTACTAAATGCTGCTACCTTTGGCCTCAGATTTCAATGGTTAACATAAAGAAGTCCTCCAAATTTCTCTGTGAATAGTTCCTTGAAGGCCATGGCTGACCTGATTATGAACAGATCCTCTCATGTGGGTTAACAGGCTCCCTTACTGACACTGAGCCATGAAAATGTTCTCACTTAATTAAAACACCATGATTACCACATTCATTTAACCACTGATAAACTATGAAGAATGCCAATCTTTCATATGGCTTAGTAATTATCTTGAATTTATAAACTAATTACCAACCCTACATAATACCCAAGGAGACATTTTGCAATAATTTGGGAATATTTGAATGGTAGAGTTCTCCTCTTTAGGAGCTAAGCATTTCAGTGGGTGTCAATAAGTTCCTTAATGAAGTGACTATATATCTAACCATTCATGTACATATTCAGTATCTAGCCCATTAACATATATACTGGCACACTAGGTATATTATGCTAGACATTATATAGCCCCCTTCCTCCAGTCTACCCTTAACCCAGCATCAGAGTTATCTGACCTAAATCCAAATCTGATTATATAAATTCCAACATAAACAAAATAAAACAAAATGCAAAAAAAAAAAAAAAACCCAGCAAAACAAAAAAACAAAAATTCTTTATCAGTTCACTACTGACCTTAGGAAACATATTCTAATGTGTTATTATAATATAGAAGATCTATCTTCTGGGACACCTGGCTCAGTTCATAAAGTGTCTGACTCTTAATTTCAGCTCAGGTCATGATCTCAGGTTCCTGGGTTCCAGTCTTAAGTCCTGCTCCGCACTCAGCAGGGAGTCTGTTTGAGATCTCACCCTGTCCCTCTGCCCCTCCCTTCGCTTGTTCCCATGTGTGTGCTGTCTCACTATCTCAAATAAATAAATCTTTTTTTTTTAAGACTTTATTTATTTATTTGACAGACAGATCACAAGCAGGTAGATAGGCAGGCAGAGAGAGCGGAAAGGAAGCTCCCCCCGCTGAGCAGACCGCCCAATGCGGGGCTTGATCCCAGGACCCTGGGATCATGACCTTAGCCCAAGGCAGAGACTTTAACCCACTTTAATCCACTGAGCCACCCAGGTGCCCCTCAAATAAATAAATCTTTTTTTTTTTTAAGATTTTATTTATTTATTTGATAGAGAGATCACAAGTAGGCAGAGAGGCAGGCAGAGAGAGAATGGGAAGCAGGCTCCCTGCTGTGCAAAGAGCCTGGGGTGGGACTTGATCCCAGGACCCTGAGATCATGACCTGAGCTAAAGGCAGAAGATTAACTGACTGAGGCACCCAGGCGCCTCTCAGATAAACAAATCTTTAAAAAAAAAAAAAAAAAAAAGATCTCTTATTCTCTGCAACTTAAAATCCAAATACATACTAAGGTCTTTACCAGCACCAACAAATTACATGTTCTTTTTATCATCTCTATCACTATACACGTTGTTAATTTTGCCTAAAAATTTCCTACACCTTTATACTTTTTCTTTAAAATAGCTCCCAGTTTATCTCAAGTCCTTTGTCCAGATAATATTCTTGTTCACAGTGCTCTTATAGTACATATTCATGCTTCTTTTTGAGCTCTGTGCATGCTACTTTGCATTTTATCTCCAAAGGATAAAAGTGAGAGATAAGCATAGGGGAAGGAAAAGGAGACAAAGATAGAGGAAAAGGATATAGTGGGAAAGAGAAAGGAGGGAAAAGGGGAGAAAAAAAAATAAAGAAATAAAGGGAAAAGACCTTTATGTGAATCTGGGGGTCTAAAAATATTACAGTCCTGTAGCATCCATCTTAAAGTAGAGAACGCCATGTGTGAAGAGAATAAGAATCCACAGGATTGATTTGTTATTGATCCCAGCAATGTCAATTTTTCCATGAAGACAAATTAAAGTATTTTTAAATAATCATACCATTATATATCATACAGGAGAATGTAAAATGTAAATGAATGGTTATAATATTCAAGTTGGTTTTACACCTACCCCAATTTTTTTTTAAGATGCCAACTGTTTTTTATTTTTATTTTATCATTTTTTAATTTTTTTATTTTTTAAATTTTTTTAAAAGATTTTTATTTATTTATTGAGAGAGAGGTAGTGAGAGAGAGCATGAGCGAGGAGAAATCAAAGGGAGAAGCAGACTCCCCATGGAGCTGGGAGCCCGATGCGGGACTAGATCCCAGGACTCCGGGATCATGACCTGAGCCGAACGCAGTCGTCCAACCAACTGAGCCACCCAGGCGTCCCATCATTTTTTAATTTTTTTAAATTTATTTTTTATTTTCAGCATAACAGTATTCATTATTTTTGCACCACACCCAGTGCTCCATGTAATCTGTGCCCTCTATAATCCCCATCACCTGGTACCCCGACCTCCTACCCCATGCCCCTTCAAAACCCTCACCCCAATTTTTTCAAGCTATTTTTGTTCACCAATCCTCTTTTTCAACCTTGGCCTATGTGTTTACCTGCTTCCTTTAATAGAGACAGCTGCCTTTAGGTGATTGCAAACAATGATTTACTTTACCTTACTATTAAACATCTTATTTATAAATTTTAAAAAGATGCTAAATATCATGAAAAGAGAAATTAAAGAATATGAGACAGGAGAGGAAGAAAGTTACATTCAGTTAACAAGAAAAGTATTGATGAACTGCATTTGAATTGGATCTTAAAGGATGAGAAGGGATTTTGAGATGCAGACTCCAATATGGGCCTACTCATGCCAGAGATTTATTGCGGGAAATACTAATGAAGAATAAAGAGTAAAGATGCAAGAGGAGATAGGGAGAGCCTCAGACCACGCTGCAGTCCTATTCCTTCTAAAAGGTTAGAAAGAAGGAAGATTAAGGGGCGCCTGGGTGGCTCAGTGGGTTAAGCCTCTGCCTTCGGCTCAGGTCATGATCTCAGGGTCTTGGGATCAAGTCCCGCATCGGGTTCTCTGCTCAGCAGGGAGCCTGCTTCCCTCTCTCTCTCTGCCTGCCTCTCCAACTACTTGTGATTTCTGTCAAATAAATAAAATCTTAAAAAAAAAAAAAAAAGAAGGAAGATTAAATAATAACAGCTTCAGGTGACGGTACCGTTCTGAGAAAGGCTCAGGCAGGATGGGGGCTCCTAAATCAAAGTTGCCAGATTGACAAATACTGCATAGGGCAGGAAACAGTCAGTACTCATAACCACCATGCTCAGTCACTGGCTGGGAGTAGCCCAGGGAAGTGTGGCCTGGGCATTTACAGGGTTGGCTCCTGCAGGTTTTCAGTTAAGTCAGCTCCCTGTGGCAGTTTCCCTTAAAAGAGATCTCAGTGATACATCTCAATGGCTACCCTAGGGAGTAAAGGCAATCAGGCATAGAAAGAGAAATTCCAAGATGTCTATGACAAATGGCAAGACAAGACTGTATGGAATACAGCATATGTGAAAAATAGAGATTAAAATAAATTTTAAAATATAGCCTGAGAACAAAATTTGAAAAACCCTGACTAATAAAATGGGGAGTTTAGATTTAATTATCTTTCACAATAATGACTTGGTATAAAGTTTAGTTTTCTAAACAGAAAAGTGATGCTGTCTGATTGTCTTATACAACAATACTGTAGAAATTCACAACATTGATTTTAGGTAGGCGGGAGACTGCAGTTCTAGCTTTATGTCTGGAGTTCAGGGCCTGGAGACGAAATTTAAATCACCCATTGCAAAGCGACAGTTAAAGTGTCAAGCTGAACAGTACTCATTAGAAAGAGCCCAGAGAAAAGAAAATGGAAGAAAATGACTTTGAAGAATATGTGTTTAATTATGAGAAATCACACTTCATGTGTTGAGGAATCTCATTTCCTATCTCATTTTTAAAATCTGAATTATTTTTTAAATCAAGAGATACTTTTCTCCTCTAATATAGAAGTTTAAATTTTTTTTTAATTTTTTATTTTTATAAACATATATTTTTATCCCCAGGGGTACAGGTCTGTGAATCACCAGGTTTACACACTTCACAGCACTCACCAAATCACATACCCTCCCCAATGTCCATAATCCCACCCCCTTCTCCCAAACCCCCTCCCCCCGGCAACCCTCAGTTTGTTTTGTGAGATTAAGAGTCACTTATGGTTTGTCTCCCTCCCAATCCCATCTTGTTTCATTTATTCTTCTGCCCAATAGAAGTTTAAATTTTTATTTAAAATTTTATATAAGGTGAGAACATAAGAAAATGATATTTTAGCACAGTTTAAAATTCATTAAATGACAAATGTACAAATACACTTCATATATATTTCATTTCCTTTCTTGAAGGTAATAATGGCACAAACGGACCCAAAGGGATGAGTCACCCACTGTAATTCATAAATGAATTGACAATATATGCATAAGGATACCTATCTGTAAGGTGCTTTTAATAAATCATTAACAATGGTATTCAAGTATACATATACCAGGTATACAGAATATCAAGAAATATATTGGTGAGGAAATAATAACTTACTGTTTAGTGCTGATTTTCCTCAACACTGATCTATGTCACACATGTTTACATACTTGCAGTACATGACAGTTTCTCCCCACCTCATCCCTGCCCCTTTGTGTTTGCCACAATTCTTTCTCCTCCTTTTTCTTCATCTTTCCCTTTGCTCATTCCTTTTTTTTTTTTTTTTTTTTTTTTTTTTTTTTTTTTTTTTACAGAGAGAAATCACAAATAGATGGAGAGGCAGGCAGAGAGAGAGAGGGAAGCAGGCTCCCTGCCGAGCAGAGAGCCCGATGCGGGACTCGATCCCAGGACCCCGAGATCATGACCCGAGCCGAAGGCAGCAGCTTAACCCACTGAGCCACCCAGGCACCCCTGCTCATTCCTTTTATTCCCATCTGCTCTTATGCAGTCTCTGAGTGATGCAGATCTGTAGAACTATATTTATCATCATCAAGAAAGGAATTATTGAGGCACCTTTTAGGACAAATTCATTCAGTTTATAAGCCTTACTCTTACCTAATAAATATATGTTTTTTCAGATCTTGGTCAAAATTATGAAATAAGGCAGGTAAAACAAACACCTAAAAGGCCCGAGGCTTACAATGAGGTCAGTAAACTTAAGAACTGCTGACGAGGGCCGAACTGGCCAAACTCCAGACCAAACAGTTGGGGTCTGAGGTAAATAACTTTCTTCTGGTTTTGAAATGGAGTTCTCACAAGCTGAAGAGGTACTGAGAACCATGTGAAGCTACAGCAGCCTTTTTTGTTGCTATAGGGCTGGGCCACTTAGAAAAATCTATTTTACTTCCTAAAAAAATCAAATCCAGCACCCTCACCTGCAGAGAGTAAGGGTTTCAGAAATAGCTGAAGTGAATTCCATGTTTGAATAACGGGAACCTGATACTTAATTCCCTGGCTGACTTGAGATGAGCAGTAAAAACTCATTCAATATGCATAGACTGTTGGCCATAGCTGCAAAATGTGATTGCATTAATACTGGAAGCTTGGCTATACGCATTGAAATGATTGCTGAGATTGTTTTAAAGGTCTTCATGCTTAAGCCAAAATGCTTTTCAGGTTCTCTCTTATTAGTCTAGCTGAGCTGTATGATTAAAAAAGTCAAGCAACCCTGCTTTCTCCTCTCTCTCTGCCTGCCTCTCTGCCTACCTGTGATCTCTGTCAAATAAATAAATAAAATCTTTTAAAAAGGTGGGGGAGGGGGCGCCTGGGTGGCTCAGTGGGTTAAAGCCTCTGCCTTCGGCTCAGGTCATATTCCCAGGGTCCTGGGATGGAGCCCCACATTGGGTTCTCTTCTCTGCGGGGAGCCTGCTTTCTCTTCTCTCTCTCTGCCTGCCTCTCTGCCTACTTGTGATCTCTGTCAAATAAATAAATAAATAAAATCTTAACAAAAAATAAGTCAAGCACCAAGTGTCTGCAAAGAATAAGGCATTACAGGTCTAAGGATTCCTGGTGCCACCGGCTTTCATTTGGCTATCACACAGACGGTATTATATAACCTCTTCAGTACAGGTGAAACACAAATTTAGTCCTGCAATCAGAGCTGAAGACAATCACATGCCTTATTTTTTCCCTTCCTTTAGGAATTTCACCATTCTAAATGATTAGAAATAATGCATTTTTTCTACACTTGAGCAGTTTTTTGAAGACCAAGATGTGAAAGTCATGATAACTCAAAATCTCGTTAATTTTTAACAAGTCAATTTGTGAAATTTTGATTAGGCAGGCATCCAGCTATAGAAGAACAAGAAGTGAAATACATTAAAGATTACTAAAATTGTTCACTTTAGCAAATGTTTTAAAAATTACTTTAGCCAGAAAAGAAGAGAAACCAGATGGACTACTGAAAAATTAATGTAGGTAGATTTAATTGCCCAGAGGTTCCTTCTTAAGCAAGAATATTGAATTGAAAGAAGCAAGATCAGTGGAAATCTTACTGAAATCCTGTTTGAAATAAAAACCTGATCTGAAATGTAAACAGTATGATGATTGTAAGTTACTTAACTTTTCAAATCTCTAATAATTGTAGTCTGAATTTAGGCTATTTTGCAGGTAATTAATGTTGTTCTTTTTTTTTTTTTAATAAGATTTTCTATTTATTTATCTGACAGACATAGATCACAAGCAGGCAGAGAGAGGAGAAAGCAGGCTTCCCGTGGAGCAGAGAGCCCGATGTGGGGCTCAATCCCAGGACCCTGGGATCATGACCTGAGCTGAAGGCAGAGGCTTTAACCCACTGAGCCACCCAGGTGCCCGAATTAATGTTGTTCTTGTTGTTTCACACAGACTGAAAGAAGCAGATGGATCATCCTCGACCTCTTGCTTCCCTTCAAACTACATTCAATCCATCAGCAAGGCCTATTTCCTCCTTAAAATACATTCTGAATTTCTACTTCTCTTCACTGGCATTGCTACTGTTCTTGTGCAAACAACATCTTCAGCCTGGGATGCCTGCCATGGCCTCCTGACTGCTCTCCACAGTCCCACTGTCCCCTACATTTTTGTATTTTCACAGAAGCCATATTAAAATTAATCAAATCGTGGTCCTGATTAGAACTCTTCAGTGATACACTTAGAATGAAGCCCATATCTATATACCATGTCTTCCAAGTCCCCAACTATTTGGTCTCTATCCATCTTCCTGACCACATCCTCTACCATTGCTCCCCTCCCTCACTTTTCTGCAGCTTCAGTGGACTTCCAAGATGCTCTAGACATGTTAGACTACTCCCCACTTCAGGGCATTCATTACACTTGTTCTTACCCCAGACCTCAATTCACCTTACTTATTGAGTTTCCACATATGTCACTTCCTCAGTCCCTCTAGCCTTCTAGATCCCTTTATCCTACTTTTTGTTTCTGGCACTTATCACCACATTACACTATTATCGTCTAGCTACTTCTTTCTATCTCTCTGTTCCATTAATATACACGTCAAGATAATAGGGGCCTTGTTCCTAGTTGTACTGACAACACTTAGGGTAAGGCCAGAAACACAGTGGGTGTTCAGTACATGCTAAATCAATAAATTAGAAAATGAATAAATAAAAGAAAGCTAGTAATTATTTTTTTAAAGACTTATTTTTAAGTTTTTTATTATATATTTGACAGAGAGAGAGAGAGAGATCACAGGTAGGCAGAGAGGCAGGCAGAGCAGGGAGAGGGAAGCAGGCCCCCCGCTGAACAGAGAGCCCAATGCTGTGCTTGATCCCAGGACCCTGAGACCTGAGTGGAAGGCAGAGGCTTAACCCACTGAGCCACCCAGGCACCCCTAGTAGTTATCATTTTTAAATAACCTTTAAACCAGCAAAACAGCATTTCTTTACCGTATAATGTCAAAGTTCTTATTCCAAAATCACCACCAGCAAAATGGTAATCTGTCAAGTGGTGTGATTCTATAATACAAAGTATAGGACTATCAATATGATATATATGAAGGTGAAGGTAAATAAGTCCGATTCTCTGTACAATTGGAGCCAATTTCTTAACCCATACCTTCTTGCTTGCTGTGGCCTGAAAAATCAGACTAGGCTAGACTGTCCAGCATGTGTTTCTTTTTCTTTTCTGCTTTTTCTATGATGTCATTAAATGTTTCTTTCTTTCTTTTTTTTTGGCAGGGGTCACTGTTTCTGCTGTGGGGTTTGGTTATTGCTACCGTTGCTAATACTGTTTTATTAGAGACTTTGATTTCACTGCACACATTAGGGGTTAATCCAAAGGAAGGTTTCAGAAGTTTTTAACCTTTGGTTAATCTTCTAGTTACTCCACGAGTTCTTACTAGTCTACCTGAGCAATGTAATAGAGGGTGGTAGCACACACACAACACAGACTAGCTGGGTTTGACTCCTAATTCAAATTACTTGCTAAATGATCTTTTCATAAATTTTTCACTCATAAAATACGAACAGCAATGATTATAATAATATACGCCTATGTATATATAGAGAGTTCTTGTGAGGGCTCAGTGAGTTAATAAATATAAATATAAAGCTCTCAAAACACTTCATAATATGAATATATAAATATAAATATATATATGAATATATAGAAGTATATATAATATATATAAATATAAAGCTCTCAAAACACTTCATAATATGAGCATTTAAAAATATTAATTTTGAGTTTCTTTTTGTATTACCTTTCCTAAATAGAATCGATTCCCATGCCCCACAGAAAGAAGAAGAATCCATATTAACTTCTACATCAAAGGATTTAGATTTGAAAAACTTGGCTTCTGCTGTCTATGAGAGATCATATAGCAAATGTTTCCACAAATCTTAAGTCCACAGAAGTACATATCTTCAAAACACAGTCACATTTCCAAGGAGTATATGGCTCTGAAGTAGAGGGTGACAACGATTCCATTTTCTATAAAGTAGGGACTGATTCTTCGCAGAAAGCCTCAACACTTTGCATAATCAATTTGACTGAACTGATTTGCTGTTTCAGTCACACAACTTGTCAACTGGGAAAAAGTGGAGCAAACTAGTTATATTTATAGTTGAGACCTATGTCACCTCATCCTTTGTTTCTTATGGCATATGCATACAAATCTTGTGATAATCAATGTAAACAGGCAGAGCATATTCTGGAATGTGTCTGAGGGAAAAATGAGATTGGCATGAAAATAATGAGATGAAAACAAAAGAAAACAGAAAGATAAAGGATATATTTTATTCTTAAGTTTTAAAGTAATTTTCAAATGTGACACTAGTCATCTATGTACGGGATTATGAGACATTCATTTGTTGATTTGGGAATCCTTAGGGTCCAATAACATAAATCTTCATCAAAAATATGGCGTGCCTGGGTGGCTCAGTCAAGCATCTGCCTTTGGTTCAAGTCATGATCCCAGAGTCTTGGGATGGATGTCCTGGGCTTCTTGCTCAGCAAGGAGAGTGCCTCGCCCTCTGCCTGCCACTCCCCTTCCCTGGGCTCTCCCCACAAATAAATAAATAAAATCTTAAAAAAAATAATGTGTTATTGAGGCACCTGGGTGGCCAGTCGGTTAAGCATCTGCCCTCAGCTCAGGTCATGATCCCAGGGTCCTGGGATTGAGTCCTTCATAAGGCTCCCTGCTTTGTGGGTAAGTCTGCTTCTCCCTCTGCCTCCCGCTGATCTCTCTCATGAATAAGTAAAATATTAAAAAAAATATGGTGTCAGTGATAAAATTTGTCCATGTATAGCTGCACAAATGTAGCTATGCACATGGCAGGGTGTTTTTTTAAAAAATGGACAAACCCTGGCTTAGCAGACAGAACTAAGGTTAGGAACTCTCTGAGTTGGTTGTGGTAGCTCGCTTAGGTAGTGTTACTAATGAATACAAGTATTCAACTCTACTTCATGAGCTTGAGTATGTAAGAAAGGTCACAGCCAATTTTCTTTTTTATCTTTTCTTTAAGTTTTACTTAACCTGACTTCAATCTGCTTAGGCTAATAGAAAATTTTATCTTAGCCATTATTAGTACTCCAGACTATGCCCTTGCCCAAGGGTATACAAAGATCCTAAATATCTTCACAATGAAGGATGTTTGAGAAGTCACTGCTAGCCCTGGTCTTTATTTGCCCAAGCCCACATACTTCTTAGGAGTGCAGTGGCTCCTAAAATTCTATCCTTTGCTTGTGTGTGAACAATCATCAGAGAAGATGCTGGGAGGGTTATTCAAATCTAACATCGGAAAAGGCATAGGACCATGTTATTCTGCCATTTTCAAATTTAATCCATAAGAATCAGGTAATTCCATTGTTAAACTAATCTAGGCCATAGAGAATGATAGAAAATAATTTTTATAAAGTCAGCATAAAAAAACAACAAAATGCAGCAAAGCCTGTTATAAAAAATTTATAGGCCCAAAGTCACAAATGAAAATAGATGAGAAATTTAAGTAAAAAAAATTCAGCAATATATGAAAATAATAATCTATGACCTATCAGCATTTACTCTAGGAAGGGAAGAACAGTTTAAATATCAGAAATATGTCATAATAAAGTCACTAACAAATTAACTGAGAAAATTGATAAAATCCACTCAATAAGTGCTTGAAGGCATTTAATAGAATTCAGCAGTGATTTATAAGAAAATTTCTAAGGAAAAGAAAAAGTATAAAATTTTTAAGGAATATTAGTTTTTTTAAAACAACAATGTAAACTTTATTTTTTATTTTTTTAAAAGATTTATTCATTTGACAGAATAGAAGAGAGAGAGAGAGCACAAGCACGGGGAGCAGGAAAGGGAAAGGGAGAAGCAGTCTCCCTGGTAAGCAAGGATCTCAGGACTCTGGGATCATGACCTGAACTGAAGGTAGCTGCCTAACCAACTGAGCCACCCGGGCACCCCAACAATATAAACTTTAAATGAAAAAATGTTAAAAGCAGAAATAAGACAGACAAATATGCCCATTACATTTCAACAATGAACTGCAGTTCAAGTGAATGCAGTAAGAGAAAAACAAGAGTATAAATGCAGGGAAAGAAGAACTAAAAGTTTGAACAAATATTTTTATGTTCACATGGAAGACTAAGGGGATATAGGGAAAAGTAGCTTTTTCCTTAGCACAATTGTTTTACTAGTTGATATAAGAATAGAATCCCTTCTTCGTATTTTCATAGATCTACCTTAGTGGCAGTTCTCATTAGAACTCTATAACTTTATTTTTTTCCTTTTATTTTAGTCTGATTTTTTAAAAATTTAAATTCAACTAATTAACATACAGTGTATTATTTGTTTCAGAGGTAGAGGTCAGTCTTATATAATACTCAGGGTTTGGTACATCATGTGCCCTCAATGTCTATAACCCAGTTACCCTATCTCCCTACCCCTCTCCCCTCCAGCAACCCTCACTCTTTTTCCTACAATGAAGAGTCTCTTATGCTTTGCCTCCCTCTTTGATTTCATTTTATTTTTTTCTTTTTCCTATATGATCCTATTTTGTTTCTTAAATTCCACATAAGAGTGAGATCATAGGATAACTGATTTTCTCTGACTTATTTTATTTAGCAAGAACTCTACTACTTTAATAGCATTTAACAGTGCCACTCATGCAAGCAGCTAGTTAATCACTTAATACTTCTTTTCCCCCCTTTTACAGACACTGAGCCCCCATACTGTCTAGTGTAGCAGTGTATAACTACTTTCGACTCATTTTGGAGTATCCAGTAAGAATGAAAACAAGCTGTTGGGTAAGAGCCCTGTAAAGCTCTTTAAAAGGGGCTGACTTGGCTGGGTCATCCAATTGTCCCCCCTTTCCCTTTTTAAATTTTTTAAATTTTTGATGCCTGGAATGTAGACATAATGGGAATGGATATACAGCTGTCATCTTGAAGTGAATTTGATTATTTGAGCTATATACTAAAAAGATGACAAAGATAAAGCTGCCAAATCCATTTCATGTGTGCCTACCTTTGCACATGGCCACAGCTATTTCATGATTTCTGTCAGGTGGGAACTTAACCTGTTAAATTAATCTGATATAATGCATCTTCAATCACTCTTCATCTTTGTAGGGACTTCCTAAGTATACATGTAACTGTGTCCATCTCCTGCTTAGAATACTTTATTGAAGTATTCTTATTGCTTAGAAGATAAAACTGAAATTCCCCAAACAGCCATCTACTATCCTCTATTATATGACACTTTCTTAAGTCTTCGGCTTTATCTTTATCCTGTCCCCAACTCAGATCCTTTCCCAACATATAAAATGACATGTAGACTTCTGAAAAGTCATGTGTGATTTTCTGAGCTCCACTTTGAAGCCCTGTCTTGCATGATTTAGGAAGCGTGTGAGGTCCTTTCTCAGTGGCTTTTATTTTTTATTACCTATTTATATTTTGGCTCTATTCTAATGAACAGTGGTGGTTTACTTGAATATAGATGTAATGTCTTTCTTTTTTCTATCTCCAGTTCCTCATACATTAATTGGAAAATATCAGACATGCCATAACTGTGTGTTGCATTACTGATTAAAACTTATATTAACTAAATGCCCAGGATGTTCTTCATTTATAGCTTCCTTACTCTGTCCATCAATATCTCCTCAAGATAGACCCAGAAAATCCTACTCCCTATGAGAATGTCTTTGCACAACATTCGTTGAGCACTTAGGATGTGCTGGATATAGTGTTGAACACCTTACATGTCTTTTCTCATACAACCTTAAAACAACTCAATGAGATAAGTTATATTATTATCCTCTTCATTTTGATTTGGAGAATCTCTAGATTTAGGAAAATAAATGAAAGGTCCCAGATTACAATGGTAGCTGAATGTGAAGGAAGAGTATGACTCCAGGGAATGACTAGAGCTGTATGTACCGCACTGCCTTCCAAATGTCGTTGCTAATTTTTCAGCACTAGAAACAAATGAGATCCAGGTTTTAGGTATAGCTCTACCCCTTGTTACTTATGTGACCTCAGGGAAATCACTTAAATGTATCAGTTCCTTCACTTGTAATATGGAGATAACAGTTATTCCATTTGGTGATTTGCTGTGAGAATTAAATGATTTGTTTGGATTATTCTAACTCACTTTTTCTTGAAATATGGGGTCTCCTATTTGTATTTTAAGGCATCCATTTTGAAGAACTTAGAAGATGGAACATTTTTTTTTCCAATAAAAATATTAGTTTTCTTTGATTTTTAGCACTGGATGTTTGAAAAATGCCAGCAAGTCAAGTGATACTCATTGTTCTGTGCTTCAACAGCAGGTTAATGGAGTAACCACAATGAAACAGCACCTGCTCCAGCCCTTATGAGGATTAACCAAATCCTCTCATAATTAAATGGGTCAGTTAATTATGCATGTTCAATGAAATGACAGAAATATTCCTATCTTAAAGTATTTCAGTTTAGTTGATTGCTTCACCTGAATTTTTATTTCCTGATAAACTCACTAAAAATTATTTTCATTTTCTGAGCAAAATATTTAGAATCTTACTAAGCCAAAATTACTTGCAGAAGGGGAAAATTCAATATCCAGGACTGACTGGGAAAGATGATTACTAGTAATGATGCAAATGTTCAAGAATGGTAACATTATGTGTATGGTTATGGAGAAAATCAGGAATTGAGCAATGCACAAATGAGATTTGCAATCATCACAAAGTCTTTTTGGGAAATGATGGAGCATCTGTTTTTAAGTACCACTAAGATTAACAAGATATATTCAGGTTGCAATCTACCAACTTTCAAAATAGTATTAAAGGTTAACACTCAAGTTTTTTAAGGGAAAGCAACAAGAAAATTTTGGATACATTGCCAAAGTAGGGCAATTGTTAGGAATATAACTGGCAATTTCATTAGGTAATTTGTAACAATCACCATTACTTTTCAACTCTGAGAGTTCTCAGCTGCAGTCTTTTTTAGCTTCTTTGCTAGAGATTCAGTGACTTGGACCTCAAAATCCATAAATGCAGATCTGTATCCAGCAGGCATGAAGTACCCTTCCTTTGTAATTATGGCATTATTACTTTAATAGAGGAAACAAGAATTTAACAATGACTAGCCTCCAGAGGAAGGAATTTGTTAATCTTTATAGCCCAAACCTAGACCGACAGCTCTCGAAAACATCTGCCATTACTGCCATAGTTCGAGGCAAGGTGATCAGGATCCTCAGCCATGCAGGATTTCAAGAACCGTTTTAGGACTTGTATTTATTTCATCTAGGGAAAATGCAACTTTTCAGCTGTTTCTTTTTACAACCAATCCAATCAGCAATGCCACTTCCATCTTTCAGGTCCCCAGCTCCTTCTAGCTTTGTAAGAGAAGGAAACTCTCAAGGATTAGCCTCTGAGAATTGGCCATGCATTACTCATGCATGTATTCACTACTGTTCGTTTTTAGCCTTACACTTCTTTCCATCAATTAAAACTCTGAAGGGTCAGATTTTATTTGTCTTTGCCTAACAAATGGCTTTCAATAGGCTATTTCTAAAAGGTCCCTCAATTTTAAGTTAAGTAGCAAATAAAAGCATTTTCTCTTGTTGGTTAATTGCATAGAAAGGATGTCATCAAGGAGGTTTCCTTAGAATAAGGGAAGAGGAACAGAGTTCGGGCTTTTCATGATTCAGTTTTACAGTATTCCTGAGGCTGCTCTGAATGCCACCATTCTTCAGACATCTAGAGATAAAAATGTGTTAATAGAATGGCAGAGTGCTTAGACTCTATTGTTTCTTTTTTGATTATTTTTCTTGATCAATAAAATAATATTACATAGTTTGTTTTAATATTTGTTACTCATGTACAATGGCTGATTGATAACCAAAAGCAAAGTAATACTGTCCTTTTCTCTACTATTTCCCATTTAGAATTAAACTAAATCTTACATGAAGGTAGTATTTGATGTATTTGCCAGGATTAATTTAAGCATTAAATTTTTACCCAAGAGCTTTAGAAAGTGAATGTTGCTTAACCATAATCAGGAAGATTAATGTCATTTGTCTTTTATATTCCTGCCCCCCCCATTTTACTGCAATAGACTATTGAGGTGAATTGAGAATATAATGTTAGCATACTATGAACATATTCAATAAATGGCAAAGTAATTTTTTGATGAGAAAGAAAGTGCTAGCAAATCTTACTTCTAATAAGATGGCTGTAACTTTTTTTCATAATGAAAGAATTAAAATATACTGAAAAATGGTCACAAACCAGTAAGTGATCTCTCAATTCAACAGATAATTATTGAGTACCTAGTTTGTGTGAGACTCTTCAAGGTAACTCAACAAGTCTGTAAGCAAGATGGTCAAAAATCCCTGACGTCATGAAACTTACATTCATGGGGAAAGCATACAAGACAAAAACATATAAATATATTATTTATAAAATGCCAGGTTAAAAGTGAGAGTGAAGAGAATAAAGAATGGGTAAGTGTATAGAATATGAAAAATGATACATGATGATCACAGAATGCATCTTTGAGGAGATGACATTTAAGTGGAAGCTGAACAAAATGATTCCTTGAACTAAAAATATCTTTGGAGAAGACTTCTAAGCAAAAAGAAACTGAGAAGAGAGATCTTAAAGCAGAAGTGCTTGTGATTTATTTGGGAAAAAAGCTGTGGAACTATCTGGAGAAGCAGCTAGGGGTCAGGTCACATGAGACCCAATAAGCTATAGCAAGGAATTAAGATATTGTTGTATGAGTCATGGTACACTAATAGAGATTTCTGCATGGGATTGACTTACTTTTATTATTCTGCATATTGTGTGAACAATGGATGAATGGAGAAGCAGTTTTAGTTACATTAAATCGGCAATGCAAGACAGTTGCTCATTGCATCACGTCAATCAGCTCTGAAGAGATGTCAGGACTAGAGGATATACCTGGGAGTCACTAGTAAATACTGTATTTAAAGCCATAACAGCAGACAGGTCACCCAAGGATAATTACACATGAGAAGAGTAGGCTTCCTTATGCCCTGGGGTTCCCCAACATAGCGGCCAGAAAGAGAGTTACCTCCAAGTTTACTGGGAACATAAAACTTTCAATGTCAAGTCTTTCAAGGGGTAGCAAGTGCTCAGTTTTTCAAATACTGATGAGAGGTCAAGCAAAATGACTGCCAAGTACCCACTGGATTTGCAACCTAGAATTTATTTTTCACAAGATTATTTTTTTTTTAACTGGATACCAAATTTTATATTATTTATTTATTTATTTATTTATTATTTTTTTATTTTTTATAAACATATATTTTTATCCCCAGGGGTACAGGTCTGTGAATCACCAGGTTTACACACTTCACAGCACTCACCAAAGGATATACCCTCCCCAATGTCCATAATCCCACCCCCCTCTCCCAAACAAGATTATTTTTAATGAATATGGAATAAAACCCAATAGAGCTGAGATACTTCTCAAATTTCTTTTCACAAACTTAACATTTTTCCTTATTTGTTTCAAATTTGTTTTCAAATAAGTAAAATTTTATACCAAAATAGTTTGAAACCTTCCTCTCCCTTTTATCTGCCTTCTTCCCTAAAGAATAATGACATCCTGCCTTGTTTATATTCATCCTAGGATTTTATTTGTAATGATAAAACATTTTTGTGCTTTTAACAATTACACCATGATTATCAAATTATTACCTATTCTATTGTGATTTTTTTGTTTACTTTTAAAATGTATACATTTTCCCTTTTGCTACATATACAAACATATATATTAACAAATTCAATTACTGTAATGTAACCATTATGTACTATAAGTTACTTATGTATTTCCCAATTGACAGATGTTTACACCTGTTTTTTTGCTATTAAAATTGATGTAATAAACATCCTTGTATATATGTCTTATATATGTCCTTATGTACATGAGGAAGAGCTGTTAGTATATACACCTAAAAGGGTCATTGCTGATATTCACATCTTCAATTTTATCCCAAATCATCAATATTTTTTCCCCAAGAAATAAGGTTGGAACATTTTCATATGTTAAATTATTCATTTTGTCTTTGATGTCCCTTAATTACATTCCATTTTCTCACCACATGATTTTCTTTTCTTTTTTAAAGATTTTATTCATTTTATTTGCCAGAGAGAGAGCACAGAGGGAGCAGCAGGCAGAAGGAGAAGCAGGCTCTCTGTCGAGCCCAATCTGGGACTTGATCCCAGGACCCTGGGAACACAACCCAAACCGAAGGCAGATGCTTAACTGACTGAGCCACCCAGGCGTCCCTCACATGATTTTCTTGTATCTATCTTCTACTTTTCTATTATGTTTAGCTATGTCTAGTTTGTTGCTCTTTTAATCTATCAAGTTTTTAATTCAATATTTACATTTTTAATTTTAAAAGTTCTCTTTGGTTATTTTAACAAATCTATTTATTCTATCTTTTGTATCTTTTAAAAATTATGTTTTCAGTTCTTTTATCTCTTTTTAATCATGTGAAATATGTTCATTTCAAAGCTTTTTTCAGATTTTCCTACTATTTTCACTTCTAGGGGTGCTAATTTTTTGCCTACTTGCATCTGTTCATCCTTCCTTGATATGATATATAATATCACTTTCTTAAATGATATATAATATCTTTCTGTGAATCCATCTAACATAAGAGTGTCTAGTCTGTGGCAATCTCCTGTGAACTATGTTATAGGTCTAGGGACTCAATTTCTACTTCTTTTAAAATGTATTTTATCTGCATTTCCATGTGCCTAAACTACAACAGGTAGTATCTGCTCCAGTTCAGTCTCCTTTGTTGCTAGAGGTAGGATACTTTATTGCTTTTGAATTTTCTATCTAATTAAGCTCTACCTATCACTCATTACACTCTCAACCCCACTCTCTATGTCACTCTCTATTACCACACTTTTATTAGCATTTCCAGCTTTTTGGGGTGTCTCTTTCCTGCAAGTTAAAAAACAGCCCAGGTGTGTCTGCAAAATATGTGGGTTGCAGAGTTTCTCAGTTGATGGCATTTTAGACCTGTATCTGAAACACTTGGGAAGATAATTTGCTGAAATTGTAGCTGAGTTTCTGGAAATGAGTCAAATTTAGTACTTGGTAAGCAACAAAACTGTTCTAAAAATACATACTAAGTACCTGTTGACTTTTAAAACATAGCATTGAGTTTATTCTCTTTCCCTGGCAGGTTACAGAGGTTAGCAATGAGTTATGTCATCTGGATTGTGCTGTGTTACTGGATTGTGGTGGAGTTATGTCATCTGGATTGTCCTGGTCACCAGTAAGTGACCAGGAATTATCATTGCCCTCAGAAATGACAAAATACTTATCTTCACCAGTCAGGCATCTTTCTTTGTCCATTCCATTGTTAAAATATGTCTTACTTACAGCATAACCACAGCATAGACTTTAGACTTTTACTAAATGGAACAAAAAAACATTATTTTCTTGCTTTGATTAACACCACCAACAACAAAACTCCCCAAGAATTGCATACGTGGCAGAAAACAGTAACACTGGGCTGCTGCTTTGAAGATACCAGTTTACTACCAACCATTGTTGTACACAATCAAGCAACTCGAAAATTCAGATTTCCACTCTCCCAAATATGCTTTCTGCATATTTCAGTTTGTCAGTTTAGCCTATGTGAAAATAAAATCTTTTAGGGTTTCTGTTCAATAACTAACTTCCTGGTATACATTCTGGAGCACTCTTATTTGCCACTTGAAAATAAATGTCCCAATGCCCAAAAAAAAAAAATCTAAATTCTATACTCTTTGGTACTCCAACTCAAGCAATCTTTAAAAAATACACTGGAATTCATATGGTTCCCTAAGGACTGTTCCAAGGACAATGAAAAGATTGATATGACACCCTTGCACAATGTCCAAAAGTTACCAAGAGCCAGAACTTAATGGCTTCGTAAGCAGTCAGTATGAATAATGCTATTGGTGAAGAAATTTTACTGAAATAATTGGGCTAACAGAGGAATTCCTCTTCAACATGGCACCACTCTATCATTCTTTAAAAACACAGTGAAAACAACATACCCAGATAATTTGCAAAACCAAAATAAATAGGTAAGATTTCTTTCCAGATTAACAAGGTAGCTATTTTAGGAAGTAGGTAAATAGCAAAATAATCAATAAACTGCATTCTCAATGGGGGGGGGGATTTCTGCTGTCAGTGTGGTGTTATACATTAAGGCTCTGCTTTGGTTTTCAAGACTGCAGTTGAAATTATGAGCTCAGCCAAAAAAAGAAAAAAAATTAAGTTAAACTGAAAGAGTAAGCCAAGAGAACTACTTACTGGCTTCAGAATGGTGAGAAAAAGTTTATAAATGATTCCTCTTTTTCTTGTTGCTCCTATCTCTGTCTGATTAAAAGCAATAAATAAGAAGTATCCAATGAAGGCACATGAGGAAACCTATTTGTAATAAATATCAAATGTGACAAATATGATACATGGATTTGTGACTTTACATATTAAGCAGGCTAAATCAATTTATACCTTGTTTGACTATTGCACAAACCTTGGACAGTCACTCCCAGCCTGAAATCCCTGATCCTGGGGATTCCTGAGACACAATGGACAAAATACATTTGGAAAGATGGAAGAAGAAATAAAGCAGATTCTGAATTCAGACCCTTTCAAAATATAAAAACAGATCAGCTAAGTGGATAATAGTATATGCCTTAAAGCTCTTGGTGATAAAAATACACAGAATATCTAATGTACAAAAAGGAATATACCATTAATTGTCAAATGAGGTACACCGTAATCTCCTTGTGACTTTTTCCAGTGGCAGTTACAAAAACTACAACCAGTACAATCCATGAGAAAATGTCTCTTGGGCCATGCTACAACAATGCCCCTTTATAACTCACCTAGAGTCCGTATTCAATTTTTATCAGGTTTTAGGTATAATAACAATTCATTTGCATAATGATTTATGCTGTATGAAATGCTTTCTTATCTATCATCTCCTGGGGTCCATGTATACTTTATATCTCAAACAACCAAGAGTTCAAAATAAATCTGGGGAATAATGAAACTGACATTATTATTTATTAATTTTATTTATATCCTGGATTTATGGACCAGAGTGTGTTAGTGACAAAACACTGGAGGGAATGAAATATACCTGGGGGAATAAAACTCACAGGCTTTACGATGACTTACAGATAGGTCAGTCACAAATAGAAGAGGTCCTGTAGGAAAAACTGGCCAGGGTAAAATTATAAAGGATGTATCTCAGTCTATTTGAGCTACTGTAACAAGACCACCATATACTGAGTTTCTTAGGCAACAAAAATGTATTTCTCAGTGTCCTGGAACATGGGAGGTCTAAGAGCAAGGCATCAGCAGATGCAGTGTCTGGTGAGAACTAGCTTTTAGGTTGAAGACAGCTGTCTTTTCTCTGTGTCCTCCAATGGTGGAAGGGATGAGGGAGTTCTCCAAGTCTCTTCTCTAGAGAATTCAATGATTCTCTATGAATGAATGCTCTGACAAAGAGCCCTACCTCCCATTACCATTAATATTGGGGGTTAGAATTTTAACATACAAATTTCAGGAGGACACAAGCATTCAGCCCATAATAGGAGGAAAAAAAAATTTTTAAGGGGGCAAAGATTATTTCCTGCAATTTTACCCTCTTTAATCCTTCAGGGGTACAAGCTCTGGAATCACTGTCCATCTTCTATAATAGGTGACTAAAATTTCTAAAAAAAATACTTTGATAATCAGAATAATATCCCCTCTTCCAAGATGTCCATGCTCTCATCCCCAGAGCCTGTGAATATTGTTCCCTTACATGGCAAAAGAAACTTGCAGATGTGATTAAGGTTATGAATCTTCAGCTGGGGAGATCAGCCTTATTATCCAGGAGTCCTACTGGAATCATAGGAGTCCTTAAATGCTCAGAACTCTTCCCAGCCATGCACAGAGAGATGAAACAAAAAGATCAGAGCAATGCAGTTTTGCTGGCTTTGAGGAAGGGGGGTGGGCATGGGGAGGGGAATGGATGGGTGTGAGCCAAGGAAGGCATGTAATCTCCAGAGTTTAGAAAGTCAAGAAATGGATTCCTCCTAGAGGAACCAGAAAGCACCGTTAACCTCACATTAGCTCAGGGAGACCTATGTCAGACTTCTGACCTAGAGATTATATGATAGTATATTCGTATTGTTATAAACTCCTAAGTCTGTGGTACTTTGTTACAGGAGCTAAAGAAAACTTACACAAATACTAAGGGCAAAATAACAAAAACTCTTATCAACAAACGTGGATTAACTCCATTCTGTTGTTTATAAATGATTCACACTGTTCAGAGGGGAAAAAATTGGCCACACACATACAAAAATAAGTTTCTTTTATGACAGCTATCAACACTTCAGAGTTTTGGCATATGGATGGAAAAAAAAAAAAAACCCACTGCTGGAACTGTTAAGAGAGCTTAATAAGAGCTATTTAAGTTATATAACTTACTATAAGGAAACAATTTTTCTCATTTCTTAAATGGGAGAAAACTAACTAAAGACTATTTAAAATAGAGTCCTATTTCTCTTCCATTGCTGAACTCTGGAAGAAGAGAGAGGAGCTAAAAGCAGGTACTGGAATTTTAAATCTATTATTCAGTTTCTTTATTCATTTACTCATTTGTTCAATCATTGAATAAACACTAGTTGAAGGCTCTCTCTTTGCCAAGCACTGTGCAAGAAGTGGAGGCATAAATAAAATCCATTACAACACCTTCTCTCATGGAGCTCTTAATTTCACTGAGAGATTGCCTGGGATGAGGAATGATAGGCTGAAATGTCCAGTTCGGGTCTTTGTTAAAGCTCGGTTTGGAGCAAAGCAGTTCATATCAGTTAAAGAATAACAGGGTTGGTCGGAATAATTGAAGTTACTTGTAGCTCTGCAAGGTAAGATATCTGCTCTGAAGAGGAAGTGAGAACAACATTATGGAATTATGAATATTCAAATTTAAGTAAGATAAGCTCAAATTTTTCTCTTAGGCAGAATTTACATGAGCACTTTAGTTAGCAGTTGAATTACAGAGGAAACAGAACTGATAACCAGTTTAATGCATATATTTCCTTAAATCTTATATTACATTTATTTGTTTATATTTTATAAATATGTTGTGTATTCAAATGTGCATTTTGTTATTATAATGAAAAATTGCATTCTTACAAAATAAGAATCACAAAGATCTTTATTTCTTTCAAGTTCCCACTTCTGAAAAGTCTCTCCATAGAGTTATCTATCCATCAAAAGGTTACCAGAGTTGCAGACAGAGAATCAGGGAGAGTTAGGGTAAACTTTCAAGGATTCATCTCAGACAGTAATGGAAAATAATCAATGCAATAGCATAAAGAAGCATGTCTATATTTTAAAACAGGAAAAGACTAATACTAATGAATCGTTTAGTGGAGATCTGCAAAACAATTTTTCATACTTTTGAGACACAGGAAATAATATTTATCTCCTCAGAATACGAAATAATATGGCTTTGTAAAGAAAATGGATGGGGGAGAGGAATATAAGAAATATGCCTAGGGGCGCCTGGATGGCTCAGTGGGTTAAAGCTCTGCCTTCGGCATAGGTCATGATCCCAGGGTCCTGGGATCGAGCCTCATGTCGGGCTCTCTGCTCCACGGAAAGCCCTGCTTCCTCCTCTCTCTCTTCCTGCCTGCCTCTCTGCCTACTTGTGATCTCTGTCAAATAAATAAATAAAATCTTAAAAAAAAAAGAAATATGCCTATACATAAGGAATTTAAAATCCTGAGCAGATGAACAATCAAAATTGTTTCCAAAAATTACCCAAGACATTAGAGTTTCATTGAGTATTTTCCCTGATCCAGCCCTGGATTCAACCATTACTCTAAAAAGCCCTGATTCCTTTCAATAGGGAATGGTATTTATAACAGGTATACAAAATACATCTGTTGCTAGTTGTACATATTACTAATACTATGTCACAGATTCTTGGCTGTCATAAGGAGAAAAAGGCAGGAAAAACATGCATTAATCACACATACACAAAACACATAAATATGTATATATCTATATATACATGTATATATCTATATATAAATGTACATATTTATACATTCCTATATATTAAAATTGATGAGTTTATAGCATTAACTCCCATTGCAACACAATAGCACAGTGTTTATTTTAGCCTTCCCCTTTTCCTACTTTGTAACTTCTTTCTCTGTTGGTGAAAAACTTGGCTCTCATTATCCACAAAATATTTACTTGCATTCTCAATCTTAGAATAAACATAAAGTTGACTCAGACTGAATTGTTAATCTGTGAGACACTTACTAAATAATATACAATATCTATATACATTACTTTTAATCAACTACATAGTTTAATCAATACCCAAGAGTTTCAGTCATTCTGAAATCATCTGGCTGTTTTTTCTCCCACCTCAGCCAGTGTGGGTCTATTATTCACTTGTTATAGAACTAGATTTATCTGTTACTCTTTGTATTTCATCCCCTACCATTCTCTTCCCCAACTGCTACCTACACACTTGGCTGAATTGACTGATTGATGGATTTATTGATTGACATGTTAATTGTTGCCATGGTACTAACAGTGAGAACAATACAAAAAAGTATACTGAAGAAATGTTGTTCCCCCTTTATGCCTTCTACCCATTCCGATTTTCTGATTCTTTCTACTCCATCCTTAAAGGGTATGTATATTTTCTTCTATGTCAACAAGGTGCTGGCTGAAAAGGTTACAAAAATTTGGCTCTATGACCATAAATCTGTTTGAAAAATTCTTATCTTAATTATATCCCTACATTTATTTAACATTTTATGTAGTAATACTTACCATTTGGTTAGCACTTGTATGTCTATTACATATATGTATATATATATACATATGTATATATATGTGTATATGTTATATATATATCTATATATATACATCACACACACATACATACATACATATATACACCTTTTAGCAATTCTGTTTCTCTGGGGAACAGTGAGTAAAGAGATTCCTATTTGCACTTCATTAAGTCCAATCAATTTAAAAAACACATTCCACTAACACCTGTTACTTACTTACAATACAATGTGCTAAGTATTTTATATATTTCTTCACGTTTAATTCTCACAATTATCTTTGTTACTAGATACTATTATGACAATTTTACAGAGGGAAAAACCAAGTCTAAGAGAAGTCAGTAACTTGTCTAGAATAACATTAATTCGTGGTGACTTACAGGATTCAGAACCCTGGCCAGAATCTGCAGTCTTAATTTGTTTTCAAATAGCAATAATCCTATATCAACAGTTCTGTCATTTTAGAAAGCTGCTTTTTTTTTTTTTAACAGAGAGAAAACCCTACATAATTTTGTCTTAAACCACCAGCATTCATTTACATTTTATTTATTAACTTTGAATTTCACTGTATTAAATTGGTACTATTAAAGATTAAAACTGTCTTGAGTGCTAGATTGAGGATCAAAGTTGCTGAGTTTGGTGAACCAGGTTTTTACCTGACATTTTTTTCCCCATGGATAGTGTACTTAGAACTTGAGAAACTGCACAGACTCAGCATTAATGAAATGCAAACGACGCAGTTCACTTATTCCTTATAACGTGTATTAAGAAGGAGATAATAGGACTAATACAAAAATTGTTATACACTTTAACTGAGAGTACATCACTGAATTATTTTTCTAAATATGTTTTTATCTTGGCAGCTGGCCAGACAATGGCTGTTTTATATTCCTAGCCAATATTAGCAAAAATGTAAAGTAAATGGCATATTCTATTTTAGAAATGTGAAAGAATAAAATAGCATCATAGGAAATGCATAAAAATTTCCATTTTAATAAGCTAAATCATCCATAGAATGCAAAAGAGAAAATAAACTATTTATGACTTTAAGACACTTTCAACGTAAATGGATATGACATGTTGTAAGAATTAACTTTCTCCATTGCAGTTTCTTCTTGCTTTTAGAAAAAAACTTGATTTAAATCAGAACTAAAACACACTCAACAATGCCTGTTCCCTTCCACACTTCTGCACAGCTTGGTCTTTCATCAACTCTAAGTCTTTGCTCCAATGTCACCTTCTCAACGATATTTTCTCCAACCATTCCACTTAACATTGAATCCTTTTCTTGTCCCATTCTCCCCATATAATTCCTTTTGCACCTATCATGCTTTTTTTCTCCTTCATTCTTACCACTCTCTGGCATCTGATTTATTGTCTTCCCTCCCCACCAAGGATGTAAACTTTTTTGAAAGCAGAAACTTGTCTATTTTGTTCACCTATCCTAGAACATAGTCTAACACATCATAATGTTGACATCTCACATATTTTAAATTCCCCTTTCAATTTCTTTTATTATTTTCCTTTGATATGGGATTTACCGGGTACTTTATCTTTCAAACATTTGGAGAATTACCATTTGCTATAAATTTCCATCTTAATTTATTGTTGTAAAGACAATGTGTCCAATGATACTGCTTCTCTGAAATTGTTCTTTGCTCTGCTTCTGTCATAATAGTCAATTTTTGCAAATTCTCACATGTACTTGAAAAATAATCTTAATTTTCCAATTATTCGCTACATGGTTCTATAAAATCATTCAGGCAGACTTTTTCAAATCGGTATACTTACTGATTATTTTGTCATTCTCATCTATCAACTGCCAAAAGGAAATACATTTCAAATTTCCCACATTTCCCCTTGTATTTGTGTTGCTCTGTTCAACAGTGTGAATTTAGCATTATCATATTGTCCACTGAATTAAACTGTTAAATATTGTATGGTGATCTTTAATTTCTAGTCACTCTTTTTGCCTTAAAATAAACTTCCCTTATTTTATTATAGTTAGGTCAGTTTTGTCTTTTATTTATATATATCTGGTGTTTTTTCCCCCATATTTTAACTTTTAATCTTCCTTTGACCTAGAGGAACAACATGGAGGTCCTAAATCTGCAAACCTGTGTATCTTTTATTGGCTAGAAAGAACTAATGTGACTACCAGATCCTTAGATAATATAATTTAAATCTTGAGGAAAACAGTGACCTAATATGATGCTATAACACATCTTACTTAGTTAGTATTATGTATCTTCTATGTCATAGTGAGTACCAGACCTTATGGTGGGCACACAAGAATAAATATTGGCTAAAATGAATGTACCTGATTCTTAGAACAATGTGATTACATAATGAAAGTGCTATC
Source organism: Mustela nigripes (assembly GCF_022355385.1). Lineage (NCBI taxonomy): Eukaryota > Metazoa > Chordata > Mammalia > Carnivora > Mustelidae > Mustela > Mustela nigripes. The sequence goes on along the minus strand of NC_081568.1, from coordinate 68,389,737 downwards.
TCTATATTACAAGTGGGGAAATATAGGCTTATGTGGTTTTTAATGATTTTTCAAGGTTACTCAGGTTGCGGTAGGAGAATTTAGAATCAATATCTTTCGACTTCCAGTCTAGGTTTCTTTCACTCCACAACAATGCCTGTCTCTAGTATTGATATTTGTCTAATAAGCAAATATAGTATGTGTAAGATAGCTGCAGATAACATATAAGAGATGTTTAAAATGCTAAATGCCATTCACCACAGGCTCACTGATGGAATCACCAGGACTAAAACCATTATTAAACTTTTTTGCACAGGAGCATACTGTAAATAATTAAACTGACAGAATTATACTAACAAAGCAAAAAGGAGAAAATAACAACATAAAAATATATTAGCCTTGTTAAGTGTCTAAATCTTTCCTTGTCTATGATTTGTTTTTCTGTAATCTCCCACCAATGCATGTGCATGCATCACTTAAATAACTGCAATGAAATATAAGGCCACTGAAAAATAACAGTTTTAGTAGTAAAATAACTATCTTTGTGTTCAATATATGCCCTTTTAATTTTATAACCTATAGTAGTTTAAATATTATCTCTTTCCAGTAAATAGAAACACTTCTATACATAAGCTTATTTTATGCAGCAAAGTACAGAAGTAGCCTTGCAGAGCTGGGTATTTAAAGCAATCAATTCCATGTCTAGTTAAGGAAATATGCCATAATCATTAAACACATGAATGGTAACAAGCCATTTCCTTAATGAATCCCTATTAAGGTATATTAAAGCCAGCTTTACAAATAGCCTTAAAAAATCATTTGGACTAACAAAATTATCTAGCCTGCCAGATTAGCCGAGTTCACAACTATCCAGCTTCTTCTGTATTCTGAAAACTTACCCTCCCTTGTCATCATTTTTTTTCCTGCTGCTACAGCTAACAACCTCTCCCCAAATCCCTCAATTTCCCACCCCCCTGCCTTAGGCTCTGTCTATTGCTCATTTTCTCTGTAACCACAGTGGAGGACTATACAGAGATAAGGGCATCCTTCTGAATATTCAGTTGCACTTAGTGCACGTTATCCAGGCTTCTAACATTTATGCCTTTCTACAACTCCACCCATAAGCTCTAAAGTGACTCCTGTCCTGGGAAGAGGAGGAAAGAACTCAATATACCAGCATACCCACAGTTCCAGAGCTGGACCTTTTAGGTGGCTGCGCAGACAGGAAGCCCTGCTGTTGAATATGCCTGCAGCTATGGCAGAGATGCTAAGTTAGAAAGCTAGCCTAACTGTACACCTTCCCACCAAAAAGCTTGCAGTGGCCTCAGAAAGGCTTCTCAACAGTGCAGGAATCAAAACTTGCCTACTGTACCCACAACAGACAAAATAGGTCATTACAGCTGACTGGAATGAAGGCAAATGTGGTTCAGGCTTAATAGCAGGGCACACAGCCCACATAAGATCAACATCATATTAGAGGATGCAGGGCACCAGCAATCTGGAAGACAGGATAAGGAAAAGCACCAAAGGTGAACAGCATAAAGAAAAAAGAATAATAAAAGTTAAGAATAGGTTAAGGGAACTCAGGGACATCATCAAGCAACATAACACTCATATAATGGGAGTCCCAGAAAGAAAACAGAGAAGAGATGAACAAAGATGCAAATCTCAACAAAATATCAGCAAATCAAATGTAACAATACATTAATAAAAATTATTCACCATGATCAAGTAGGATTTACTCCACAGATACAAGAATAGTTCAATATGTACAAATCAATCAATGTGATACACTAGATTAACAAAATGAAAAATAATAACCATATGACCATCTCAAGAGATGCAAAAAAATCACTTGAAAAAATTCAACATCCCTTTTGGATTTAAAAAAAAAACAAAAAAACTCTCCACCAAATGGATAGAGAAAGAATGTATCTCAAAATAATAAAGGCCATATGACAAACACACAACCAGTATCATGGTCAATAGTAAAAAACTGAGAGCTTTTCCTGTAAGATCATGAACAAGTCAAGGATGTCTACCTTTATCACTTTTATTCAACATAGTTCTGGAAGTCCTAGCCACAGCAATAAGATAAGAAAAAGAAATAAAAGTCATCCAAAATGGTATTCAGGAAGTAAAACTATCACTGTATGCACATAACATGACACTATATATGGAAACACTAAAGATTCCACCAAAAAAACTATTAAATTAATTTGGTAAAGGTTCAGGATTCATAAGATATATGCACGCCTATGTTTAGTGCAACATTATTTACAAAAGTCAAGACAGGGAAGCAACCTATGTCCATTTATAAATGAATATATAAAGAATATGTGGTACACACACACACACACACAAACACACACACGGGAATATTACCAAGCCATAAAAAAGGATGAGATCTTGCTATTTGTGACAATGTGGATGCATGGATGGACCTAGAAGGTATTAAGATAAATGAAAAAAGTCAGAGAAAGACAAATACTGTATGATTTCACTTATATGCAGAATCAAAACAAAACAAAACAAATGAATAAATAAACAAAAGGCAGAATCAGACCAAAACCAGAATGAACTAATGGTTGCGAGGGGGAGGGAGAGGAGGGGAGGAACAAAATAGGTGAATGGTTGTGGGAGATACACTCTTCAAGTTACAGAATGAATGGGTCATGAAAATAAAAGGTACAGCATTCAGGATATTGTCAATGGTGCAATAATAATAGTGTATTGACAAATGGTAACTATACTTATGATAGGCATTGTATAATGTATACAAATGTTGAATGACTATGATGTATAGCTACAATTAATGTAACATTGCTAACTATACTAAAAAAATCTAAAGAATATCTTAAAAGTCATCAATGTATCTATCATCTGTAAAAGTTTCCTTGTACCCTCCCTTTGTAATCTTCTCTTATCCTCACCACCATCCCCAGGCAAGCACTGGTTTGCTTTCTGTCACTGTATATACATTAAATTTGCGTTCCCTAGAATTTAAATACATGGAATCACACAGTGTGCACTCATTTTAGGGGGGTGTGACTTCTTTCACCCAGTATAATTATTTTGAAATCTCTTCAAGTTGTACATAACATGTATTCATATATATATATATATATATATATATATATTTACTGCTGAAGATATATAAGGATATGCCACAGTTTATCCACTCACATGCTGATGGACATTGAGATTTCCTCAGTTTTGATTATTACATATATAGCTACTATGAACATTTCAGTACAAGTTTTTGTACGGTTGTATGCTTTCAATTCTCTTCGATAACTTCCAAATTATTTTCCAAAATGGTTTTACATTCCTACTAGTAGTGTATGAAACAACCACTTTCTTCACAACCTCACCAACATATGGTATGTTCAATCTTCTTAATTTTAGCTGTTCTAATAGATGTGTAGAGATATCTCATTATAGGTTTTACTTGCATTTTCCTGAACACCAATAATGTTGAACATCAGTTCTCACACATAATTTCATTCATGTATCATCTTTAGTAAAGTGTCTATTCAAGTCTTTTGATCCTCCCTCATCACTTTTTTAAAATTTGTTTTCTTATTGTTGAATTTTAAGAATGTTTATATATTCTAGATATAGGTCCTTTATCAGAAATATGCTCTGCAGGTATTCCACTCTGTGGTTTGTCCTTAAAGTTTCTTAACCACGTATTTTGAATTGCAGAGATTTTAATTTTGATAAAATTATCAATTTTTCTTCTTCTAGATTTTGCTTTATATACTTTGCCTAACCCACAGTACACAACTTTATGTGTAAACTTTCACACCAATCTTAGTGACTTAAAATGACTATTATTTATTTTGACAGGTCTGTAATTTTCCCGGGGCTCAACAGAGGGAGCTTAACTTTATTCCAACTGGTATGCTATGCTATGGCTTGACTAAAGATTGAGATTCACTTTAAGATGACTGTTTAGATGGCTGGCAAGTGGACATTATGAGTCAGCTGAGACTCACTTGTGGCTATAGGCATGTGATTTTCTATAGGTTCCTTGGGGATGGTGGCTGGGTTCTCAGGATAAGTATCTAAAGCAAACAAGGCAGAAGTAAGCATCTTTATGACCTAACCCTGGAAGTCATATAACATCACTTCTGCTGCCATATACTGTTGGACAAGGCAGTCACAAAAAAACCCACTGAAGTTCGGGGTGGGGGGAGGCACTTCTGATGGGCTATTGGTAAAATTCTAGATAAAGATGCAGGGAGGGGGGTGCCTGGGTGGCTCAGTGGGTTAAAGCCTCTGCCTTCGGCTCAAGTCATGATCCCAGGGTCCTGGGATTGAGCCCCGCATCGGGCTCTCTGCTCCGCAGGGAGCCTGCTTCCTCCTCTCTCTCTCTGCCTGCCTCTCTGCCTACTTGTAATCTCTGTCTGTCAAATAAATAAAATCTTAAAAAAAAAAAAAAAAAAGATGCAGGGATGGCGATACTGTTGTGGCTACCTTTGTTAAATACAATCTCTTATACTCCTGAACATCCAAATCCTGATCTACAGCTGCCACTACTTTTTTCCCTTTCTTATTACCCCATTTAAAAAATATATATATATTTGTTTTAAAATTCCAATATAATTAACACATAATGTTATACTGAAAACACTAAATTCAAACACATGATTAAGGCAGTTATAAAGGCTTTACTTCATGGCTTCAAGGGAAGAATTTAGGTGCCACCCATGACTACCAGTACAGAAAAATCTGTACTTTTTATCTATTGTTATCTAAAAAGCCAATCCAAAATAATAATGGGTTACTTTAGTAATGATCACTTATTTAGTTACATTTAGGAAGTTGAGCAGGGATCATCAGGATTAGCTCATGTTCCCTGCAGTGTTAAGTTCCCTGCTGGAACTGGAGGATTCTCTTCCAAGATGGCTCAATCACATGACTGGCATATTGGTGTTAGTGGGTTGCTCTCCCTATGGGTTTCTCCACAGGGAGGTGCAGGTATCCTCCCCACATGAAGCTTAGGTTCCAAGAGAAAAGAACCATGTGAAAAGAACCAAGCAGAAGTTGTATCACCTTTTATGACATGACTTAGAAGTCATAAGGTGTTGTTTCCACTGTGGTCACAAATATGCCAGATTCAAGTAAAGGATATAAAGGTCCCTTACCCTGATGAGAAGAGTGTCATAGTCACATTGTTTGAATAGCATGCAGGATGAGAAATCCCAAACTCTACTCCTTTGATCACCTTTTTATTAAGTTAAAAAACCCCAACCTACATGCTATAATAGGAATTTGGAGTATCTTCAGGAAAACAGTAAAGTTTGAATTTAAACACTGTCTCCAATCACAGGCTCTAGGACTCAAGGAGCCCATCTGGTGATTTTGTTTCACTGTAAGCTCTCATTATCTTGTAATAAACTGTAACTTTTTAGAGTAAGGTAGCCATATATTTCAATCCCATATCCACTACTAAATAATAATTACCACTTATTTTCCATAATAATATGAGTATAAATAATATGGTGTTTAAAATAATAAAATTCAGTATTAAAGCAAAGTAGGACATTAGGGAATATCCACCCCAACTCTCTTACTATACAGATAAAGAAAAGACTTCCAAATGGGTGGTTCTTCATATCCTTTTGAATTCTTTCGTGTTTTAAAGATAATTCTAGGACAAATGAGACATGTGTTTAGCTAGATACCTCCATACAATCTGGCACTCATAACTTCATTGGAAGGACGCACATCAGCTACAACTGTATGAAAATCATTAAATTATATACTTATCCCTGCTTCCAAAATATCATGTCATAGGTTGTTGCTTATGGGTCTGGCATCTTTCTCCCAGTGTCTATTGTGGATTCCTCTACTTTATAGGGAACTGTGAGAGTAATTCTTCCAGACAATTATTAAAGCTGCTCATTAACATTTGCATGTTTATCAGAATATAAATGTAGCAAGAAGCTTCCTTCTGTTTTCTATACCAACTGTTCAAATTAAAAATGGCTACAGACATGGCTGAGTTAGTGTTTTCACTTTCATAGTCAACTTTCTGGTGATTTGGTAGGAACCCTGGGGTGCTAGTTATATTTTTTTTCTTAATAGGAATGGTGGCTTTCATGATTATGTTCACATTTTAAAAATTCACTGAACAATCACAATCTATGTACCCTTTTGCATTTAAGTCTTATTTTGATAAAAAGTTTATCTTAAAAAGATGTTTAAACTATGTAAAATTAAAATTTTCACATGTACCTTCTAAGAAGTTGTCTGGTATAGAAAAATTAAAAGAGATAACTGAAAAGATAAATGTGATGATATGAAAATGAAAACTATTTTGCTAAATAATTTTCATAACATTAATTTGGCCAGGGAAAGCATATCAAGTAAAATACATCTCAGATTTTAAATTAGGAGAAATCAGTAGATCTCAAATCCCTTCTATAAATGTTAAATAAACATTAAAATAATTATGTAAATCTATAGGGAGAGATATGGAAAGAAATCCAAGAGTTGTTAAGTTAAAAAAATAAGTTGTAGAGAGGAATATATTGTTTAACCTACTTCGGGAATTAGTGTTTAGATTTTTTCAAGTAGGTTAGTTTTTGCCTGGCTTTTTTTTTTTTTTAAGATTTTATTTATTTATTTGACAGGCAGAGATTACAAGTAGACAGAGAGGCAGGCAGAGAGAGAGAGAGGAAGAAGCAGGCTCCCCGCTGAGCAGAGAGCCCAATGTGGGGCTTGATCCCAGGACTCTGGGATCATGACCTGAGCCGAAGGCAGAGGCTTTAACCCACTGAGCCACCCAGGCGCCCCAGTTTTTGCTTGTTTTTTAACTTTATATAAATGAAACTATAAAGCACGCATTCCTGTATGTGAATAAATAAAATGTGACCGTATGCAGGGAAGAAGACGGTCAGTGGAATATTCCCAAAAGTGTCAGTGGAATTTATATCTTATGACTGAGATTATGGGAGATTTTCAATCATAAATTACATAGTTTTATGATATTTTCTTGTAATGACTATGCATTGATTTGGAAATTAGAGAAAGCAGACCCAGCTCATTCTGGCTTCTTTCATCTTCTCACTTATTCTAGCACTGGGAGATTTCTTTGTCTTTTATCAAACTGAGATATAAACATATATAATTCTTCAGAAATATTTTAATCATTATTTATAAGTGTTTTTTTGTTTGTTTTGTTTTGTGAGAATGGATTCCACATGAGCTTAGTGAGCCATGTTGCCAGAACTGAACGTTTTATTAATTTTCTGTCTTTCCACTATACCCCAAATTGTGTTCCTCTGCTGACTCTCTTTTTTTCTGGTAATGTTAGATTTTTGTTTCTTTTCTTACATCTTCTTCCTTCCTTTGGAACAAAGGAATTTGTGGTGGGAGAAGTAGAAATAAGTTTCAGTTTAATATTTTAAAGATCCATAATAGTTATTATATTCACTGACTATATCTGAGATCCTGGGATGAGCCCTAAAGAAACATGATGGGGCAGACTGTCTGACTGTAAACACATGGAAAAAAAAAAAAAAACAGAAGTACTGCTTTCATTGACCACATCTTTATGTGTAGGTCACAGAGCAAACTGCTATAAATTACTACATTTTACTCTTTTTATTAGTTTTCTATTAATTTTGTAGGCTGTTATAACAAATTATCACAAACTTTGTGGATTAAAGCAACAGAAATTAATTTTCTCAGAGCTCTGGAGACCAAAAGTCAAAAATCAGAATCACTGGGCCAAAAGTCAGTATGTCAGGTGGGCCACACTTCCTCTACAGGTTCTAGGGGAGAATCTATTCTTTATCTATCCAGCCTCTGGTGGCAGCCAGCATTCCTGGCCTAGAGCCACTGCACTCCAATCTTTAAGGTCAGCATCTTCAAATCTTTTCATGTTCCATCTTCATATTGCATTCCCTCTTTCTGTCTCAAATTTCCTATTGCTTCCTTCTTCTTAGGATACTAGTGATTGTTGTAGGGCCCATCTTGTTTTTCTTTCTAATTTTTCTCTTTGGCATAGTAATGTATTCTATACAACAATGGTTCAGCTACTATTATTTTGAAAGCATATAATCTGTTGTCTGCTTTCACAGATTCCAACTGAGGAGCAAATTTTTACCTAGATGAAACCTCAATCTCAATCTCATGCATATTTGAGTTAGATGAAATTTTGGAATTAGAGTTGATACTGGAATCAGTTAATACTTTTGAAGCTACTGAGATGGGGTGAATGTATTTTGTATGTTAGAAGTATATGAATTTAGGGGGACTGGTGAGTTGAGAGTTATGGGCCGAACAAGCGCTCCAAATTGATATACTAAAATTTTAGCCTCTAGTACCTCAAGATATGACAGTATATAAAAAGAGGGTGTTTAAAGAGGTGATTAAGTTAAAATGAGGTAAGAGGTTTATGCCCTAACACGGTATGACTAGGTCGTTACAAAAAGAGGAAATTAAGACAACACAAGTAGAGGGAAGACCATATGAAAACACAGGGAGAAGATGGCCCTCTACAGGCCAAGGAGATGAACCTCAAAAGAAACCAATTCTGTTCACTGCTTGATATTGGATATTAGCCTCCAGAATTGTGAGAAAAATAAATTTCTGTTCTTTAAGCTGCCCAACCTATAATCCTTTGTTATGACAGGCCTAGCAAACTAACACATTCCATTTAAAGATCTTGAATCTTTATGATATCATACTAATCATATCTGCATGTCTTTCATGCATGTCATATCATGCATAATCTGCATGTCTAATCATATCTGCAATGTCTGCTACAGGAGATAAGAGTCATAGGTTCTACAGATTAGAATCTGATATTTTAGGTAGGCCATTTTTCAGCTAAATACACATTCATTTTACAGTTGAGGGAACTGGCTTAGTTTCAACCATTTACAGTCTGAGGCAGGATCTAGCCAAAATACAGGTGACATGAAAATTAGTATATGAAATTAACAATGGCAATGGAAAGCTGAAATTATAGTAGATATTGCTGGAGAAGAGCAATGGGCTAAGTACTGAGAGGATATTCTATCTTATACAGATCATTTTAAAGGAGTAAGAAAGAATATTTGCTGAGGCTATTGTAATCAAAAAAAGGATCAAACCACAAAAACAGAAAACTGCCCATGGATCATATAGCTATAAGTAGTAGATACACAGAGAATACTGAACACAAAGGAAAAAGTAACACTCCCAAAGGAAGTTCCAGTGCCAGAAGCCTGTAAGCATGTTTATTTCAAACTCATTTCTATAATTTTTCAAATATATTTCCAAAATACCCCTATGGTTCACATGACACATTAGGTAGCTTAATCTTTTAAGAAGTTACTCCTTTCCAGCACATTTAAAAGATTATACTTTGCTCATCTATCCTCTACCATGTAAAAAAAAAAAAAAAAAAAAACCAATTAAAAGACCTGACAATTAGGGGCGCCTGGGTGTCTCAGTGGGTTAAAACCTCTGCCTTCAGCTCAGGTCATGATCCCAGGGTCCTGGGATCGAGCCCCATGTCGGGCTCTCTGCTCAGCGGGGAGCCTGCTTCCCTTCCTCTCTCTCTGCCTGCCTCTCTGCCTACTTGTGATCTCTGTCTATCAAATAAATAAATAAAATCTTTAAAAAAAAAACACTGACAATTAAAAAACAAAAACAAAATCAACTCTATGACAATGACAGATAATGTGGCAGCAAGCATAAGCAGTCCAGAGAATTGTTATACTTTGTCAAGGGTATTTCTAATTATTATTGACAACTGTTCAAGCATGCGATTTGATTTACTTCATGCCTGACCTAAACTTTTCTTGTTTTCAGCCTGTAGGATTATGCTAATTTATGAGCTGTGAAGAATTTATTGGAAACTCAGTTCAATTTTTATAAACAGCACCCCTACAACTAGTATCAATAGCCAGTGATACCTGGCCATTGCCAAATCTTCATGGATGACTTATTGGGGTTTTTAATCCATTTCATAAAGAAATTTTTCCTTGGCTTTAATTTGTTAATCTTCTATATTGGTTTTCTGATTTCCTCCCTCCATAAACTTCAATTTCCTTTTTGTCCTCTTCTTTTGTGCTAGTTTAGACAACTTACTGTTGGGACTGGTCACCATATCCCTCGTTCCCCAGAACAAAAGCACTTTAACTTCATGTCTCTTTACTAACAAGCCACAAGTTATTATATCACACATAATTTATATGAAATACAAGTAAGGATATCAAGCATAGCTAGTAATACTAAAAATAGTATTATGAAGAAAGCTTATGTTTTGCCTTTATTCTGATTATCAATCGTGGCACAATTCTATGAACTAGCTGTATTTTCCTGAACAGACACAAAAACTTTCTAAAATCCACTGTCAGTATTTATAAAATGATTAACTATGAGTATATAGTTATGTAGTTTTCACTTCTGTGACTCTTACCTAATCATCTAAGAATTATTGGATAAATATTGTATTTTTCCTGCTTGATCACTTTCAAGATGAAAAGAGTACTTATATTGTTTGTACTTATATATAAGTTTGTACTTATATTGGTCTCAGAAGAATTGTGGAAAAACAGTTAAAAGGCAGTATAATATGTTTCAAGATCTTATGTGATGATAAACACAGATAATTATTACTTGTTCAAAGTACTATAGATAAAAACCGACAGCAAACTCAAGAAGTCTTCCAGAAAACAATAACTCAAATGAATGACTATTTTATACATTCATCCACTCAATCATTAATTAAACAAATATTTAACTAAGCCCTGTGGCAAGGGCGAGGAAACACATATTTAAATCCTGTCTTCAAAAATCTTAGCAAAATTTTACTAGAAACAAAGAAACATGAAAAAGGAAAATGCAACTCTTTCACAGGTCCTATAAGCATTTGTATAAAAACAGTGATCACAGAGAATGACCACAGATCACTGTATTTGGAACATGCAGTACGTAGCATCATTTGGTTTTAAATAGCAGGCAGTTATCCACCTCAAAAAAAGAAGAATTAATGATAGGGATAAAGTATCCTGTGTCCACGAATAAATATGCAGACTGGATTCTGGAAGGAATGGGAACCAGAAGCTAAAAAATAGTATCAGGATTAACACTAGTTCCTGTGCCAAACTTTTGTCTACACATATAAAATTATTCAGTAAAAAAGAGAAGCAACAATGAAGACTTAAATAGAGTGGCAGTATCAAAATGATAGAATGAGAAGACTCCAGGTTTATCCCCAAATTTCTGGTTTGTAAAGTAATCTGGAATATTTTCTTTTTTTAAAAAGATTTCTTTCTTTCTTTCTTTCTTTTTTTTTAAATTTATTTGACAGACAGAGATCACAAGTGGGCAGAGAGGCAGAGAGAGAGGTGGAAGCAGGCTGCCTGCTGAGCAGAGAGCCCAATGTGGGGCTCGATCCCAGGACCCTGGGATCATGACCTGAGCTGACGGCAGCGGCTTTAACCCACTGAGCCACTCAGGCGCTCCTGGAATATTTTCTTAAGCACCAACACTGAGATTATAGGATGTGAGCAGAGCTAATTGTAAATATAGCAATAAGCTCATTCTGGTATTTCCTGAGCTTAATGTCACTATGGAGCTTCTAGGAAGAAATGACCAAGAAGCATGTGGATATGTGGAAATGGAACCCAATAAAAAGGACGCTTATAAGTGGATTCAGTAAACATAGGTATTTCAGAGATGATGGTGGAGTATATTTTGAAAACTGAAATGAGAGGCACTATGTGAAGTAGCATGAATAATCATAAATGGAGAGACCAATGAGAGGTGACCTAATCAAAGAACTTATTTGGTTTTTTTCCCCATGTATATAAAATTCTAAAATTCTTGTACATGAATTTTATTTTCTCAGCCAAACTATAAGACAGCAACCATGTTTTCATCATATGACATAGTGCTTGGATTGGTGTAAGTGTTCAATAAATATTTGTTGAATATATGACTGAAACAACACTTCAAGATCGGGGACTAAGAGTATGTTCAGTAAAATGTTAAATTTGCCATAAAGCTGCTTTGTAAGACTGGCTTTGTGTTTATCCTTTCAATGAATAATGAAACTGGTAAAACACTGTGCTAATAATATTGTTTATGGTGGTAGAAAAAGATTCCATAATTCTTCAGCAAAAGCTTTATATAAGATGACAATGGATTACATTATAGTAATTTTTGCCTTTTATATAGCTAAATATTTTGAACTATACAAATACCTTTAACATTAGAAATTCATAGAGGGAATATAACTGTGTTATTCCAAGTATAAAAATCTTGCCTGAGTGAAATAACAGATTTTTAAAATTTGATGTTTGCTCTTGTAAGTTGGCTTAAGAACATAATTATATAGAACAGAAAAGGCTGAAGATGCTTAGTTTTAGTATCCCATGTTTTCAATCTTGACTACCAGGACAAATGTCTCTGGTAACTTTTAGTAGTCAATGGAAAAGATGATGATTACCTAGAAAATAAGCAAAAGTGGTATTTTGGCCTTTACCTGATAGATTATTTTGTTCATGGAAAAAAAGATTCAGGACTGTAAAATCTCCCCAAACTGATAAAGATTTAATGTCATTGCATTAAAAAAAAAATAACAGGTAGTTTCTAAAATGTATATGAAAATACCAAGAGCTAAGCATAGCAAAAGCAGTCTTGAAGGAGAATAAAATTAGAGATATATGCTATTAAATAGCAACTCTCTAGTAAAGCCACATTATTTATTATAAGGATAGTTAAACTGTCTAATGGAACAGAACAGATTCTGGTGATTAACATATTTATAAATATTTGAGTTACGGTAAAGGTGGCTATGCAGAGCAGAGCAGTGGAGCAAAAAAAGCCCAGGTCAACTAGGTATCCAAGAGAAAGAAAAACTGAACATTACTCCTTCCTCATGTTATACGTAAAAGTCCATTGCAAGGGAATTATACAGCAATCATGAAACATAAAACAATGATTCATCTAGGAAATAATACATACAAATATCTTACTGATTTTCACATAACTAAAAATTTCTAAAATAGGTCACAGAAAGCATAAAACAGACAACAATCATGATTGATAAACTCAACTACATTAAAATTAGGGACATCTATTCATTAAGAGCCACCCTAAAGAAAGTGAAAAGTCAAGCTGCATGATGACAGAAGATATTTGCAAAGCATAAACCTACGGTAATCTCTCATCCAACCATATAAACAACTCTTACAGATCACTGTGGAAAAAAAAGGAAGACAATTCAGGGGCGCCTGGGTGGTTCAGTCAGTTAAGCATCTGCCTTTGGCTCAGGTCATGATCCCAGGGTCCTGGGATCTAGCCCCACTTTGGGCTCCCTGCTCAGCGGGGAGCCTGCTTCTCCCTCTCCCTCTGCCTGATGCCCCCCTTGCCTGTGCTCTCTCTGTCAAATAAATAAATAATTTAAAAAAAAAAAAATGAGGACATCCCAACAGAAGAATAAGAAAATATATGAAAAGCACTTTGCAAAAGAACATGACAAAATGGCCAATAAACATATGAAAGGGTGCTCAACCCTGTTAGTCATCTGGAATGACAGCTAAAATCCAAATGAAATACTGCTTTACCTCTACCATGATGACTATAATTTAAAAATACTGACAGAATTGGTAAACATGCCAAGCAAATGAGACTTTCCTATACTGCTGTTATAAGTGTATAATTAGTACAGTTAATTAAGCCATTAATTCTATTTGGCAGAATCTAAAGTTGAACATATAATGTAACCTATAAGCCAGCAATTTGACTCACAAGCAAACAGCCAAAAGAAATGGGTACATGTGTGGATAAAAAGACATAAACCAGAATGTTCACAGCAGCATTACTCATACTTGAATGAATAATTTATGATATATTCACATGATGGAATATGATCCAGTGACAAAAATGAATCCACTATTTCCACTTGGGCGCAATGTAGAAAAAACTCACACATAAAATATGAGCAAAAGAAGTAAGATTTTAAAAGTACATAATGTATGATTTTATTGGTACAGAGTTTAGGACTAATCTTTGGTGTTGGATTTCAGAATACCAGAATATGACTAAGGTATGAAGAAGGTTTATTAGTGACTTGGAAGGGATATGAAAATGTTCGTGGGGGGAGATAATGTTCTACTTTAAAATCCAGTTCATAATTGCACAAATGTGTTCACTTTTTCTTAATTCTAATAACTCATCAAGCTTCCTGACACTTGAGGAAATCAAATGAATATTCATGAAGCAATTTGGTCAGCAAGAGTACACATTACACTTATTGGCTCTTTTGCCTTCTGCATCAAAAAATATTTTGTGGTTCTGAGCAACAAAAGGCCTCATACTATTATATTATAAAGGAATACATTTATTTTGTATAAGTAAAATAAACATCCCATAAATTTATATATTATACCTGGTAGAACGAAGAATGATGTTACCATCATTGCATCATCATTTCGATGGACTTAAAAGAGTTAAAATCAGTTAATTTTAGAAAAGCTTCCTAAATTTATTGAATCAAATATAACTAGAGAGTAAGCTGCAAACCTGGACTTTTCATTGGCTCCTATTTCTAGGAATCTTCTGAAGAGTAATTTTTTAAAAAAGATTTTCTTTATTTATTTGAAAAAGAGAGAGAGAGAGCAAGAGCATGAGCAGAGGAAGGGGAAAGGCAGACTCCTCTGCTGATAAGGGAACCCAACATGGGGCTCAATCTGGGGACTGTGGGATCATGACCTGCACTGAAGTCAGTCACTTAACCAAATGAACCACCCAGGCACCCCTCTGAAGAATAATTCTTAAATACATCTTAAGTGTGTTGTCATAATTATGTACTTTAAGAATGTTTTAGATTCTATCATTGGCCATTAAACATCATTTTAATGTGTCAATTAAATTTACTTTTTCCTTTGTTCACAGTGGGAAACATTAAGCTTTATATTATTAATCTGTCAAAAGTAGATAACATCTTTTATTATTTCACTGAAGACTGTATTTACAATTAAAATTCCCTAAAAATAAGGTACAAACATAAACTCAGAAAATAATATATATTATAGCAAAAATATACTATAACCATCAAGACTTTATACTTAGTCTCCAGAACCATAAAAAGATAAATTTACCCAGTGTTTACTATAGGGGAGAAGTGGTCATCTCAGGATGCAGAGAACTTCATATTTTCATTACTAAAATATCATAAAAGAGTTCAGTTTTGGAAGAATTCTCTGTAATACTTATGAATTAGGAAAAATCACTGTAGCTTTGGGTTTGATACATAGTTTTACATGACACACTTAATTCCATAAATATTTGATAAAGTATGGAAATCACCCATTTTATTTAATCGATGTCTCTGCAAGCTATAAATAAGAACTCAGAGGGCTCCTGGGTGGCTCAGTGGGTTAAAGCCTCTGCCTTCGGCTCAGGTCATGATCTCAGGGTCCTGGGATCGAGTCCCGCATCGGGCTCTCTGCTCAGCAGGGAGTCTGCTTCCCCATCTCTCTCTCTGCCTGCCTCTCTGCCTACTTGTGACTTCTGTCTGTCAAATAAATAAATAAAATCTTTAAAAAAAAAAAAAAAAGAACTCAGAGTAGGTTTGGGGATCTCAAACACCAGGTGTCAGTACAAACTCTGCTAAACTAGAAACTTAACCAAATCTCTACTTCATCCTGTTGTATGTTGACAAGACCACTTGAATTTGAACTGAATAACCCATTTTAGTGCTGGGTCGGTCATTCAGTTGTTCCCTGGAGGACTGGAATAGATAGAAGCACAGGA
The DNA here is from genome assembly GCF_022355385.1 of Mustela nigripes. Classification (NCBI taxonomy): domain Eukaryota; kingdom Metazoa; phylum Chordata; class Mammalia; order Carnivora; family Mustelidae; genus Mustela; species Mustela nigripes. The sequence goes on along the minus strand of NC_081568.1, from coordinate 68,373,987 downwards.
ACAGGTAATTCCTTTTAACTCTTCCATACTAGACTGAGATGTGATGAGATGAGAATCACTATGCCTATAAACATAATTACTGATCTTGAGGAATACCTATCCTCTGTTAATTTTTAACAGAGATAAAGAGTTTTACTGGGCCAGATGTAAGAGAATCTACAAAAGGAAAAAAATCTACGTATATAGAAGAAAAGCAAAACCAGTGTTAAGAGACTGATGAATGAAATAATACAATGAAGAAAAAGAAAGAGGAAAAAAACACTATTTGAGCTATATTTTACCCACTGAACAGAAAAATAAAGCTGGATATCAAGAGGAAATAACAACAACAAATATCCAGTACAACCTTAAGATGAACAAACAATCCCACGTAAAAATGGTTGGACTCTTTTAACTGCCCTGTGGAGAAAAGAAGCTTTTCCATTATTAGTGAGGGTCCAGAGCAGATATGGAAGAAGACAGAGGTCTAACAACAGTGACTGTTGTCTTCAAGATTTGGGATTCTTTTTTTTAAGGAAAAAAAAATTTATTTGTGGGGTGCCTGGGTGGCTCAATCCGTTAAGCGTCCAATTCTTGATCTCACTTAGGTCTTAATCGTGGAATTTTGAGTTCAAGTCCCATTATGGGCTCCACACTGGGCATGGAGACTACTTAGGGGAAAACAAAAAAAAAAAAGAGAGATTTATTTGCAAATGAACCCAGTCCCCATTACTTCAATATAGCATAAGAGTAGAAAAGAGTCAAGGCCAAGGCAAGGCAGAACTCCATGCCTCCCCAAAACAGCAAGGCCATCTGCCACAGACACCTACGCCCAGAGACAAGCTGCACACACAAATCAGCATGTCCAGAGTCAAGTTGACCCCAGGCCTCAGCACATCTCATTCTTGGATACTAATGTATTCAAATCCCTCCTAAAGTTTTTCAAATCTAGTAACTTCAGCTCACTTGTGTGGGGACAAATATAACTCTCTCTCTCTTTTTTTTTTAAATTTTATTTATTGATTTGACAGACAAAGATCACAAGTATGAAGAGAGGCAGGCGGCTGGGCAGGGAAGCAGGCTCCCCACTGAACAGAGAGCCCAAAGCAAGGCTCAATCCCAGGACCCTGAGATCATGACCCAAGCCAAAGGCAGGGGCTTTACCCACTAAGCCACCCAGGCACCCCAACTCTTATCTCTTAAAAGCAATGAACAGAAACAAAGTAGAACAAAAGCATTGATTTTATTTCATCTTTTCTCCAACTTGGCATCTTTTCTGACAGACACATATCTAACACAGTTTCCCCTTTTTTGGTCACTCCCTTTCACATCACCTTGCATATTTCCATTAAAGCTCTGGTCATATTCTATAACTACTTTATGTGTACAGTCATTTGCAAGCAGTCTCCCTCACAGGAGTGTGAGCTCTATGAGGACAAGAACGCTGTTAGTCTTACAATCACTTCATCCCCAAAACCTACTACATGTTTGCTGAATTCATAATCTTTAAAATGTTTAATTTAAAATTTAAAATATTTGACACCATAGAAAACATTATTTCATAGATAATAGCTAGAATGTTAAATGGTGGTTAAGAAGCAAGGTGCTCTTTAGGAAATTAGTATATACATTTTTGGTAGGCAAAAGAATAGATTTATCAAAGCATCAAAGTGAACTCTGAAATGAAGAGAAGGCTACAATCCTAAATTACACTAGACAACCATATACTAGGGAGGTCAAAATTGTATTATAAAAATGAAGAGCGCGCTTGGGTGGCTCAGTGGGTAAAGCCTCTGCCTTCAGCTCAGGTCATGATCTCAGGGTTCTGGGATTAAGGCCCGCATTGGGTCCTCTGCTCAGCAGGGAGCCTGCTTCCCTACCCCCCTCTCTGCCTAATTGTGTTCTTTCTCTCTCTGTCAAATAAATAAATAAAGTCTTAAAAAAAAAAAGGGAAGAAAAAAGTGGAAAATATTTCAGTAACTGTCAGGGGAAAACTGAAGATGGTGATTCAGGAACAGGACATATCTGTGTTCATATGCCATACACATATACACACAATACACAATACATATATACACAACACTTATGTCACAAATACGTGATTTCATATATGTATGTTTTATTGCATACAATATAGATGACAGAAAAAGCTTGGTTTTAAAAAAATTCTTTTGTTCTCATGAGTAAATATGAGACTTCTGTAGATTATTTATGGCTTAATATGAGAACCAGAAATAAACTGGCATTTAGAGGTTAAAAATAATTACATTTATCTGTACAAAAATTGAAGACTTACAGGATGGGAGTAAGTGTGGAGGTTGACAGCCTATAGACAAATTGATACTGAGGAAGAAAGCAATAGCATTTCGGGGGAATAAATCAGCTAGAGATATTCTAGATGCATAAGAGAATATGGGTGATTTTAGCAGTTAAACAAAAAAGTGATTAAAAAAATACCAACTATCTAAACAACTAATAGTAATCATCTGCCAAAAGTGGTCACAGAGTTAGAATAAAGAGCAAAGGTTATTGTTAATCTTTTTTTTTTAAGATTTTATTTATTTATTTGACAGATAGAGATCACAGGTAGGCAGAGAGAGAGAGAGGAGGAAGCAGGCTTCCTGCTGAACAGAGAGCCCGATGTGGGGCTGGATCCCAGGACCTTGGGACCATGACCTGAGCCGAAGGCAGAGGCTTTAACCCACTGAGTCACCCAGGCGCCCTGGTTATTGTTAGTCTTTATTTTTTTCTGGAGTTAAAGAAGAAATGGTTAACAATACAGAAGTAATAGAAAGTTAGACAAAGGGGCACCTGGGAGGCTCAGTGGGTTAAAGCCTCTGCCTTTGGCTCAGGTCATGGTTCCAGGGTCCTGGGATCGAGCTTGCATCAGGCTCTCTGCTCGGCAGGGAGCCTGCTTTCCCCCCCACCCTCCCTCAGCCTGCCTCTCTACCTACTTGTGATCTCTGTCTGTTGGGTAAATGAATAAAATATTTTTTAAAAAAAGAGAGAAAAAATGAAAATAGAAATTTGATTATTCTAATAATATAGGGATTGAGTAATTAACACATTTAGATAGATACATGCATACCAGGCTTTAAGAAATCAGATTAACTTTTCAATATGAGAAAATCTATGTTTTGCCTCATAACAAGAAACTCTTAAGATATACAATGACCAAAGAAGGTAAAGTCTTCAAATAAAGTTTTATAAAAATTTAAATAAGGACAAGAAGCAGTCAAACAAAACAAAACAAAAACCCAGATAAGAAACTATGAATAAACTAAGATTTAAAGAGTCAGGAAATAGAGGGCACAGAATCAAAGAGCATCACCAATATTAAAGGCTGCAGTTCATTAGAACAATGGACATCATGTAATATTAAAGCTTAAAAATAAAGCAAATTAAGAAAACTAAAAAATTTTCAAGTATATGAATAAGGGACGCCTGGGTGGCTCAGTGGGTTAAAGCCTCTGCCTTCGCTCCGGGTCATATCTCAGGGTCCTGGGATAGAGCCCCACATTGGACTCTCTGCTCGGCAGGGAACATGCTTCCCTCACCCCCCTCTCCCTATCTGCCTACTTGTGATCTCTGTCTGTCAAATAACCAAATAAAATATTTTAAAAAATAAAGTATATGAATAGAATAAAAAAAAAGAAGGACTCAACCCCATTTTTCTTAAAGTAATGACAGATGAGAAAAAAGAAGTAATATTACACAAGCTGTGTTTGCTTCTATATTCTCCATCTACCAAAATTATCTTCAAACTGGAAGGAGTGCAACAGATATTATAAACATTGTAAAGTGACTAAAACATAAGACAGTGAAGTAGTCCGTCTTTCTAAATGAATTCAAAGCACCTGTATTCAGAGGAATTAAGTTACAGAGTATTGAGAAAATAAATTCATCAGATGTGAAGAGAACATAAAGCCTTTTGAGTAAGTTTGGGACTTCACTTACTACAGGAGATCTGCCAGATATCTAAACACTAGCACATGTTGTTCCAGATTTTCAGACATGGAAAAAGGAATTTTATAAGCTACAGCTAAATACATTTAAAATATACTTTGGCAAAATTCTAGAAAAGATTTTTGTACAGATGGCTCATGAACATTTAAATAAAGACACATTTTCTAGGAATAAGAATGAATTGACTTAGGATGTCATGGAAAATTAAAATAGTTTGTTTTTTGAGGATAGTTTCCAGATTGGCAGATCATATGAACAGCATGTATATATTAAATTTTAAATTTTGCCTGGCATTTAATGAAGTCTTTTAATACACCTGTATTGAAAGCACAGAAAATGTTTTCATATAGTTATACAGTTTGGGGAGACATAATGGGTTTATGTTATGGGGGGGTGCTAAAAGAATAGGTGAAAGGATATGTGAAAAATGTCCTCAATAACGTGGACAAAACAATAGGTAGATTTTTCAATGGAACATAATGGAAAAATTATCAATCAAGAAGTAAACAACTTGACAGGTTGAAATTAGGACAAATGTATTAAGATATAATTAAGGAGGAATAAATACAAACTGCTGGTTTTAGGCTAAATGTTCAAGCATTCAACCACAATTTGAATATTGGAATCATTAACTAAAGCAATTAATGTAGAAAGCCCACAGAGGATTTTGAAGGACCTTGAGCTCATTATGAGCCAACTTGGATTTGGTACATAAAAACTAAGTGAATGTTATCAGCACCATGGTAGCTAGCTAGGGCAATGGAAGAAAGTACTTACTTCAGTACTCTGAGCTACATTTTAAAGATGGTAATTGGAAAACCGAAGTGATGAAAGAAATGGTCAAAATGGTGAATAGATGTGAAACCATTTCATAAAGGTCAAGTTTGTGGAAAACTGTAAGCAAAGAAAGGCTAAAAGTTATATGATGCATATTTTCTGAAGGCTGTAATGGGACTAAGGAAAAGAGAGAAGGAGAGAAGATAGGAATAAGTGAAGGATTTATTTAAAAAGTAAAAAAGAAAATGAAAGGAGAGCTAATATTTCAAATACTTATTCTCCCCAACAAGCTTTTAAAATACTCAATTCATTTATTTTCAGAGGAAATAACAGTTTCCATTTTGACAGGAAGATGCAGTAGATACATCATTTAGGAGGCAGAACAAAATACAATGCATCAAATTAGAGGGGAGTTGCTTTTGATACAGGAAGCAGCAGAACTTTATAAAAGTTACAGCTATCCATCAACAACAGGGTGGACTGCCTTAAAGCAGAGTTACTCTTGTTTCTTCAAGTGTTAAATTTGAGGGTTTTTGAGTAATTGTCAGGGATGTTCTGCAATGTCCACCACATTTGGAAGTCCCATAATGAAATAAGCATCAATAGCATCTTGAATACCAAAACACACTGCCTCTTTATATTAGTAACCAGGAAAGAATCTAAAACAAATACAAGATAGTTTCTAAAAGCTAACTTAAAAAAAAAAAAGGATTTCATTTATTTATTAGAGAGAAAGAGATCTCAAGCAGAGGGGAAGGATGGAGGGAGAAGCAGACTCCCTGCTGAGCAGGGAGCCAGATGAGGGGCTCAACCCTAGGGGATCATGACCTGAGCAGAATGCAGATGCTTAACTGCTTAACCAACTGAGCCACCCACCAGGTGCCCCTAAAAGCTAACTTCTGATTGTGTTTGTTATTTGGAAGAAAAGCCATGAGTAAAAAGGTTTAAAGTTTAAGTTACTGTTTTATATTTTTTCCTTTTAAGTCCTAAGGACTGAAAAATCATGTTTTGGAGTTTAAATATTTTTTCTTTATAACAATGATATTAGATATTTACAAATTAACTATTTTGCAAGGCATTTTCTGAACATATTAACCCATTTAATCTGCAGAATAATCTTATGTCTTAGATATCATTATTCCCTTCTTACAAATGAAGAAAGTGAGGCATATAGAAATTAAGATCTCATAGCTTTTAAGTAGAAAAACCAAAACTCTAGAATTTGGGCTGATAACTGCTACTCTTTGTTGCCTTTTATTTCCCTTTTATTTGGATGGAGTTGATTAAAACCAATAAAATACACAAAATACTGAAAAGAGCAAAGTATAAGATGCAAAAGCAAAAGTCAACCACCATACATAAGTAGTCAAGCCACATGTAATTGTAGTTACATAAAAGATTACCTGTGTGGAGTCACATATTTGGTATTTCAGGTAAAACTTAAGACATATCCTCTCTCTCTCAAAGACTAAAAAAATAAAACAGTTTTTTTTTTTTTTAACTAAGGTAAGATATGCTTGTCTAACAGTATGGCATTTTCTCTGGCAATTACAACTGAAATTGTAAGCAAATAAAAATGTAAACAATATATAGTTATTTTATAATAATCTTAAATGCATCCAAGAACTGTCAAAAAGTAATCAATAATCAATGCTGATAAAAATGTTCCAGGCTCCTGGACTGGAAGAATAAATATTGTGAAAATGTCTATGCTACCTAAAGTAATCTACACATTTAATGCAATTCCTACCAAAGTACCATCCATCTTTTTCAAAGAAATGGAACAAATAATTCTAAAATTTATATGGAACCAGAAAAGACCTCGAATAGCCAAAGGGATATTGAAA